>NW_016806124.1:39345-230761 GCF_001698545.2 Rhinopithecus bieti
CAAATGGTCAGAAAAGACACAGCAAGAGTGGATTTTTAACACCAGTGTCTGTGGTGATGCTGGATGCGCTGTCTAGATCTCCCTTGAAAATGGCTTCTTTGCACAGCTGTTGGAAGTGCTGCTGCAGACACCCTCCTCTCCTGTGCTCCTGCTGAAGAGCTGTGCTCAGGGTCAGATGTTTTGCAGGCTCAGCCCCATCCAAGGGCTTACAGACATGGGGTTCAGCCCCTGCATCCTAACTCAGGACACTTTTAAAGGGACATTCCAGGTCTAACGCATACCATGGGGTCACTTGAGGCTTCCCTTTGAGACTGCACTGCAGCTCAGCTCCTCTCTCTGCCTAATGCTGCTGTCTTCCCACACCTTCCCTTTCACAGGTGTTGATCCCACGATTCCAGTATCCTAAGACCCAAGATCCTAATAAACTTCCCATATGCATTCTCCATCTCAGAGCCTACTTCTGAGGGACCCACAACCCAAGATAACATTGTTTCAAAACACACTTCTGGTGCTGAGAAGTCCCTCCTTAAAATCTGGCAGTGCCTTTCTACTGCACTTCCTCTCTATTCGCTAATCCTAAACTCGGCCTCCCGGCGGGATCTGCCTCCCTCTCCATCAGTCCCAGCCTTGTCACAGGCCCTCCAGCGTTTCTCAAGGATGGTGAACATTGATATGTGTGGAATGAATGTGCAGATGATTGAATGAATGAATTAAAGAAATGTGCTGGGATCGTCCTTCCTCAAGGCCTTCCCCTACCTTTCAAGTGTTTAATTCATACACTTCTTCAAGGTCCTAGCTCAAGCTGCTCTTCCTCCAGGAAACTGGCTCTGACCTTCAGACTAGGCCAAGTTTTGTGACCTCACATTACCTGTTATTTTTCTTCATCTAAATGACCATTTGTAATTCTATACTTTTACGTACTTAACATCTGATTATATCAGCCAGACCATAAGCTCCACAAGGGTAGAGCTCCTCTATGTCTCTGCCCGTGTCTTTATGTGTCCAACAAAGTGCTAGCCACACTGGGAGCTCAACTAGCATTTTCTGAAGGTAGGTAGATTATAAAAAAGAAAGAACGAAAGGAAGAAAGGAAGAGAGGGAGAGAAGGAAAAATGAAAGGAAGGAAGGAAGGAAGTGGTGAGGGAGGAAGGAAGGGAGAAAGAAGGAGGGAAGGAAGAAAGAAAGGAAAGAATGGAGGGAAGAAGGGAGTAAGAAGGAAAGAAGAAAGGGGGCAAGGAGAGAGGAAAGGAAGGAGGGAAAGAGAGAAAGAAGAAAGGAAGGAAAGAATGGAAGGAGAGAGGGAGGGAGGGAGGGAGAGAGGGATAGAGGTAGAGAGGAAAGGAGGAAGGAATAGAGGAAGAAGGAGGGAAGGAAGACAGGAAAGAATGGGAGAAGAAGGAAGGGAGAGAGAAGGAAAGAAGGAAAGAGGAAAGGAGAGAAGAAAGGAAGGAGGGAAGGAAGGAAAGGAGGGGGAGGGAGAAAGGGAGGAAGGAAGAGAGGAAGAAGGAGAGAAGGAAAGGGAAGAAAGAAAGAAAGGAAAGAATGGAGGGAAGAAGGAAGGGAGGAAGAAGGGAAGGAGAGAAGAAAGGAGGGAAGGAAGGAGAGAAAGAAGGAAGGTAGGAAGGAAGGAAGGAAGGAAGGAAGGAAGGAAGGAAGGAAAGAAGGAAGGAAGGAAGGAAGACAGGGAGGGAGGGAGGGAAGGAGGGAGGATAGGGAAGGAGAGCCATGATATAAAACAGAGTCACAGCATTGTTGGAGCAAATGTCATGTGGGAGGTACCATTGAAGGATAAGCAGAATCAGGAGGGTGCAAGTAGAATCAAGCTTTCCACGCAAGGAAGACTCCTGGAGGGAAACTAAGAAAGACAGCAAATGCCGAGATGACTGAGGAAACCCAGTGAGGGGAAGGATAGTGCAATCTGAGATGAGCTGGACAGGCTGGGCCTTGAGGCCAGACCTCAGAATGGCTGCTGTAGGTAAGAGGAAATATTGCTCAGTGGCAGAGAGGGTTTTTTAGCTGTTACAAATGTTATTTGTTAAAGACTTTTTAAAGAACAGGTTTAGGTTTACAGTTAAATTGAGAGGAAGAAACAGAGATTTTCTATGTATCTCCAGCCCCTCTCACTCACAGCCTCTGCTGTTATCCATGCCCCCTGCCAGAGCAGCGCATTTGTTATAACTGATGAGCTTACGTTGACACATCACTACCACCTGGTCCATAGTTTACATTAGGGCTCACTTTCGGTGTTGTGCATTCTGACAAATGTACAGTGACATGTATCTGCCACTCCAGTATTATGCAGAGTTGTTTTACTGCCCTAAAAGTGCTCTGTGCTCCATCATTCATCTTTGTCTCCCTCCCCTAAGTCTCTGGCAACCTCTTGTTATTTCACTGTCTCTGTGGTTTTGCCTTTTCCAGAATGTCATATAGTTGCAATTATACAGTATATAGCCTTTTCAGATTGTCTTCTTTCACTTAGTAATATGCATTTAAGTTACCTAAATGTATTTTCATGGCCTGATAGCTCATTTCTTTTTAGTGCTAAATAATACTCTGTTGTCTGGATGTTCCACAGTTTATCTACCCATTCACCTACTGAAGGGCCTCTGGGTTGCTTCCAAGTTTGGGCAACTATGAATAAAGCCAAGTTTTGATAACTATGAATCATAGTTAATATCCACACATTTACACACAGATATTTGCGTGGATATTAACTTTTCAACTCCTTTGGGCAAACACTAAAAAGTACAATTGCTGGATCGTATGGTTAAACTATGTTTAATTTTATAAAAAACTTCCAAGCTGTCTTCCAAGGTGGCTGGACCATTCTGCCCTCCCCCCAGCAATAAACGAGAGTTTCTGTTGCTACACAGGTTTACCAGCATTTGATATGTTGTCAGTGTTCTGAATTTGAGCCATTCCAGTAAGTATGTAGTAGTATTTCATTGTTTTAATGTTCCATTCTTTGCTGACATAGGATGTTGAAAATCTTTTCATATGCCCACTTATGTGTCATCTTTGTGTCTTATTTGGTGAGGTGTTCATTCAGGTCTTTGGCGGACTTTTTATTTGGGTTGTTTGTTTTTGCTGTTGACTTTTTAAGAGTTCTTTGTATATTTTGAATAACAGTTCTTTATGAGATATGTCTTTTGCAAATATTTTCTCCCAGTCTGTGACATGTCTTCAGATTCTCTTAACTGTGTGTTTCACAGAGTAGAAGTTTTTAATTTTAATGAGGTAAAACTTACCGATTTTTTCTTTCTTTGTGTTATATCTAAAAGGTAATTGCCATATCCAAGTTCATTGAGATGTTCTCATATGCCATCTTCTAGGAGTTTCATAGCTTTGCATTTTACATGTATGTCTATGATCCATTTTGAGTTACTTCCTGTAAATGGTGTAAGGTCTGTATCTAGATTCATGGTTTTGCCTGTGGATGTCCAGTTGTTTCAGCACCACTTGTGGAAATGACTGTTTTTTCTTCATTGTGTTGCTTTTGCTTCTTTGTCAAAAGTCAGTTGACAGCATGTATGTGGGTCTATTTTCTAGGCTCTGTATTTGCTTCTATTTATCTATTAGTTATCTGTTCTTTCAACAATACCACGCTGTCTTGATTACCGTGGCTTTATAGTAGTCTGGAAGGAAAGTAGTATCAACTCCCCAGTGTTGTTCTTATCCTTCAATATGTATTGGCTATTATGGGTCTCTTGCCTCTCCATATAAACTTTATAATTAGTTTTCCAATATTTATAAAATAATTTGCTGGATTTTGATTAAGTATTGCATTGGATATATAGTTTAAATTGAGAAGAACTGAAATTTTGACAATTTAGTCTATTTATGAACATTTTTTTTTATTTATTTCACCAGAGTTTTGTCATTTCCCTAATATAGTTCATGTACATATTTTGTTAGATTTATACCTAAGTACTTCATTTTGAGGGCTAACATAAACGATTTTTTAAAATTTCAAATTCCACTTATTCACTGCTGATATGTATGTAAAATGCAATTTACTAAGAAAGAACACAAATAAATGGAAAACATTCCATGCTAATGGATAGGAAGAATGAATGTTGTGAAAACAGCCATACTGCCCAAAGTAATTTACAGATTCAATACTATCCCCATCAAGCTACCATTGACTTTCTTCACAGACTTAGAAAACAACTACTTTAAATTTCATATGAAACCAAAAAAGAGCCCATATAGCCAAGACAGTCCTAAGTGGAAAAAAAAAAAAAAAAAAAAAAAAACTGGAGGCATCTTGCTACCTGACTTCAAACTATATTACAAGGCTACAGTAACCAAAACAACATGGTGCTGGTACCAAAACAGATACATAGGCCAATGGCACAGAGGCCTCAGAAGTAACACCACACATCTACAACCATCTGATCTTTGACAAACCTGACAAAAACAAGAAATGGGGAAAGGATTCCCTATTTAATAAATGGTATTGGGAAAACTGGCTAGCCATATGCAGAAAACTGAAACTGGATCCCTTCCTTACACCTTTAACGTAAATTAACTCAAGATGGATTAAATACTTAAACGTAAGACTTAAAACCATAAAAACCCTAGAAGAAAACCTAGGCATTACCATACAGGACATAGGCAAAGGCAAAGACTTCATGACTAAAACACCAAAAGCAATGGCAACAAAAGCCAAAATTGACAAATGGGATCTAATTAAACTAAAGAGCTACTGTGCAGCAAAAGAAACTACCATCAGAGTGAACAGGCAACCTACAGAATAGGAGAAAATTTTTGGAATCTATCCATCTGACAAAGGGCTAATATCCACAGTTTATATAGAACTTAAACAAATTTACTAGAAAAAAACAAACAACCCCATCAAAAGGTGGGCAAAGGATATGAACAGAGAGTTCTCAAAAGAAGACATTTATGCGGCCAAAAAACATATGAAAAAAAAAGCTCATCATCACTGGTCATTAGAGAGATGCAAATCAAAACCACAATGAGATACCATCTCACGCTAGTTAGAATGTTGATCATTAAAAAGTCAGGAAACAACAGATGCTGGAGAGGATGTGGAGAAATGGGAACCCTTTTACACTGTTGGTGGGAGTGTAAATTAGTTCAGCCATTGTGGAAGATGGTGTGGCGATTCCTCAAGGATCTAGAACCAGAAATACCATTTTACCCAGCAATCCCATTACTGGATATATAGCCAAAGGACTGTAAATCATTCTACTATAAGGACATATGCATGCGTATGTTTATTGCAGCACTGTTCCCAATGGCGAAGACTTGGAGCCAACCCAAATGCCCATCGATGATAGACTGGATAAAGAAAATGTGGCACAAATACACCGTGGAATACTATGCAGCTATAAAAAAGGATGAGTTCATGTCCTTCACAGGGACATGGATGAAGCTGGATGAAGCTGGAAACCATAATTCTGTTAGCAAACTAACAGAGGAACAGAAAACCAAACACCACATGTTCTTACTCATAAGTGGGAGTTGAGCAATGAAAACACATGGACACATTGAAGGGAACATCACGCACCAGGGCCAGCCAGGGGATTGGAGGCTAGGGGAGGGATAGCATTAGGAGAAATACCTAATGTAGATGACGGGTTGATGTGTGCAGCAAACCACCATGACACATGTATACCTATGTAACAAACCTGCATATTCTGCACATGTATCCCAGTATTAAAGTATTTATTATTAAAGTATAATAAAAAAAGGAAAAAGAAAAAACCAAAACCTAGATATATGAAGGCATCATGGAACTGATGTGCTATGTAAACCAGAGTCACCCTTTGTTGGAATTCGCCTGATTTTAGTAAACTTTCCTTATTGTTTAAAAAAAATGCAGTTTACTTTTACACATCAGCCTTGTATCCTGCAACCTTGATAAACTCATGTATTAGTATCCAGAGTTTTTTTGTTTTATTTTGGGGGAGAATTTTCTAAACAGACAATTACGTCATCTGAAAACAAAGACAATTTTATTTCTTCCTTCCTAATCAGTATATTTTTATTGCTTGTTTTATTGTATTCGCTAGGAATTTCAGTGTGATGCTGAAAAGGAGTGGTTAGAGGGAGCACGCTTGCCTTCTTCCTTATTTTACTGGAAAAGATTCTAGTATCTCACCATTAAATATAATGTCAACAAAGGGCTTTTGGTAGATATTCTTTATCAGTTTGAGAAAGTTCTCCTCTATTCCTAATTCTCTGAGAGTTTTTTTTAGATCAAAATGAGTGTACAAATACTTTTGAAAACTAGAAAAGAGAAAAGTTTTAAAATCTGTTTGTAGAAAAAAAGATGCCATCATCTATGCCAAGTATCTACTTAGAAAATCTTGTTTTTTTGGTTAAAAAAAAAAAAAGTAATGGAGGACTATCACCCTGCATTCCACACAACAAAGCTCCTAGAGCTGAAATACGGACTGTGCATTTCTGCGGCCAATCAGAGTGTTTCTTAGAGAAAGCACCAGGGTAAGTGCACTGCGGATGAAAGATCCACATATGGCCTTGAAGACATTATTTTCTGCTCCCAGAGCAGATACTGTGGTGAACTTAAAGTGTCACCTTTACTTAGCACCAACATTACAGGGATTCTATAAATAATGAACAATCATTTTATAAAAGTGTCTAGTACTGGACATAGATGTAAACTCTCTAATGTTGTTAGCCTTTACTCCTATAAATGAAGAACAGATGTGTTGAGAGTTAAACAAAGCTTTCTTTGAGGTTTTTGTTGTTGTTGTTGTTCATCACCAGGAGACTGCAGACTCTTGTAGAGGGGAGAGAGAGGGAGGAGGGAAAATGGAAATTAGAAGTTGGTGGAAACACTTCAGTTCCTGTTGTCAATGTTACTCCATCTCACAGGACACATGTCTTTTACGAAGACAACCCTGGAGCATGTGTTATCCAATTTTGTCATGGGGAGGGGGCTGTGTGTGTGTGCCAGTGTTGATGTTCTTAGTATGAGCTTCCCATGCCAAGGGGACAGGGCAGCGTACTGGGCATCAGATTGTTATACCCAACATTTCTTTAAATATTAGTTGGTTAACTGATGCCATGTAACAAACCACTCCAAAGGCTTCTAACAACAGTTATCAGTTATTTCTCAAGGGTCTCTGCTAACTGAGAGTCAGCTAATGGCACGTTCTCATGGCCATGGTAAAGGTTCAGGGAAGAGAGTAGAAATACTTCATTCTATTGTCCCAAGCAAGTCATATCACTATACCCAATGGCAAGAAGTATGGGAAGTATGCCCCAATTCAAGTGGGAAGTACATCAAAGTCACATGGCAAAGGCTGGCTACATAGAGGGGTGAAGAACAAGGACAATAATACAATATACCCAATCCTTGTGGGAGACTAAATGGTAGGCTGACCTACAAATCAAGCTACTGAGAGCAAGAGAGAGGAATAACACTCTTCAGGCTCAGAAGGGCTCAGCCCCTTGAAAAGTCTCTACTGAAAACCTAGAAATTTAACTCTGGTAGAATAATCCGGTATCAAGAGGCCAAAAGCAGACAGCAGGGGACGGCTCGTCCCCCACCAGGTGGAGGTAAAGGGGATCTCAAAAACTAGCAGATAACAGGTTCACATTTCCTCAGGTAGGTCTCGGGTTAGTGTTGCCCAGGAACAAAGGTCTATGTGCTGCTTCCTCCAGAGCCACTGATCTCTAGCAGGTGCGTAAATGCTTGACACAAGACTTCAGTGTGTTGGGGGCGCTAAATTCTGAGACAGGTTTTCTCTTTGCTTGCTCTGCAGTTTGTGAGGGATTTCATTCTGCCTCAGAACAGGAGCTGAGCCATCCCCAGGAGCACTGGACCCTGACTCCAGATCTCCTCCTACCAATTTCCATGTTCAACCAATATTTATAGCACTGTCCACGTGCCAGGTATAGAAGGTAGGAAGGCAGAGTTCCCTATTAGAGAAGAATGCTAGGAGCAGACTGCTCCCACACAGTGCGTGGTCCAATCTCAGGTGTGTTCACAGGTCAGAGGAGGGAGCAGCTAACTGCTGGGGATTCAAGAGGGTTTCCCAGACAAGGTGAACTGCATCTTGAGAGATGATAGAAGCATGACAAGGAGATGAGGGAGGGTGCGCTACATGCATTCCACAGCATTCCCTATGCACACAGATGGGGCGTGTCCCCACGTGATGTGTTGCGAAAGGTGAGGGCTCCTCAGTCAGCAGAACGTAGAGTGCACGGGCACCAGCCTTCAGCAGATGACTGAGTTGCGGCCGGTCACACAGGACCCTTATGCTGCAGGATGGGGATCTGGACCATCTTCTCCAAGCCATGGAAAGTCACTGAAAGAGGAGATTGGTAGCTATAACTTTTCCAAGCATAAAACCCAGGGGTAGGCCCTGGCATGCAATGGAGCGGGGAAAGCTGGCCCCACATGATCCTAAAACTGGGATTCCAGTGTAGCAGGCGGATCACTGACTTAGAAACAGGTCCCTGGTTTTTAGGGATAGCAAGGCAGTCCCTGTGACATCATTTATTTAAGAATCTATATGCACCTTTTCCAAGAACTAAACTTCTGCTTTTCTCCAGGAATGGGGCTGGCAGGGTGCTGTCAGCCAGCGGCAGTCCCCACTCTGACATGCAGCTGACCCTGAGCCAGGCACTTCTCCAGGCTCTTCCTGTGAGTGAATACATTTAATTCACACCACAACCCTATGAGGCCAATCGATTATTTACAACCATTTTATAGACAAGTAAACTGAGACACAGGCTGTCAAGTCACAAGTCCGCTGATAAGCAGACCATAATTGCCAGGTTGGGGTATTCGGGTGAAGACTTGTCTGCAAGTTCAATGCAACCTGCAGAGCCATCTTCGCTGAAGCTCGTGATGGCCACTTTCTCCTCCCACAGGGCTTCCTCCTCGGGGGTGCTAAAGGTTCTTCCTGTCTCCAAAAGCCAGCAGAATTATGCTCCTCTCACCAGAAAGATTATTTCCAGCTAATGTTACATTAGAATTAATGCACAATAAAATGCTTATCCATGTTGAAAAGGATAACCTGTACGACAAACCCATTCCTCAGAAGGACCCGGAGGTGTAAAGCATCATCAGCCTTCAGCAAGGGGCTGGTTACTAACTTAGGGAATATGGGACATGTGTGAGAATGTGCTCACTCATCTGGTCTGAGTTGTTAAGAGCCACCTCTAAACATTCTGTAAGAAAGGGAGACTTGCTCACTGAGCCCAGGAACTCTGGCTCCAGCTGTCCCTGTCTAGTGTGGGAGTGGATGGTAGCTCTGACACCTTCATGGGAGCCGGGGCCACACCCACCAAGGATCACATGGAGAAACAGGCTCATGTCTTCAGAGAGCTCAATGTGCCTGCAGCCTGCTTTGCATCTCTTTCCTCAGTCAAGCCCTTTTCTGAGGGGAGAGCAGAAAGCCAGGGCATCCTACCTGGCCTGGATGTAAAACGCCTTGGAGTGGATGAACGAACGTTTTCTTCAATCCAAGCCATAGGGAGCTCATGGCTTTTGTTCTTATCTCAGTCTCCAGAAAGTTAAAGGAGCAAATCTACCTGCTCTGCTTTGGTGGTGAACCTACACCTCCCATCTCATGGGGCCCAGGACAGCCCCTCTCTGAGGGACTGTGGCATTTCAGGAAAGGGTAATTGAACTGAACATGAGGTGGAATGCTCTTTTCCAGGCTGTACTCACTTGTGCCTCCCATTTGCCAGGACAGGCCCAGAAGGAAACCATAAAATGACTCCATCCTGTCAGAAATTTCAACCGTGGGCTGGAGGTCATTTATTCCTCGTGATTGAAGAATGGCTTTGAGCCTGCTCCAAAGAATCTTAAAAAATGAAATCCAAGGTCAGGTGCAGTGGCTGATGCCTATAATCTCAGCATATTGGGAGGGTGAGGCAGAAGGATCACTTGAGCCCAGGAGTTTGAGACTAGCCTAGGCAACATGGTAAAACTCCGTCTCTACCAAAAAATACAAAAGTTAGCCGGCATGATGGTACGCACCTATAGTCCCAGCTACTTGAGAGGCTGAGATTGGAGGATCACTTGAGCCTGGAGGTCGAGACTGCAGTGAGCCATGATCGCTTCACTGCACTCCAGCCTGGGTGACAGAGCAAGACCCTGTCTCAAAAGAAAACAAAAATTCAGCCTCAAACCGCTCCACTGTAGCACCCTCCAGTGGAAATACTCACTGGGACCCCTCCGTTTCCCTTGTACATATGACCTGCCACAGTGAGGGCAGACAGCAAGAAGCCCGGGGCCCTGACAAAAACCCTCCCAACATGTCTTTTCTATGAGAGCTGTTCTTTTAGGTTTGAACAGAGAAACTGAGAATTTAAATCAGAGAAATGTCACCCAGAGTCCTAATGACCTGGTCACAGGTCACAGCAGTCCAGGAGAGACAAATAGGAGAGCTGGTTCTTTCTGGGAATCTGGAGGAGGATTTGGTATTTTTGTTCTCCCTGGTGTGCCTTACAGAGGCAGAAACTTGGCAACTGTGCTGGCCGGACCGCCCCCACCTCAGCCTCAGGGCAGAGGACTGGCCTGCTTCCCTACAGATGCCGGAGTGATGGAATGGGAGCAGCCAGGATGTAAATGGTGGCTCTTCCTCATCTCTGAGCCTGCTCTGCCCGCAGATGAGCTCATAGAGAAGGCCCCATAGGTGTCCTGTTATCTCAGATATCTGCCTTTGTCATCAAGCTTCCCTTTGCCTTTGCTACATAGAAAATGTGGGAAGATCATCCTCACTCACAGCCAAGTGCACTGTGGTCTTAGTACGTTCCCCAAGAGTGAAGCCTGAGGCTAGCACTGGGGGCAGGCAATATACTTGAAAGGTGACCTGAGAGCACCCTGAGGGAGTGGAGGAAGGAGATAGAGAAAGAAGGAATGCTAACAAAATAGGGTGGATGAACAGTTGACTGGACAAAGAAAATGTTGTACATATACAATATGCAATGCTATGCAGCCATAACAAAGAATTGAATCATGTCCTGTGCAGCAACATGGATGGAGCTGGAGGCCATCCAGCTTCGTTCACTAAGTGAACTAACTCAGAAGCAGAATATCACATATTCTTACTTATAAATGGGAGCTAAAGAATGGGTACACACGGACATAGAAATGGAGAGATCAAACTGTGAGGACTCCAAAAGCGGAGAGGGTGGGAAGGAAGTGAGGGTTCAAAAATTACCAGTTGGGTACAATGCTCAATATTTGGTTAATGGATACACTAGAAGCCAAACTTCCACCATTACACATGTAATACCCATGCAACAAACAAGGACGTGTACTCCCTGAATCTAAAATTTAAAAAATAAAAATAAATAAATAAATAAACAAACAAACAAATAAATAAATAAATAAATAAAATGGGGTGGATGAGCTGCTACTTCCATGGTCATCTGAAGCTACAGAGTGGCTGTGCCAATGCCATGACTTAGTGTTGTCTCACCAAAGGCAGGGGTGAGAAAGTCTGGGTCTTACCCATCCTCATTGTTTGAGCACTGCTGCAGGAGGCGAGGGTAGGTCCCCAGTCACTTGTGGCCCATCCACGTGGAGGCCAGAGAACACCTTTGGCATGCACAGGGATGTCTCAGGTGACCTCTGAGAGTTAGAGGGATATGGATGGCACTAGACAGCATCTGCTATTTACTTTCTTTCTGACCTGCAAAGATGCTGCTGCAAGGTTGAACACAGAAATCCAGGTTGCAAAGAATTTAGTTTCTTACCACTAAACCTGTAATCTCCCTATACCCAGGTGTTTCAAAGGAGGAAGAGAAAAAAGAAGCATTATAGTTGGCTCAAAGCATGTAGTTGGCTCCAAGGGATGTCTGTGTGGACTCAAATCAAGGTCACCCATGCCAGTCCCTTCCCGTTGCTGTGGGAGCCCCTCAAACTCACCCATTCTTTAAGCTGAAGTCAGGCCCTCTCTTCTGCAAAGCCTTGACAGGCTACACAGTCACAGAGCTCTCTTCTCTCCATCTCAGGACAGAAATGCAAGCAGGCTTCTGCAAGGGTGTCTGCCCCAAGAGACTGGAAGTGGCTGCCCAGAGTCTGAGGCTGCTTTGTGGCTTGGTGGAAGAAAGCTCGGGGATTGATTCAAGAAGCTACCAGGGAGGAGAAGAACAAAGGCAGAGTATTTCCAGAATACGACTTGACTGGCCTCTTCCTATCCTTTATCAGAAAGCAGAAGCCTGGGGGAAAAGGACCTACACATAAATGCATTATGCAGCTGCAGGAGAAGAGATGTATGTGGTGCAGTGGCCTTGAGGCTAGTGGTATTGCTGTGTCCTAGGCCAGCACCACCTGGCCCAGCCCAGCACCGAAGTGTTTCCACACATATTGCTGGAACTGAATTGTGTTTCATGGATTTGAATTGAGGAGGTGGATGAGCCAGGGAGGAAGAGGAAGGGCTCGAGGGGTGAAGCCTGATGAGCTTACATTTTAGGCTCAAGCTGACCTCAAACCTAAGGCCTATGGAAGACGGGCTGGTGATTCAGATGAATATTTTTACCCACTGACTTATTCTCCAGCCCCCTCACAGCAATGCAAACCAGATTTGCACCGACGCTTTGATTGCCGCAGAGGTCACGTTACTTACGATGCACGGCTCTGAGGGTTTCACTGTGATCTTAGCTCCCTATGGTGCTGGGGTTCTGATGGTTGTCAGCTCTCAGACCTGGGCCACCCTGGGGGCTGTCAAGTCACGCTGTATTGAAGGCCTGATATTTTTCCATGTTGGAAAATACGTTCTTCATTATCATTCAGAATGATCCCCGTTGCTGGGAATGGCAGGTAGGCTCTGGGATCCCACTTTTGCTGGTGACATGGGCCTTCACACCCCAGCAGCCTTAGTGGAGGGGCAAAGGCAAGAAAAAGAAAACACTTCCCTGAGTAGAGAGAGAAAGGGGAGAAAAGGCTGCTGTTGCTTTAACAAACATGAATCACAGAACCGCAGGCCTGCCAAAAAATATGTTTCCTATTCATTTATCAAAACAGAACTAGCATCTTGAGTTTTAAATAAGACACATGCTTAATAGGGCAGCTTCTTTTGGCAAACGGAGTGAGGATTTGCCTGTGATGCACGTTTAAAAACAGCCTGCCCAAACTGAGGGTCATGCTATGAACCTAACCTGGAGTGGTCAAATGTCCGTGCTGTGGAATATAAAGGAAGGTAGAGGTGCTCCAGGTGACGGGAGGCCAGGGAGGGGTCAGCAAAGTGCAACACGACCTTTCGCCTCCACCAGGGACTTTATTGGTGCAATTAGTGAAATCTGAATAAGGTCTGTAGATTAGATAATAAGTTTGTATTGGCCTTAATTTTCTGATTTTGATAATTTTTTTAGTTAAGTGAGAGAATGTTCTTGTTTTTACACACACTGAAGTCTTTGGGGGTAAAGGGGAAGAGAGAGAGAGACAGAGAGCAGAGATAGCAAAAACGCTCACATTTGGGAGTCTCCAAATGAAAGGTATCTGAGAACTCTCTATGCTCTTCCTGTAACTGTTCTGTAAGTCTGGGTGACTGGTGGCCTTCCCCTCTTCTTGACTTGAGACCAGCCCTGGATACAGAGACCCACTTTTTCTTCATCCCTTTGATTTTTACCTACCTGGTCCTGGGCCTGCTCTAGTCAGGGTCTCAGAGAGGACCTGGCATAGCCCTGGCCTATGGCCCCCAATTTAATGTGCCCATCGATTAGGACACCTTGATATCTGCCCCTGTTGTTCTGGTCTCCCCTAGCCCACCTACCTGTGTTTCTGCTAGCTCTCCACATGCCACCTACTTGCATAAAGGAAGTGCTCCCTTCTCCCGTTTCCTCACCCCTGCCCCATGTCCTTCTGAGACTGCTGATGGAGCCCCTCCCTTCCGCACTGGGTCTGGGATGCCTGGCCACACTGGGTCTGTCCCACGCCCTGCCAGTGCCCATCCTCCTGGGGAGCCTTCAGTGCTGCTGACCAGAACTCCACTTGGACTTCCAGCAGGCTGGTAGCTGCCAGTTGGAATGGCGGGGCTGGGCCACAGAGCAGACATGGACCCACCATGGTGGGCTGCAACTCCAGTGAGCCTAATGAAATCTCATGCTTCGTGAATCAGAAAGCTTTCTCCCATGCCCCGGGCTCCTGGGCTGTCTGCAGCCGGCAGCCTCCTGGCTCCGGTACTGTGGGAGTTTTCGCCTTTAGACCTAACCTTGCTTGCCAGAGGGAAAATTTCCAGCCTCTAGGGATCAGTGAAGTCAAACTCACATTGTCTATAACATGCAATCTAGTCTGCTCTTTCCCTCCAAGCAGATGTGGGTCAGTCCAGGGTGGGAAATACCCCAACAAATATGTCAGGGCTCAGAGTTCTGAGAAGGCCTCTCCCACGCCTGTGGCTGTCCTACTTGCTTCTGGGGGAAGCAGCTGGCAGCTTACATGGTCTCTCTTCCCCTACAGGCACACGGGCCCTTTCCTGGGGTGGAAGAGGCCAGAAGCAGCCGCACGGATGGGGTTGTTCTGCCCAGCAGGCTACACATTTTAAATTTTCTACATTAGCTCCAAATGAGGCCATGCAGGTCGCTGTAAAAACCTCACATGTGTGCTAAGTAGACATTTAAAATATGCCACCCATTTTATAGCCTCATTTTGTTCATTTTCAAATGCATTTGGAGCCTGTGGAATGGAAACAGCCAGAGCCTTGCTCATCCTCTGAGAGCCTCAGATACATCCACATGCACATGTGTGCACACATGTGTTACACACAGACACAGGCGTAAGGCACAAACAGGCACTCATACTCACACACGCATGCACAGCCCTTCTTGATTAGCTTTGGGGTGTTCTTATTCTCCCATGGAAACATAAACTGATACCAATTGTTCCTCTTACCACCCCCTTTAGTTAAGAGACTCCTGGGAAGGATGTTTCTGCTATTCCCTGCCTGATTCGAAGCCCACAGACCAACATTTTTTTTTAAGTGTGTGAACGTTCAAATGGCCTTCAGGCAAACATTCTCTTCTTTCAGCACTACAAAAGACACCATAAATTGTGTGCGTCACAGCTCGCTGTAACCTAGAAAGCTCAATACAGCCATGTCAGTCAATCTCTGCTGTCAAGGCCATCTCTCCAGCAAGGGGCAAAAGGCTTTCAAAAGAATATGCCTGTAACTGCAACCTCTGGACTTGCCCATCTGTTACTCTGGGAGGAGGTAAGAGACTTCAGTGTAGCCCTCCATAGCGTGTGGGTGGGGGCCAGCCTTGGGGGCTGTGGGTCATCAGCTCACACATTGTGAGACTCTCCTTCGAGGAAGGACTGGCTACCCAGTCACAGGAGTAGGGTCAGCAGGGGCTTCCACCAATTGCTCCTTCTATTCTGGCTCCACTGCACGGAACCTCCTCACATGAGGCTGGGCGTGGTGGCTCACGCCTGTAATCCTAGCACTTTGGGAAGCAGACATGGGTGGATTGCCTGAGTTCAGGAGATCGAGACCAGCCTAGGCAACATGGTGAAACCCTATCTCTACTAAAAAAAAATACAAAAAACTAGCTGGGCGTGGTGGCGTGCACCTGTAGTCCCAGCCACTCAAGAGGCTGAGGCAGGAGAATAGTGTGAACCTGGGAGCCGGAGCTTGCAGTGAGCCAAAATCGCGCCACTGCATTCCAGCCTGGGTGACAGAGCAAGACTCCATCTCTGGGGAAAAAAGAAAAAAAAAGTGAACCTCCTTGCATAATGAAGGCGACCACTGGGGCTACCGGGCCAGCAGATCGGAGGTGAAAAGTTAATGTGAGTGTGACAATGTTGATAAGCATGGATTGGTAAGTCTAGGTTACTTACTGAGAAGAATAAAATAATAATAGCTAGAGTCACTCAAAACCCTACTTCCAGGGATAAAAATTATAGTGTATTTATACATTTCCTTCGAGTTTTTCTCATGCCTATGTCTACATGGCTGTAGCCTGGACATTTTTCCACAAATGTGAAATGATATGCCGCGTCCATAGATTTGAATCTTACTTTTACCCCTTGATGTTCTAATGAGCATTTTCCCATGACGAGATGAACGTTTCTCATCAGAGCTAAATTCTGATCCAAACAGAAATGAAAAATAAAAAAAAAAAAAAAAAAAAAAAAAAGACTGGCCTTTGCAAATTATTTCCATGCATAGCCTTTATTTCTTGGCCCTGCTTCATAACCATGGTATAGCTAGATTCCACCACTATGGAATGGAAGGAAGGACAGGGCCTTGGGGGCAGGGGCTAGGAACCCCCACCCCTACCTGTCACCTTCTGGCTGAGTAAGTCCCCGGCATTTCTACCTCCGGGGCTCCCTCTGTAGGGGGTCAATCATGGATCTCTCTGAAGGTGGTAGATCACCTGATCTCTTAGGATCCCCTTCGCTCATTCATTCACTCATTCAGAGCAATTTATTGAGACCGTAAGCCTGTTGCAAGGAAGACCCTGGGCTACAATGAAGGGCAGACATATTTCTTGCCCCCAATAAACTATTTTTCCTAAAAGTATGATCCTTTTGGTCTGTTCATACATAGTAACAGAAAAAGAAGGGACATGATCTCTAATACCTAGTATTAGATGTAATCTGGACAAATTCCCTCTTATCACAGACCCAAGGAGTTTGGGTGGTATGCAAGGGTCTTGTAGTTAGTCAATTCTCACTCCATGTGACTCAATGTTCTTAGTGACAGGCCATGACTTAAAAATTGTGTATATGGCTTCTTTATTATGGTGCCTACCATGCTAGAAAGTGTTTCCCCAAATGTGCCCCCATGAAATGCTAGTTGCATTGGAGGGTGAAAAGGGCATTGTAAGAAGGAGTTCAAAGACCAAGTGAGTTTGGCTTAGGCTGGCTTAGGAAAGGTATGCCAGATTCTTTCCTGCAGCACTTGTAAGAGCTTTAACGTGCAATATGTTCTGTGAAACTGTCAAAGGGAGGAGGTTATGCATCTGTTTTGCAAAATTATTTCGCAAGGCATAAACAAAACATAGTCTGGGAAACCCTTTTCTGGAATTGCACTGCCCCTTTCAGTGAAGCCGCTCTAATTCAAACAAAATTACTGAAAATGCCATCCAAATGATAAACTGTTTGTTAAAAAAATAAAATCATCATTCTTTCTTAAGAACACACAAAATGTTTCCAACTTTGAAATCCAGCTCAACACATTTGAGTAATAAAGATTCTTTCTAATTAGAAGCACCATGGGTCTATTAGGACCTAAGAGCAATTTGTTGTATCTTAAGTAGATTAAACATGCTCTCAGCAGTTACATTTTTAATTATTTGTGTCTGAGACTTTGACTTGTCTGGCAATAATTATTCTCCATTTCTCCCTGCTATTTATGGAACCCCCATGTCCCCAGACATTTCCCAGACTCACTTGCAGCTAGATGAGGCCATGAGACTAAGATTTGGCAGGTGAAATTGATGAGAAAGAACATGTGCAATTCCTGGTTTTGTCCTTCAAAGGCAGCTGTTTGTTCTGCACATTCTCTTTTCCTTCCCACTAGCTGGAGTACAGACAAGGCAATGCTGGGCCAGCTTTGAGTATGTGATGAAAGCACCATTACTGAGCAATGCATTCACCATTTGACATGCATAGAAGCTTTTATTATGGTACTGACTTTGGAGAAAAAAAAAGAGGCTTTAGTGTGAGGTCAACTGGTAAGTAGACAGGAGGCACAGCTCAAATCTCTCTCCTTGGTCTGGGCTCTGGGACAAGTTTTCTGGGTCAGGGAGGACAGGTTTGGGTGCAGAAGTGCTGGTGAGGCAGGTTTCTTTTGGAGACCTTCAAACTAGGCCATTTATGGTAAGATATGGAATGGTAGATTTCAGCAGTAGATCTTCCCGGTTAATGGACCCCTCACTTCTGAAAGGGTTCCAGCATTCAGATTCTGGTCATGACCTGGCCTTTTTGATTCTGCAGGGAGGACATGTTGGCTCTGGGTGTTGTTACAGGTCAAAGCTTTTTCACTGCACATGCCTTGGCTGCCTGACTAGCAACTTCTTGCCTCTGTAACTGTACAATAACTTAAAATCCTGCTATTGACAGAGTAGGTCCAGTTAGAATGAGACCCTGCAGTTACAGCAACAGTTTGGGGGCTGGTGGAACAAGACACTGGAAGGAACCTGGGTGCCCACACTGCCGACTGACTTCTAGTATCCATTTGCCACCTTTTTCTTTAAGTGAGAGAATGTGCCTCTATCCTCTATCCCAGTCTCAGTACATGGTACCCGGCTCAGAACTGCATGTCCTAGACTCTGGTAGCTCCATGTGGCTGAGTTGTGGCCAATGGTCTGTGAACAGAAGTGATAAGTACAACTGCCTGGTTGTGCATTTAGAAGGACATTGCTTCTCCTTCAGCCCTCCTGGCCCTTTCCACAGCCTGGAGTCAGCTATATCAGTCATGAACCATCTTGAACCATGAAGAGGGAGGCACACCATGGGGACAGGAGAGCAAGGCTACACAATGTCTGAGTTCCCGGACCATTTGGGGAACAAAGTCATGCAGCTCTACTGGATCGAGTACTCATCTGGACTTATGTCTGAGAGAGAAACATGCTTCTGTTTTACTTAGGCTGCTCTTATTCTCTCTATTTTAGAGCATCTAGACCTGTATTTTAGCTAATATATCTCCACTTCACTACTTTTAGATTATTTTGATGCTGGCCTATCATACACCAGACCTACTCTGGGTCTGGTGTATGAATATTAGTGAACTTACTTGGAGCCATAAAAAAAAATCAGCTGTTGTCCTTGAAATATTGAAAATGCTGTGATCCTAGTAATCCCATTACTAGGTATATACCCAAAGGATTATAATCATTCTACTACAAAGACACACGCACACGTGTGTTTATTGCAGCACTGTTAAAATAGCCAAGACTTGGAACCAACCCAAACGCCCGTCGATGATAGACTGGATAAAGAAAATGTGGCACATATACACCATGGAATACTATGCAGCCATAAGAAGAATGAGTTCATGTCCTTTGCAGGAACATGGATGGAGCTGGTTGAAGCTGGAAGCCATCATCCTCAGCAAACTAACACAGGAACAGAAAACCAAACACCACATGTTCTCACTCGTAAGTGGGAGTTGAACATGAGAACACATGGACACAGGGAGGGAAATATCACACACTGTGGCCAGCTGGGGGTTTGGGGACAAAGGGAGGGAAAGCATTAGGACAAATATTTAATGCATGTGGGGCTTAAAACCTAGATGATGGGTTGATCGGTGCAGCAAACCACCATGGCACATGTATACCTATGTAACAAATCTGAATGTTCTGCACATGTATCACTTAAAGTAAAATAAAAATAATAAAATAAACTGCCATAGAATAAGATAAAATTAAGTATGGTTCTCTTTTAAAAAAGAAAAATGCTGTGGTCCTTTTCACTTCAACTTAGAGCATGCATTATATATATTATATATAAAAAATATATGTATATAAAATTCAGGCCCATGTTGTGTGTAGCATTCATTTATATCACTGTGAATTATCTTCTCTGTAAGCATGACCTCAATTGAATGTTGTGCTCTCCCTTTCCTATTTGTTTTTTAAATATTTTTATCTGGGTCTCAAAAGAGTTTTAAATACTACAAACTTGAGCCAAGTACTAATGAGGGTCCATTTGCATTTCCCTTCCTCTGTGTTTTAGCCAGCCTTTCATTCTTGCTAACTAAAGCTGATGTGGTGCTTTTCTCTAATAACTGGTTCATATTCCTTAAGGTCTTTTCTTGGCTCATCAAAGTGAGCTGCAGCTGCTGGACAGCTAATAAAGTTCCATGCCTTTTTTATTCTTCTTTTATATGCACTATTAATCCAAAGCCAGTTTTTATCCTCATTAGTCTCCTTGCTTTTTGCGTCTTCCAAATTAGAGTCATTTCTACTTCTCATATAAGAGTGTGAATTGCAAAGTATTATCAAGATGGAAGCATTTCGGGATCAGGACCTGGTTTCCACAACTCTCCACAGGACTCAGCGGTAATCCAGAGACAATGGCATCATTCCCAACCCCATGGAGACCTCGCTCATGAGCAGTGGACCAAGGAATCTCATTTCAACCAGCAGAACTGTTTCCTCCCTTGTTGCATTTAGCAGTGTAGACATGGTCCAAGTGTACACAATTCAACTGTCACTAGTTGGAATACATGTTAAAACTCTTTCATTTTCCCCAGTGAGTTCCTCCTCCAGAGGCAGGCCAGGTTTTCCATGGGACCTGATCTAGCCGCACATACTTCCTGTCAGTTCTTCAGCTTTCTGGCTGCTTTGTGTGTGCTTAACATGCTGTTTGGAGCATCCACTTCCTTTCTTCAAATAAAACTATAAAATGTTTCTTCACATACAAAAGTAAAAGCCTTAGTTACTTTTCTTTTACTGGACTTGCTTCTGCCATATCCCTCATCATGGAAGACTCTGGGCTGTGCCTCCCAGAGCCTGCTTTGGCACTGAGGACTTGAGGCCCTGGTGGCTGAGTGTGATGTGGCTGGCAGCCCTCAGCCATTCCTGTGGAGGGAGGGCACTGGATTTTAGTTTCTTGGTCTCTCCTTTACCGTCTCTACTCAGGGCAAGAGGAAATTTCTAGGCTAATTCTGAAGCCTGTAGGTGCCAGGTTTTTGTGCGGTGGTTTCGCCTTCTCTTTTTTACTGACCACCACCAGCAATCTTAGGGGTCCTTCCAATGACAGTCATTCTTCCCCTTGGGCTCCCCACCCCATGTTCATGCTTATCTCAAAGGCAGTGAAGTTGCAAGTTCCCTCACTCAGTACCACCTTCCTGCCTCCCAGTGGCATCCAGAATAATTCTTAGAATTTTCTGCAGCCCAGGCCTGGACAACCTGGAGATTTTGTTTCCAGCAAAGGACTGTTTGCCCAGAGGATGTGCACTGACGGGAGACCATGGTGCCTTGCTGGCTCCCAGACCTCCAGAGGCAAGTCTTGTCATCACACAGCCTTCCTCACCTGCATCTAATTTTCCCTGCGTTTTGCAGCCTTTCTTCAGATGTTGTGTTCAGATCATTTTCCATGTTCCTAATTTCTTAACTCTGTTTCTTGTTTTCTTCAAGTCTAGGAAGACAGGAGGGCCAGAGACATACTGCTTTCTTTCTACCAGCTCTCATGAGGCCCAGCCAGCTCCTTGGCGATGCAGGGCCACATTGTCATCAGCGCCCCACAGTCCCTGGCACAGATCTTGTGTTCTGCAGATCGCGTGGGCAAACCTGCACCCTCCCATCTCCTCCAGCTGCTTCCTCACTGTCCTCCAACTGCCCACACCTACAAGATAGCATCATGCAGGTCTCTTTGTTATTTAAAATGTATTTTTTATGTTACCGCAGAACAGATACATGTGCGACATTTGTTTCAAAAAGTGCATCGCCATCTTCATGTTCTGTCATGCTTTGAAGTGTCTATAACAATGTCATAAACAGGGACACTGGGATGCACACATGAATTTTTCTGCTTCTCTGCCTGCCTTGGGCAGCATGGAGTATCAGTCTCTTGGACCGGGTATTAGGTCTTCAATCTGGACTGACGAGGTCCACCCCAGCTGCATGTGGGCTGCTTGCTATTCACTGGACCTGTGTTTATGTTGAAACCTAAATCCACAGTTCAAACCCTTAACCACAAAGCTACACCCGTTCCAGGAACCACTCTCTCTGGGCTTCCCATAAGCACAGTCTTCCGTTATAACTAAGTGAAAGAAGCAGCAATCACAATATATTCAATTTCTCTTTGCTCTTTTGCACTTTCTGTCTCACCTCTCTCTTTCCGTTAGTGCCCCTCTGTTTAGTTGAAGCCTTGAGAGTGCTCTCTGGCTACCCACCTTAGAGCTTAGTATGATTATTTATCCCCCAGAGCCACAGGGAGAAAAGCCAAGTCAAGGTCAATGTTAAAGGATCTGTTCCTTGCAAGAAATGCAGGGAGACAGCACTGGTGAGCATGCTGGCCCAGGAGGGAGGACACTGAGGGTGAGCTCAGGCTCCTCACTGTTGCTCTGTGCCTGCCTTCCTGTCCTCATCTGTAAAGTAAGAGGCTTGAACATTGTGATACCAGTGTGCCGGTGACTTCTGTTCATCATTGTACAGCTGATATTGCTTTTGTGCTCCAAACTATCAGCTCTCCAGTTGATAAAATCATGGGGTTGTTTGGGGAATGATACTTAGCCATTAATTACTAGCAATGAATAAATAAATATAAAGGATTATATTTAGCCTAACTAAAGAGACTGAAGAACTGGATCGATGCTTAGTGAACATGGGCAGCCGGCTGCACCATGCTGTGCCTATTGGTTGGTGGGGAGAAAGGATTACCATGTGGCCGGAATGGTCTCAGAAGTCCTCAACCTTATTATTATTATTTTTTTTTAATGTGCAAGCAATCTGAAGTTTCCAGAAAAGTTTCAAGGACAGATCTAAGCCTTTTATCCCTGAACCATTTGAGAGTAAGTTGCAGACGTGATGCCATACCAGCTTCCACCACCCTCATTACCACAGTACAACCGTCAAATCAGAAAAATCAGCATTGATGCCTTCCTATCACCTTAGAGTCGAACTCCATTCAAATGTCTCCAATTGTCCTACTGAAGCACTTTGGAGCAAAAGGATACAGATCAGAATCACAAACTACAGTTAGCTGTCACATATCTTTTGGTGTTTTCAATTTGTGAAGTGTCCTTTGTCGTTTTTGACTTGCATGAACTTGATGGTTTTGAAGAGGTCAGACCAGTTATGTGGTAGGATGCCCCTCATTTTGAATTTGTCTGATGTTTCCTTGGGATTACATTCAGATTATGCATCATTGACAGGAATTCCAGGGAAACAATGCCGGTCCTCATTACATCTTTTCATGTGGTGGACAGTTTTGATTTGTCCTGTTGTTGATTGTATAATATTTTTGAGGGCTTGATGTTCAGCTCCTGGGTCATCCATCCATCCCAGGCAGAAAGCAGTGACTTGGGTTGCTCATCTAATATGCATGTGGTAATACACACTCTTCTTCACTGGGACAAGAGAGGGGATAGTGGGAGAAGATTCTATGGAGTTTGGACACATTTTAAACTTGATCTCCTAGTCTGAGGCACTACCCACAATTTACCTGACAAGAAAGAAGCAGGCTTGGATAGTTTATGTTTTCCAGTGTGAAGTTGTTTTAACAGTGACAGAATAACTTTAACACAAAATTTACTGTCAGTTTGTCAACACTTATTTTATTCCTATTGATTCTCACTCGTAGCAAAAACGTAAATTACCATTAGCTTTCTCTGTTTAAAAGAATAAATAATGCCTTGACTTTAAAACTGAGAGTGCTTCTTCCCAGGAGTGGAAAAACTGAATCCAACATAACTTCTGGGGTCTGAAATGGAGGGAAAGCAGCAGAGGCCTGAACCCATGAATTAACTTTCAAAGCAAAACAATTCCAACAGATCCAATGAAATATTCATTTATTGTCAAATGATAGCCCCTTAGAAAAATCTGCCATCTGAAGTCTCATGAAATAAGATTACTAGGACTCCTCAGTTCCTGGCATTCAATTATCGAACCAGCAATTTTTAAAAAATATTTGGCTCAAACCTTGGAAAACTATGCAATTGTACAATTTGCAATGAGACAATATGATTGATCTAACTGCCAGAGTAAAACACAGGGAATGAATTGTCTTTTAAAAGTTGGACCAAAGCAAGTTCTTCTATTACTAGTACTACAGTTAAGTAAGAAATACTTATTCAATTACGCGGGGAAGTAGAAAGAAAGTTGTATTCAATCACCACATCCAATGTGTTGGACGTTATCTCCTGAAGAACACCCCTTTCAGACGAGACCTTAGTCTGTAGATCAAGGAAGCCAGATACTGATCTGGCAGCACCTGGCACATAGTAGGCATGTGATTCCACCCTGTATGAAAAAGATGAATGGATAGATTAGTTATTTTTAATGCTAGGGGCTCCAGTGGTCAGGGTTGTAAAACACTAAGGGGTAGGGCTTCTTTATGTTTCTCTTGGAGTATTTACTCCTCTATTCCTGTCTGCGTATCACCACTTACTAAGCCAAGCACACACCGTCATCAAGGCCATTATATGCTGGTCACTTTGCTTATTATTGAGATACAAGGGGATAATCAGACAAGGCCCCTACATGTTGTTCTTGTCACTTTGCTTATCATAGAGATACAAGAAGATAATCAGACACGGCCCCTACATTTGAAGAATGCAGAGGGATGGGGAAGAGAAGAACAGATACATACATTTGAGGGATACAGAGGCATAGGGAGGAGAAGAACAGATACATACCAAGTTACGAGCCATGGCATTAAGTGCGCAAAGTGAAGAATAAAGCGCTGCTAGGAAGATAACTAATGTCGCCAGCTCGGTGACTCCAGGACAGTCTCATAGAAGAACTGACACAGAACTGACACTGAAACAGATGACCTGTTTGTGTCCTGCCCCTGTTCTTTGAGCATAGTCAACTTCTCCCATGAATGAGGTGCATCCATTCCCTGTTCGTTCTAAGAGACCCTGCTCCTTTGACCATGATTGGACCAAAAGGGGGAGTGCACCCAACTCAAGAGACCAGTCAGTATTCTCCTTGGTAAAACCAAACGCAAGTCACAGCCACACTTAAGTGAAGGCCTAGGAGTCCCTGTTACTCCAGCTCCAGAGAAGTTCACGTTCCCTCCTGAACCTAGCTTTCAGAGGCTCCCTGGACTTTATGACACACCCTAGGACTCTACTTATAAATTCCCTCTGCTGTTTAAGTTTGCTTAAATTTGAATTCTGTTACTTTCAAGCAAGAAACTAAACCCTGGCAAAGTGCAAGAGGAAGGAAGAACCAGCAAGAATTTACTTATCTCTGGCCGTGTGACAAGCACCTCACTTTATATCCATTATTTATTTATTGCACTGTGAAGTTGTTGTTATTACTCCCATTAAAACAAATGCAAACACGGAAGCTCTGCTGGGTTAGAACAATTATAGGTTGTGCCAGGAAGAGGCAGGAATGGAATGCAGCCCCCAGCTCAGGCCCAGGCATTGTCCTTCTGTCACTGTGTCTCCTGGGCTGCAGACAAAGGGAAGGAACAGACAAAGAAGTTGTTTATCAAATGTTATTAACTTGAGGGTCACAGATAGGATCCTAGTTGATCTGTCTTGACTCTTTTTTCTTTATTCTTTTTCTTTTTTCATTGTTTTTCAGGGCACTAACGTTTCTCAAGAGTTCACTCTGGGCCAGGCCACGTGTCAGGCCCTAGGGCTGAAATAGGAACCAAAACAGATGTGATTCCCTCTTGGATAAGTGTAGAACTGTTAAGCATGGCAAGTGCTATGAAGAAGGCCAAGAAGGGGCAGAAGCGGATACTAACAAAAGCAAGGAGAGATGCCAGACGGGAGGTGCCACTGGATCAGAAAGGCCTGTGCTGACTCCAGTCCACCATGGACATCAGCTCTCGGGGCTCCACAGCAACTGGAAACAGCCTTCAGTGCAGCCCAGACAATGTGGGCCAACACCTGCCCCTATAACCTGAGCCTGATCTGCCCTGCTCTGACACTCAGATGTGCTTATTCTACATCCTCAGGGGTTGATGAGAAACAATAGGGCCTAGGGGTTATGGATGTGTCTGGGTCAGACGGTCCATGCCATCCTGGGCCCAACCGTGTCCTCCAGCCGCATTCTCCTCTTAGCCCCCACTTCTTACCCAGCCTATTTCCTGGGCTTCTCCTGGAACCCCTGTTTCCTGCCAAACTTCTAGCCTTTGAGCTTGGGCTGTACCTCCTTTGTTATTCCTGACAAGTTTTGGAATTCCCTTTCCCAGGATATGGAGCTAGGTTTCCTCTTTTTTCATCCAGCTCCACCAAGCATCCAGCTCTCCAGCTGTCCACACTGAAGACTGCTCCCGTGGACAGCCACAACTCAACCTCCTGCCCCTTCCTGAACCAGGCCATTCTACCCACTGGCCTGGAAGTACTGGGCCTGATAATCAGCCCCTGCTGTATCTCATTCCTATCATAATGGTCGCCCACCAAAACTTCGACCCAAATTTTGGATGTTCTCCAATAGCCAGTCCATGTCCTTTGTCCTGGTCTGGCTCTTCCTGGCATGGTCCCCTCTCCTGAACAGCTTGCACGAGTCCCAGGGCACCTTACAATGAAGGCCACCCAATTTATGACCCAACTTTGAGCCTACTTCATAGATAGAGCTGGAAGGAGAAATGGGCATCACAGGTCTGATTTGGGGTCAGATGGGTGTTCTGAACCTGTATGGCTGAATCAAGCATCTCTGCATGAGATCTGCAATATGAGATCACAGAAATAGCTACAGCTGATCCCACACCATCAATCATGGCTTCATGAGACTTCCAGCTCTCCCTTCACCAGCTCTTTTAGGACTGCCTGTCGCAGGCTCATGGGATTCATTTAAAGAAAGGAGAGTCTAATATAAACTTCTCTCTCTCAGTGCTGTTTTTGATGACTATTTCAGTGTCCACTCTGGGCCTGGCACCTCTTGGGTAGGTGTGGGGCCTCTTCTCAGGCATCCACAGACCAGGGGGAGAAAGACTCTGTGCTAATCATGTTTTGCTGTATAACCAAGAACGTCAACATCTCAGTGACTGCAGCAACACACACTTCTTTTTCTGATTCCCAGCTCGGAAGTGTGGCTCTTCTTGACTGAGTTTGGCTGACTTCAGGCGTGCACCTCTCCAGGCTGCAGGTGGCTGGGCTTGGTTCTGCTCTGCTTGGGGATCCACCCTGAGGGCATGCTTCCTATGTGATGGCAGGAGCGTAGAGGCTGATCCCACCTGCACAGGTGCATTCAACATCTCTGCTTCAGCTACTTCCATCCACATTGCATTGGCTACAGCAAATGAGCTTATGGCTACTCCATGTGGCCACCATGACGGTTTTGAAGGTGAGGCTTGACATGGGTCTGTGACAACTGTGCTGACAAAAGTGGTTGCTGAGGAGGCCTGTTCTTGGTCCAGCCATGCCAGCGACATTTGAAGGAGCTGCTCACCACCATTCCAAAGGGCACAGACTAAGAACTGCGGATTGCAGTTGGGAAGGATTTAAATATCAATAGTGAAGGCTTTCATTATCGTTTAGTTATTTAGTTTTAAGTAACAGTTGATTTGTCAGATTCGCTCTGAGCCAGCCCATTAAGGAAGAACATTCCAACTTTGGCCTACAGAAGGGAAAGAATGAACACTGCACAGCTCAGGGCAAATGCGGAGAATTGAGCCTTTTCTCAAGTGCACTAATGTTCAAGGGATTTACTCTCGGTCACTTAGAAGCACTGAAACAGACTTCCTGTCCTATCTTCCACCTACTTGGCTCCCAGCGAGGAGGAAAGCATCTCGCGTGACCAAGTGGCTTTGTCAGAGTAAATCCAAAGTCATCAAAGGATAAATCTGACCACAAAGGAAGTTTCACTTGCCTTTTATTTTCACTCACTTCTGAGCCATTGGCCTGCCTGGGACACTGGTGAGTAATTAATGAGTAATTAGGAAGCCTTTGAAAAGCATGGATTCATCTCATAGACCCTTGAGTTCCAAGGGAACTTAGCCAACAAGAAGAGCAATGATTGTGGCTAATGTTCTAAGACATCCAAACGTATCCCAGGCACTTCACACGGGCCCTGTCACATAATCCTTACAGCAAAGCCAGGCGGCAGGCACTTGTATTATTCCCATTGGTGGATAAGGGGACATCCAGGCTGGAGGTGGTGAAGAGACTCTGAATAGATTCATGAGGGTGAGTATGCTGCTCCACTGAAGGCCCAGGTGGTTGACTTGCAGGCAGCTCCTCCCTCTGAAAGGTGTGATTCTCAATCAGTGCCTTCCAGTGTGAACACTGAAACTCACCCATGAAATGAGCAGCACTAAGCCAGCACCCCCAGCCTCAAACTGATGCTTCTAAAGGCTGGAATGACGTGTGCCATAGGCTGAATGAGGTCCCTCCAAGATATCTATGCCCTAAACTGGTGTCACCTTATATGGCAACATCTTTGTGGATGTGATTCAGGATTTTAAGATGGGAGATTATCCTGGATTATTTATGTGAGCTCTCAATGCAATCATGGGTATCCTAATGAGAGAGAGACAGAGGCCACGTGACCATAAAGGCAAAGAATGGAGTGATGTGGTCACAAGCCAGGGGATGCTGGCAGATGGCAGAAGCTGAAAGAGGCAAAAAACCTGTTACATTAAGTTTCCCCTAAATTTGCCTCCTCACATATTTAAATTCAACCAAAAGGTTTCCCCAAACACAGTGAACTGTCACCTAACTGGATATGTAAACAAACGGCAACTTGTTCCTGTAACAAGTAGCTAGTTTCAGCCAATCACAGCAACCGAGTCTCAGCCAGTCACAGCAGCCAAGTCTCAGTCAATCACAGCAGCCAAGTCTTAGCCAATCGCAGCAGTTGGGTCTCATTCAATTACAGGCTACCAACTGTTCAAACCATGTTAAATTAGGCAAACACAGAGCTGTAATCAATCCAGCTATTGTTTTTCTGTACTTCAGTTTTGTTTTCTGTACCTCACTTTTCTTTTTCTGTTCACAGATGTTATCCAATCTGTGGCAGTTCTGGGAATGACTCTCAACCTCAGAACAAGAAGTTCTGTGGGCTTCCTGATTGGAGAATCACTCTTTGCTCAATTAAACCGTGTTGAACTTAATTTGTCAAAAATGTTTCTTTTAACAGAACAGATTTTCTCCTAGAGCCTCCAGGGAGAGCACAGCCCTGATAGCACCCTGATTTTGGCCCAGTGAAACTGATTTTGGACTTCTGGTGTCCAGGACACTTAGAGAATAAACTTCTGGGGCTTTAAGTCATCAGATTTGTGTCAATTTGTTTCAGTAGCTTGAGGAAACATGTGTGCTGACCAGGTTCTAATATCCTTTTATTAAGTAAATATTCACCAAGGGCTTGGTATGTGCCAGGAACTGGGGATCGGAAAGGATTAAAGCTTAACTCTTACCAGTCTCCCCTGTGGAGGACAGGGAGAGCTGGGGGGAAAGACGGGGTACAAGGCAGGGAGCGACCTGCACAGAAGTGGCTCTGGGTGAGAGTTCATTGCCACTATTATTGCAAGATTGAGTCATCACTGATGTTTCCATCAGAAACTTGAGTGTGAGCTCTAATTCTGCACCCAGTAGCTGTGTGACTGTGCTGAAGTCATTTAAGTCCACTAGGGTGCACTTATTTCATCTGAAAAATAATGATAATGGCTTCTGCCTCAGCGGAGTTTTAAGATTATTGGATGAAAGGGTGAGCCCTGACCAGGGACTCAGACAGTGGAGATGCTTAGTGAACAGAATGCTTGGAGTGTCCAGATCCACAGAGTGTGACTGCAGCCTCTACATGTGTAATTTGACAGGAGCATGGGAACCTTCTTACTGTCAAGTGCCATTGAACTGGAATACTTACTAACAGTCATTTAGTTTTTATCAAGTTCCTCTTCAGAATCCAAAGTCCTGGGAGATGTTACACTTTTCTGTCAATAGCATCTAAGTGTGAACATTTAGGAGCTACTTTCCCAGCTACCAGCAGAAAGCCCCAAGCACTACAATGAATCAGGCAGTTAAAGGTGAAGAAATGACTCAAGGGCAGGACAGACTGAAAGCACATGTTGCCCTGTGCAATGCTCCCAGTTAGTCCTCAGCCCCCAAAGGTAGGGTTAGGGTCTCCAGAGTATATTGTTATAGACAAGGGTGGAAGGAATGGGTCCTCAAAAAAAATCCAGTTTTCCTCTCACTATGTTTACTTGGGATGGCCAAGAAAATCATCTGTCTTAGGATGCTGTGGGCTAAGAACAAGGTGATGGCAGGAAAAGAAAGCAAGGTCCCTAGGCTGGAAAGTTTCCCATCAGTATTGATAGTGGCAACTGTTGGAGAAGAGGAGAAAGAGTCTTTCCAGAAATGGTGGAATATCATCTGCATCCTGCTTATAAATGCTTTTAGAGAATGAAAGGTTGGGAGTGCTTCAGAGCCAAGGAGACAAACCTTTGCCAGCAACAGACTGCTCTGAATGTGTTTGTGTCACGTTGCCCTGGCCAGAAGTCTTCCTGTGATGCGTGCTGGAGCCGAAAACACCATGGTTGTGGTTCAGAAAAATATCTGACATGCAGCACACATCCCCAGGCTGCATGCCCATGGTACGGGTACCCATACAAGGTCCTGGAAGTCGTAGAAGGTCTTTACAAGATGACATTTCTACATGGTGAGCCTCGTGTCCACTCTGCTCTCTAGTCCTCAGACCTGTATAAGACACAAAGTTGCCCGGAATTATTGTCTAGGTGTCTATGGTTGAGCTCTGAAATTAGAGAGGTTGTCATGGTTACTCAGGTTGAGGAAGCAATACCTGGAGCCACCTCTAAAGGTCATTCATCAGGAAAAGTGGGGTCAAGGCTCCAGCCAAAAGTCCAGCTCTCAGGAACCTCTCCTGACCCCAGGAAGCCATCATCAAGATAGCAGGAGTGGGTTACCAAGGAAACAAGTTGATGGTAAGAATCATAAGCATACAGGAGAATTCCGAGACCCAAATCTTCATCATGCAAACTGGCTGATGTACAGAAAGCCTTCTGGTGGATCAAGACTCAGTCTACATGAGGACAGACCAGCACACTGCAAACCTTCCACCACATCCCCTCACATGTCCACGGCAGGCATCATTATTCAGTCATAGCAGTCTTGGCTTCTTGGCTCAGTCACAACCTCAGAATCCTTCTTAACACATTGCTTCAATCTGCTGTGCCCAGGAGAGCTATCCATGGTGCTGTCTTAGCGCTTGACCTCAGATTCTCCCTTGCCTGTGGCTTTAGCTTACTGGAGTTGTTTGCCAAGCCATAGCAGTTCTTGCAGCTGACTCTGCCTTCGCCCAGCCCTTTCTATGCTGCCTTAGCAGTTGATCATCTCCATCTTGACCTGTCCACCATGCCTCTTGCTAATCTCCAGCATCTGCCCTGGCTCTTTCCAGCTGCCTGACCATTTTTTCTGCTTTACATCAGCCATGACTGCCCCTCACCGCAACAGATACAGCCCCGCCCTTCCCAAAACTCCAGTGCAAAGGATGCCCACATCTCTCTCCAGGCAGAAAACACGACTGATTGGGCCACTCAAGTCAGAGTTCTGACTGACTGCTTCACTGACTAGCTCAATATCACACAAAACAGTCAAATCTGATGTCACCCAGCCCTGTTCATGGTAATCCCCCTGACCCCATCCCATTCGACAGGGCTTGGCGAGGCTGCTTGTAGGTGCCATCCCCACATGGAGCCAAGTAGCCAACTTTGGGAAGAACATTCTGAATTTCCCCCGGCTCTGCCCTGTTAACTTCTGCAGACAAGCCTGAATATTTCTCTGCACTGCTAGTCTCTACTTTGGGTCACACTAGGCTCCGAGTACCACATGGGGATGCGGGATGTTTTCATGAGCCTTTTCTCTTAAAAGGACTCTGTCAGTTCTTCCTCCATTTCTAGTGGCGTGGTTGCAGCTGTGTGCAGTTTTCCATTTTTTTCCTATTTTGAAATCTTCCCCAGACTTTTCAAGAAATTTTACATTCTGGAGAAACTGGAAGCTTTAAAAGGATTCGGGTTCCGACATTAGGGCCTAAAATAATCTCTTGTGGCCTCCAGGTAATCAAGCTAACACAGCAACAAAACACTTGTAGATAAAAAGAAAGTAAACTTATCCCAGGAAATAAGCTTTAATGGCAGACCTGATCTAGGCTGCCCCTGACTTCAGATTCCATTGTTCAAACGCAGGCCACTACTCCTAAGTGATTACGGTAGTAATCTACACAAACTCTAAAACTGGTGTCGCTCCCCTACGTGATGGGCACTGTTCTGGATTTGCATATCCAGTTCATTTAAATATCACCGTAGTTCTATGAGGCAGGTAAAATTAGTGTGCCCACCTGAGGGTGAGGACAACAGGTATGGGAGAAGGACAGACTCTGCCCGGGCCTCAGGGGGAAGGGCAAACTCTGTGCTCAGGCCCCATGGGGGAGAGCGGACTCTCTCTGTGCCTAGGACATCATTCGAAGGGGGAGATTATTGGCTGAGTCAGGCTTTAAGGTCATACGATTTGTCCTAGAGCCACCTGGACCACCACATAGCACAAGATGTTGAGAAGAAGCTGGGAAGTTTTCGAACGAAGTAGATTTGCCCAACTATCCAACAGGATCATACTTAGTGACTTTTGTCTAATGGCAGGTAAGGGACCATTCCTGACTATGTTGAGGTCATACATCCAAGGCGAGGGTGAAGCATTGAAAATCCTTACTGCGGAGTCAGGTCAGATCAGAAGACACAGCACCCTCCAACCCTGGCAGGTCTCTGTGTTTGTGGGGGGCTCTCAGTGGCCATGTCCTGCTCCATGTAGAATAAGCCACATGATCCTCTCTCCTTCGAGGTTCCAACACTTACAAAAGCCCTGCTTCACAGGGTCGGCTTATGTCACAGAAGGGAGGTTTGTGGATGCCTTAAACTGCCCCTCCCTGATGACACTGGGTGCCCTTTTCTTCATGAGTGTGTGGTGATTGTACTGTTTGTATTAAAATCTCACCCACAATTGCCCAGCCAAGCAGTAGGGTTTGAAATGTGGTGCCTTCACTTTTCACAGGCCATTTGAATCCTCTCTTTAGCATAGCTCAAATACTGCAAGTCAAACTTGCGCCCTGAAATCCCAGACAGCTCTGAAGAAGGTCGCTCAACAGCAGAACACCCTGTCCGATTCTGCCTGCAGGTTTCCCCTGGTCTGAGTCCCTTCCACACATGGGTTTCACCTCTCTTAAAGATCTGGCTTTCACACTCACCCACAGGCCTGAGAGAAAGCTACTGAACCTCTCAAGACCTCACTTTTCTGATTTTATAAATGGGCAGAAAAATGAACGTGTATGAATCTCTGGCCTCTGGTGGTTTGCAGATGGCAGAGCCTCAACTGATGTGGGTTCCTGCTGCGAGCAGGGCGAGTAGAGGAGGAAGCATGGCTTTTATTCCTGGCTTGGTTGTTCTTAGTATCCTCCCAGACCAGGATTCTGCACAGAGCGCTTCATGAGTGTGCTTTCAGTTCAAGCTCCTTTCCCTCTGCCTTCCAACACCTGCCCTGGCAGTCTTCTCCCTCTCTCTTTCTTCCTTCTGTCCTCTCCTGTCCTCTCTTTTTTTCTTTCTCCTCTCTCCTTCTCTTCTTCTCTTTATGCTTCCTCTCCCCATTCCCTCCTCTCTCTTTCCTCTCTTTCTTTCTTGCTCCCTGTCGGTGCCCAGCTCCATGAAATAAGACTAGGCTGGTTGTGTTCTGTGATTTGATTAGGAGGTAACTCATCTTTGCGTTCGTTAGTCCTGACAGGTTGCATGCTGAGGCGTGCCCGAATCTGAATGCATCTTTCTCCCCTCCTACTGCTCCTCCCTTCTGCCACTATCCTTTCCTTGTGCGTAGACATCCCCACAGACTTCTTTGCTTCCATCCGAGCCTGCCAGTCATTCTGTTTACCTCAGAGCTGTCAATATGACTTATAGAAATTGCAGATTGGATCCCTCCATCCCCTTGGCAGAAACCAAGGGCTGACCACCTCCCCCCACCCCCAAGAATAAGCCCTAATGCCTTTCTCTGTTTGCAACCTAACCCCTGATTCTTTCCAGTTTTATAGTCAGACAAGCTCCAAACCAAGGAGGCAATATCACTTTCAAGTCTAATTTATCAATATGAAAACCAATAGGTCCTTTGACGATGTCAACCCACACGGATTAAAAAAAGAGAAAGAGATTTAGAAAAAATAATGATGGACATTAAGAAATATTTAAAACCTATTGAAATGTCAGAACCCTTGGAAAGGAAGCTACAAGTGATGTGAACAAGAAGGTAGCTTTCTAGGGTAGAGAACAGAATTACAGGACATACTCATTAAGTGGCACAGGTGGAATTGTCAGTGTTACTGAAATGGCTTTGAGGAAACAAAAAGAACTGACAGGAGAATCAATCCTTATTAGACACAGTTTTCTTTTTCATCCTGATTATGAGTCACAGGCAGCACTCCCTGTGTTGAAATGTCCCTAAGTGCCTCTGTCTTGTGGAAGGGTGGTTATTTCGGGCATCTCTCCTTTGAGAGATGCCAAGTGCTGAGAACTTGAAGGCCAGGTTCTATCAATCTGTGGTTTCCCAGAGGCTGGGTATTCAGGGACAACAGCTGGAAATCATTAGGTTCTCAAAAGAAAGCGGACCTTAAAATTGCAGGCCTCCCTAATTGTTCTAACACTTAGTTGCATGCAAAAGAATGCCATTTCCTGCACATGTTCTCAGGCACAAATCCCTGCCTAGATGAGACTAAATTTCCAAATGGGCAGAAAACGAACCCTTGCATACCACAGCGAAAGGAAGTCCTATGACGTGTGGGAGAGCGACCCCAAACCTAATCCTGACCCTGCTCCTCATCAGCTCTGGGACCTGGCATTAGCTCTTCCTCTCTCCAGCACGAGTGTCCTCACTGGTAACAGGCAAGGACAGGGGCTCCTTTGATCTTATTGTCTCTTTCCTAAACATGATTTGCGGTACGTATAGGATAAACACACGACAAGATAAAAATAAATATAAAAAATGGATGGAGTCGGAAGGATGAAGGAGAAAGGCAGCAGTGTTGGAAATGATGTAAAAAATAAAACAATAACTGATGGAATCAAGTCATTACTTTGCTAGAGGCAAGTCACCAAGTTTGGACTTGATTTCCCAGCAAGCTGTGCAAAGAGAAAGGCAATAAACGGTGAATGGCAGTGCAAAGCTACCCACTGGTAGTTTAACAATATCATTCCAGGGCTCTCTCCCTTCCCTGGGTCATTTCCGCACCACCCACCTAGGATGCAATTTAGGCCTGAATGGGATTGTCACTGAGCACCGTGCCCAGCAGTTCACTAATGCACACAGCAGGCTCGGCTCGCTGGCTCCTGCAGCTGCTCTTTAGCGCTGCTGCCTTAACCCCAAAAGGTAAAATGTTAACATCATATAACTTCTTACAAAATTGCAGGGTACTTGTGGCTATACGTATGGTGCTCTAGGCTCAGTGTGGATGGTGTGAACCTTTCAACCCCCCTCTCTGCCCTCAGGAACTTAAACATCTGTTTGTGGAGTCAGGTCACAGTACCCCCTATTTGTGGTGGTGATATACTGTCTTAGAGTGGGTCCCCCTCAGCAGCCAACTCTGAGACAAGGATCTGAGTGTAAACGGTTTATTTGTGTGATCCCAGGAAATGCAAATAGGGAGCGGGAAGTGAGTCAAGGAAGGAGGCGAGTTCGTCCTGGGTTCACGATAGAAAGAGAGTCACTGCAAAGGGTTGTGAGCTGAGAAGAAAGGAGAGGCCTTATAGCAAGAAGGAATTATCCCCCAGACACCTCTCCATTACAAAGTCAGTCATCAAGTCCTATTTTTAATCATAATATTCATTGGTAGATAGAGTGGAGAAAAACTAAAGACATTATGGTGCCATGGGGGCCAGTGAGCACAAAGTGTGACAATGGGTGGGTTGGTCTCCAGTGTTGGATGCGGGAGGATGGTTAGAGAGTACATTCTGTGAGTGCCCACTGGCTGGGATACTCAGCTGTCTGCAGGGCATGCAGTCAGTGCCACACCCATATCCTCAGGCCCTGCCATCTGAGACCCTGGACACAGCAACATTTAATTACATACTTTGCAACTATGAATGCTACAAAGTAACCCTTATTGTAATGGGTCATTCTGAGGACTATTTCCTTTTTTATGGCATTATTGGGGAAAAGGGGATTTTCTTTTGTAGACATTTGGTGAGCACCTTTATGTGATTTACATAAGCTGTTCACACGCTTTGTGTCTCTAAACACTTCATATGTCTTTGTTCTCTATGCCCACCAATAGCCTTTTTTATTCTTTTTGTCCTCTCAGATGATCTGATTCTGAGACGGAGATGCCCACTGGTGAATAAGCGCTGTGCTTAGAGCTAGATCTAGAGCAACTGTGGAGACCAGTGAAAGAGCTTGGGCTTTGGGGTCCAGCCCTGTTTGCCAGTTCTAGAACCTGGGCAATTACTTAGCCTTCCAAAGTCCTAGTTTCTTCAACGGTAGACTGGGGATAAACATCATTATCCTCAATCTCAAGTTGTTTTGACAATCAAGCCAAAAAAGAACATAATTTTCATATCCGGTACAAAATAAGGGCTTAGTGAATTGGAATGGCATTCTCGTGTATATATGAGGATTTTATAAATGTAAATAGTCTAAGCCATTAGCTTTGGTGATGATTAATCTTGGTGTTTGAATTTAGAGCTAACAAAACGGCTACAAAAAATCAATCTGAAGTTACAGTAGAGGAAGAAAAACAAAACAAAACGAAAACCACTCAAATCACAAAGAACAAAACAAGAAAGCTTAGATGGACTTTTCCTGTACAAGCCATGATATTTAGCAGCCTCTGCTGTGGACCTCCATACCCTCTTATCACTCGCTGTTTTCCTGCACCCCAACCCAACAGCTTCTCAGTGCAAGCATCTGTGACACTGCCTGATGGGTTTTTCTGGTCTAAAGCGGGCTGAACAAGAGGAAAAGTCAGTGGAATTAATGCCCCAGGAGCAGACTCCAACCAATGACACTGGAGTCTGGATAAACATCATGAAGGTCTCCTCCCTCAGGTGGGACAACACTGAAGGCATCTTCTATGCCATCTCCCACAGTACCTGGTCAGTCTGAGCCCCACGTCCTGAGCATGGCCAGCTGATCATTAACACACCTGGCCTGACTTCCTTCCCTGTCCTGTCTCAGTTCCCACTCCCCACCAGAGCGGCTTACTGGGACCACCTCCCAAATTAACTACTGCACCCCAATCCTTGTTTGAATCTGCTTTTGAGGGAACCCATAGTAAGAGAGATAATTTGTTCAGTAAAAATATTTCAGGTGACCCTTATACATCTGGATTAAAATAAAGAATTTTTTTTCCACTCAAATAGAAAAAAATGACTTCTCAGGTAAGGGTTTTGCATACGATTAAGATCATGACTGTAGCAGAGCAACTCTGTTCAAATTCATACTTTATAGCACACCACTTCAGGGATATTAGAATACTCAGCAGAAGACATTCAGCAGAACGCTTGGCATAGAATAATTCTCATGGATTTTTAAATCACCTTTATAGAGGTATACTTTGCATAAAATAAATATAAGTGTAGTTTGATTAGTTTTGACAAATGCATACACCCATGTAACCACTGCCCCAGTAAAGGCATTTCCGCAACCTCACAAAGTGTTTTTGCTCCTTGGCAGTCAATATGCAGCCACTTCTGCCTCAGGCATGCACCGATCTGCTGTCTATCACCACAGTTTAATGAATTTCAATTTTAAAATATTAAAGGTTGAATTCAGTCAAATAGATAATAACGGTGCTTGGGGAATATAATTTGCTGCTCTATGCTCTGTCATTTTTTTATCAAAATCATTTTTATTCATCACTTCTATGAGTAATGAAGAGAGAAAGTCAGTTTCAGAATTGCTGGGTTTCTCCTGACTGTCGTATACACGAGGTGAGAGGTGGAATGGCAGGGCAAATAAAAGATGAGGTTAATTTGAAATTTGGAATGACCTCTGCTGTAAGATTTCCAGAAAAACAAATCTGAGACTCATTCATTAAATCAGGGAAAGCACCTTCAACTATAATTTGATCTTTATTTTAACTTCTTGGAATTTTGACAGTCATACTGAATTATGGCCAGATCTTTAACTCTTATCTGGGTAAACCCTGGAAAGCAGGATCCATAAGAGATGCATGAGTTGTTCATTGAGCCAGTCAATCACTCAGCAAATATTGATAGGGTTGCCCTCTGTGCACTAAGGGCTTCCTTATATTCTGACAGTCAGAAGAAGCACCTCTTCATGGACAGTACGTGTCTGTGTAGATATGTAATAGCAAGTCAGAATACAGCTAGGCAAGAGAAAAGCCGAGGTTGCAGAGAGAATCTGGCCTGTATTCTCTTAGGCAGGCCAGAAACAGGACACGTGATGGAGAGGACTGCTGGAGAAGGGCTGTCTGTGAAGATCATCTCTAAGCTGATTCTAAATGACACAAAATGAGCTAGGAGGGCACAGACTGGGCATCATGGCAAACAGAAAGTGTTGTTTGTGCAAAGGCCCTAAGGCTGCAATAAGCAAGTCATGTTTCAGACCTGAGAGCAAGTAAGTGTTGCTGAACATAGAGGGTGGGGGTCGGGGAATGGGTGTTCAGAGGGAGACCCATATTCCAGGGCGAGACGGATTAGAATTCATGTTATATTCTATGGGAAGCCATCGGTGGATTCTAGACTGATTGCTATTTTCAAAACTTTACTCTGAATGTTAAGAAGGGTGGTTAGATTGTAGAGGAGCAAGAAGCAGAAGCAGAATCCACTCCGTCACCCAAGGGAGAGATGATGATATCTTGGGTCAGTGGTGCAGATGCACCGGCCCCCTTCACATCTATTTGGAAGATAAAGTGAGTAGGATTTACTTACATCAAAGGTATCTCAAGAATAACAACCACATTTTGTCACATAAGGCAGCTGAAGTCCAGGAAGAGGTAATCTCAGAAATATGAGTTGAGAATTTGTCAACTTTTACATGATGTCTAAAAACCAATGGAGTGGACGAGGTCAGCCAGAAAGCATGTTTAGAACAAAAGGAGAAGGTGGCATTTTGTACTCTGTACTTGGAAGACAAAGAGAGGTAGAGGACAGCAAGGGAGATGAGAAGGAGTGGCCAGTAAGATTGGAGCAAAATGAAGACATTATGACATCATGGACGCCAAAAAATAAAGCATTTAAAAAATATTAATTTGAGGAAGTAAATTCCAGAAAAAATGTTTGTGCTTACTAGTGGCCACTAGTCACCAGTGACTGGTGTGAATCAGGCTGGTGTAACATCAAGCAGAAAAATGTGCTTGAGTGGCTCCCCATGCTGCCATCCTGTTCCCAATCCCATAGGCCCTGTGATTCTCCACCCTCCCTGCACTATTTGGGTTTTCTGCTGTGCACACAGAATGCAAGTTTCCATCTCAACATTTGCTTATTTTTCTCTTTTTATTCCATGCTGATATCTCTGGAAAAGTGAGATCTGGCATAGTTAGCATGCAGCAAATGTATTATTGGCTTCATGATCTCATGGTGTAGCACTCGGGTTTAGTTGAAGAAATCTCGAGTCCCAGTGCATGCACTTGTTGGGAGAAAATCTCGTGGTCAGCCAATAGTCATTCCTGTTTCATTTTACATGTTTGCTCTTAAGAAAACATTCTCTCATGCAGGCCAGAAACAAAGAAATATAGGAAGTCACAGGAGAATAGTTTTTGGAAATGTTTCTCATTCGGACATATGGTATCATTCCTAACCCTGGATTGTTTTTCTCCTGCATTTGCATTTCACCTCTCTAGAGCTAATCTCTTTCAGTATTTTCTTAAAACCCACTTAGGCTAAATGATAAATGCTGGTTAAGAACAGAGTTGTTTTTTGTTTTGTTTTCTATCCTGTTTTGTTTTCTTTCCTGTTCTGTTTTTAAGACGTGCCCTTGGTATATGGTGACTAGATGGTTAAGTTCACCGACGAGTCTCCCCGTTGAACCAATTTTGTTTCTACATCTTTTATTATTATCTTTTGAAGATAAGCATATTTTTGTGGTTACATAGGGTTGACCACTTGCTTTATTGATGATGCCTTAACTAGTGACACAAGGCATGTGATGTCATCAGGGAAAAATGCCAACCTCCAGCAAAACACTATCTTCTCTATCCATGTTTGAGCAACTTGGAAACAATTTTCCTGATATGATTCAACTACAAAAAATTAACAACACAAACATTCCCAGTGGCGGCCACTGCCCTTGTTCTATGGCTTGGCCTTTGCTTAGGAACGTGGGAGCCACTTTCTTCCCTGGGAAGTCTGAGGCAATTACATTACCTTGAGCCAAAGAGAAAAGAGACAAAGACATTTTTCTCTCACAGGCTCTGCCTTGTTCTCCTCTGAAGAGTAGTGCACTAACAGCCTGCACTGGCTACTCCTTTCACTTGGTTTCTACTCACAGATTGTCACTCATTGTCCATGCCTATGGACCAAGGGACAGATTGAAAGAACAAGATTCTGTTGCCTTGCTGTAGCTATTTGCACAGAGATTATCAACAATCTCCTTGTTACAAAACCTCAGGGCCCCATCTCAGTTCTGCCTTCACCGGTGTCTCTGTAGCATTTGGGGTTATCTGACTCCTGGCTCTGCTCCCACCTCTCTCCTCCTTCACGAGCTCCCTTCCTCTGTTTGCTTCTTTAGTGCCTGTCTGGTTAAGTTCCTGACCTCAGTGTCCTTTCCTCCTCACAGTCCCCTTCTGGTGACATCCACTCCCATGGCTTCTCTCTGACACATTGCTGGGTCCCCCGTTGGCATGCCTGCCTTGCTCTGTCTATGTTCATCACATAAAACTGTCAGTGGACTGGATGCACCTGGATGCATCCATTCATTTGCTTATTTACTTGTTTGTTAATTTAATTAATAGCTATGAATGCTTGCTTGTGAGTGCAAATAAGACAACACAACCCCTTTTCTCACCCACTGAGGCAGTGTTTGTGACCACAGGTACCTTCCACTCAAAATGGTCATCAACACTCAGTATCTTGGGCCTTAAAACTGCTTGCCTTTATGTGAACGCACCCTAATACTCAAGACCTCAATCCAATCAATTCATCCCCCATCTCCGGCAATTCTATTTTCTATTTCTTGAATTGGTCACTTTCCTTCATCATCATTTCCGCCACCACCACCCCTTGGTGAAGCTACTCTCAACTTTTGTCTGAATTAAGGTGACCACACCCTTCTTTATTCCTCTTTGTGACTTTCTATTATTACCTTAGGATAAAGTCCGGTTTCCCTAATCTGGTGTCTGGGGCTCCTAAGGTTTGTCCCTACCACCTTTCCAGCTTCCTGCCTGGATGTTCTTTAATCAGATACCACAGCAGCCACACCACAGGCTCCTTTCAGTTGCCAGCATGCAATTGGCTGTTCTCTCACCTAATGCCTTTGCACACAGTGTCCCCTCCTCCTGATCAGCACTTTCCCCCACTCCTCTTCCCCGTTCCACTCCTGATCCTTGGCTTCTACTCTTAGAGAGGGCACTGGGGACATTTTCATTCCTTCAAAGTTCCCCACCCTTTCCAAGAGTGCATACTCTTTTGCTTGATACCCTGCCAGGTGACTTGGCTTAAAAACAGGTTATCTCATTCATCAAATTAAGAAAAATTTGCTGAGCATATCCTATGTGCTGGGAACCATGCTAGAACGAAAAATAAAATGGAGCTTCCACCTTTATACAACATATCCCATGGTCAAGGCAACTTGCAGTTATGACACAATGTGTCACGTTAAGGGTGAGTTTGGGGACTGAGGAAAATTGGAGGATGCCTCAAACTCAGTCCTGGAGAATTAAAGGCGGCATCCTAGAGAGGGTGATGTTGAACTTGAAACCTAAGGGACAGGCGGGAGTTAGCAAGGGAATAAGGGTGAGAGTTATTAATGTATAGATGTTTTCTACAGTGCTGCGGCTGAATGACATCACCTGGAGAGTGAGAATAGTTAGAAAAGAGAAGCTGATTATGGAGGGAAAAGGGAAAACCAACAGAACAACTGAGAAGGAGAAGGAAAAAAATGATTCTCAAAGAGGATAAGTGATTTGTTCAAGATTATGTAGCTATAAATACATTAGTAAAGCAAAATTATTTAGTAACGTATAGAATATGCTAAATAACACAATAAAAGGTGTAACAGGAGTGCTCCTTTTCGTGGGGTTTTGTTCCACACAGAGGATAATTAGCTTCTTAGACTCCCCACCCCTGTCCCTCACCCCCGGATTTCATCTTCTCCTGTTCTTACTAGAGCACACACCAACCATGACAATTTCTTGGGAAAAGTCCTGAAAACTCCAAAACAAGAGCCCTTTGAAATCTCACATGATTCTTCACTCGGCAGTTAGATATTCATGTGACCTCACTCTATTCTGAATTATCTTTAGGGCTCAAAAGTTGACGGCTATGTTTCATATGATGCTGATCATAGGCTTTTATGAAAACTTCCTCAAGATATTGGGTAAGACATTACTATTTCCAAGAATCTGTCTCCTGTCTGAGCAAAGAAGGCCTTGAATTATTTTCCTGCGGGGGATCTGAGCTTGGCTCATGCAGTTAGAGTAGGATGAGGGACTTGCATTACTTGGGGTCTGGCTTGCACACCACGAGAGAGAAGCTGACAGCCTATGGTGGCCCTCAGTAAGTTATCGTGAGGCGTGCGAGTGGGGGAGTCTGATCTCAACCCTTCATTGCACAGGTAAGGAAAGGGAGATGAAAAGGCAAAATGACTCATCCACCTTCAACAACAACAACTTGGAGGCAGAATCAGGCTCAGAGTTCCAGAAACTGTACTTCCAACTCCATGCTGGTGACAGGCTCACACTCAGGACTTGACCTGTTGAGGTTACTTTTTTCCCTGCGTCAATCAAGATATCATGTCCTTGGCAACAATATGTTTGGTCATTTGTTATGGTTATTTGTAGAATATTTTTACTTTTTTCTTTCTACTGGATCGCTCCCACCATCATGCAAACATCTGGTGCTTTCTCTTATCTTGAGAAAACCCTGTCTTAGCCATATATTCCCCTACAAGTGCCACCTCATTTCCTTGCTGTCCTTTAAAAGAAATCTCACTTTATCTTCCCGTTTTCCCTTGAGCATGCTCCAACAAAGGATATTCAAGTCAACTTGAGATGCCCCTGCCACTCAATCAATCATGTCATACTTCTGGAGCTCCAGACACTGTTTTAGACACTGCAGACAAATTAGTCTTTTGCTGATGACATCTATGCTACTAAATCCACAGCCAGATCCCTGTCGTCACCTTCTTGGCCTGTTGGCATGAGCCAGCACAGTGAGTCATGCCTTGCTCCTCAGCACTTCTAATCTTTGGCTTCTAGTCTTTACTTTCTCCTTCTCAGTTGTTCTGTTGGTTTTCCCTTTTCCCTCCATAATCAGTTTCTCTTTTCTAACTATTTTCACTCTCCAGGTGATGTCATTCAGTCTCAGCATTTTAAAAAACATCTATACATTAATAACTCCCACAATCCTATCTCTAGCCTGCACCTCTCCCTTGAACCCAAGGCTTGTGAACGTGACCAGCGAGAACCCCACTTGGATGTCTACTGGGCATCTAAACTTAACACGTGCAAAGGAAACTCCCCAGCTCTCCCTTACTCTCTAACTTCTCTGCCTTAATTGTCACCTTCCCATTCTTTCTGTGGCTCACTTCAAAAATCTCAGTCATCCCTGACTTCTCTTTCTCACACCTCACATCCAATCCAACAACACAATGTATTGACTCTGCCTTCAAAACCTACCAGAACTGGGTCACTGCTACCTCTACTGGGGCCTCCAGCATGTTCTGCCTGGGCTGCATCTGTGGTATCCTGCCTTGTCCCCTTGGTACCTCAAGGCTCGTCCACCCACATCCCTGTTCCACACAGAAGCCAAAGGGATCCCAGAGACAAGGTTGCTCCATGTGACTCCTCTGCCCACATTACCCAGGAGTGTTAGTTTTCCTCAGAACGGATGTCACAGTGGACCTGCAATATGGAAGTTCCGCCCTGACTTTGCCTCCTTCTCGTTGCACCCACTCACATGCTTTAGCATTTGGCTCCTCAGACGTGCCAGACTCCTGAGTTCCTGTGCATGCTGTACCCCTGTTGAGAACACTCTTCCCCCAAATCTCCATAGAGGTCATGCCTTCTCTCTTCATATTCTGGTGGGAATGTCACCTTCTCAGTGAGGCTTTTTCTGGCGGTTTTATTCACAATGGTAACTCCTATGCCCACCCCCTCAGCCCTCCAAATCCCTCTGCTTTGCTTACTTTTTCTTCTTAGCTCTTGTCCTCATCTAATTATACAATCTGTGTTACTTATTGACTGGCTATTGGCTGTCTCAGCAGCCCCCCAACTAGAATGTAAACTCCATGGAGTCAAATCTCTGTCTGCTTTAGTCACTGCACTGACAAGTGCTGGCTTCAAAAAGGGCGTGCAGTAAGTATGTGCCAATTGGGTTAGAAACAACAGAAAAGTTAGAGCATAAAGATCACCCTCCATTTCATCAGCAAAGCTCTTTTAATACACTGTTTTGCTTATATTATTCTCATTTTGCTTATTCTCTTTCAGATGTGTTCTAAGCATACTATAGAGAAAAGTATTTTTACACAATTTTGCAATGCTTTGTAATTTACAATTTTGTAGATATTTTTATAACTGCATGATACCTCATTGTGTGGGTCTATAATAACTGAATTTGCCCTTTCTTTTGCTGTTATAAGCAATGCAGACATCTTTCTACATACATATCCCACACATCCATATTTGTGTTCTTAGGAGATGTTCTTGGAAATGGAATTATTATTACTATGTGAGAAGTTACCAACATTCATTTTCATAGCAAAAGGTAAAGCCAAATCAATACTATGTATTTGGAGAAAATTTAAATTCTAAGACATGTTCTCAAGACAGTGTAGACTTACCTAATCTCCACAGCTGTCTATAGCTATGATACAATAACACCATATGAATCAATGTATAATAAGGTTCTGTGTGGATTCAATAAGGTCACCATGGATTCAATTTTCTTCACTATGTGGATCAAAGCAAGAAAATGCATATTTGCATTTAGAAATAACTCCTACCTCACAAGCAGGAATAAATAGGGTTTTCTAATGCTCCTTGGTAAGGAAGTATGAAGTCAGAAAGGCTGGGTCCAGCTCTTCCTCAGCTATTTATTAGATCTACAGCCATGAAAGAGTGGTGACTCCTTGGCATCTCCGTTGCCCTTATCTTAAATGATGAGGTCGGACCAAATGGCCAAGGAGCCAAATTTTTGTTCAGCTCTGAGATGCTGTGTCTACCAGAAATGTTAATTTTCAAAAGCAACTCATTTGGTTTCTTCTACAGTTGAGTCCACATCAACCCAGCAATTCCACTATTAGACATTTACCCAAGAGAAACGAAAGCATATATCTGCAAGAACTCTTGCACCAAAATTCTCAAGGTAGACTTGTTTATAACCAACCCAAAGTACAAGCCACCTAAACATATCTCAAGTGGATATACTAATGGACTCCTACTCAACCATAAAAAATAACTAATGATGCTTACAACATACATAAATATTACAGACACACTGAGTGAAAGAAGTGTGGCACATACCATATGAGTCCATTCACATGAAGTTGTAGAAGTGAAAAAAATAATCTTTTGGTGCTAGGAGGCAGACCATGGTTGCCTTGGGTTGGGGCAGGGGATGCTTGACTGGGCAGAGGCACGGGAAACTGTCTTGGATGATATGATATTCAGTGTCTTGTACAGAGTGGTGATTATACACAGGTATATACAACTGACAAAACTCATCAAGTCCAAAGCCAAAGAATGGGGCATTTTATTGCATGTATAGTATATTCCCCAAAATATATACTTTAAAGCCCTTCCCCTAAGCACTGAGTCCAAATGTGGAATTGAAGAGTGAATTGGATGCACCGCCAATCACTGGCATGCTGCCTTCATTTTGAGGCACACATTTGAAGCTGTTGGGTGCACCCAGGTATGGGAGCAGGACTGCTCAGCCCAAGTAACAAGCACCTCAGCCTGTGGTTCTGAATCTGGGCCTGATTTCAGACTTCCCTGTATCCTTTGGGCAAGCTTGCTTTCCTGTCTCACCTCAGGGCTGAAAAACTGAGCTGAAGTGCTTAAATGCCTCAGAGCCCCCAGGTGAGTGGTGAAGGCTTTTTAGAGGAAATACCAAATGCAACTCTAGAATGGATGTAGCTGTGTAGCCTCCCAAAGTCCATTCTTAGCGGTTGGCTCACAGAAGTCCCAAAGCTGTCAGTGTGCTTTATCTCAATTTTACAAGTGCTAAGTACTGGAATTTAAAGCCAAGAACAATCCTTTCAGAGTACGAGAAACACATGTTTCCCCACAGATGGTGGGACCAAAGCTTATGACCTTTGGGGAGAAGTCTTCACAGCTGCGTGATTATCTGAGCAGTTTCCTACTGGGAAGGACATGTGGAGACCAGAGATATAAACCCTAAGCGAATAAATACCAATCTGGGTAATTCAAGTAGCCCTGGAAATCCACAGTGTGACCGAATTCTTCTGCCAGGGAAGGGAAAAATCCACCTGGAAATGGTGCTGCTGTGTGTCCTTTGGTTCTCAGTCAGTGAACATGAGACATGTGTCAGTGCAGCAGCAAACTCGGAGAGAAGAGCGTTCTGCATCACTGGGAAACACGCAAAAGGGCAAACAATAGGGGTAGGGGAAGTTCTGATTGTGAGTTTGTCCTCCCCATCGGGGCTGTTAGACCAGGAGCAGGGAACTAGTTCCACCAGGAGCCACCTGCCAAAGTTGTTAATGTGGAACTTTGAAATTCACGTAAAAAGCCATGTCATTTGGCATGTGTTGTTTTACCAGTTTTTTCTAATTTATGTTGAATGCATTAAACTTAAGAAATAGAATAACTCAGACTAAAACAAAACAAAACAAAATCTCTCATAATCTCATTGCTCCAAGAAGGTTTGGGTTAACATGTCAATGTATGACTTTCATATGCAGGCATACCTCACTCATCTATAGAAATACATTCTGAGAAATGGGTTGCTTGGTAAGTTTCTCCTTTTGAGAATATCATACCATATACTTATACAAACCTAGATAGCATAGTCTACTACATACCTATGCCATATGGTATGACCCATTGCTCTTAGGCTGCAAACCTGTATAGCCTGTTACTGTACTGAATACTGTAAGCAACTGTAACACAAAGCACTAGACAATAGTAATCTCTCAACTTCATTATAATTTTCCAGGAACACCGTCATATATGCAATCTGTCAATCAAATGTGACTATGTGGCACATGACTGTTTATGCAAATACAGAAAGAACATTACAAAAATGTTGTCACGCTACCATATCGTTTTATAGCTTGTTTTTCTTTATAAATTTACCATGATAATTCCCTTGTCAATAAATTTCTCCCTACAAGATTATTTTTGTTAGAAACCCAGTATTCCATAGCAATGTATTGCAATCTACTTATTCACCTATTATTAGATCATAGACACAAGAAAATTGATAGAAGCTAGACTTAATGTTTTAAATAGTTTTAGAATATCACTAACTAAAATCAACTTGAAGTGATATCTTTAACAGTTTGCCAATTAAAAGCAAGAACTTGTGGGTAACAACAGAGGATGAGACCAGATTTCAAAATCTTCCTTCTACAACTTAGAAAAAGGAAGTGTGGACATCACCATCATCATCAAATGGGTAAAAACCATAACAGAGTCCAACACCTAGAACAGAAGCCCCTCCCAATAAGCCTGACATCCCTTCAGAGATGGGAAAACCCACTGAAATGCACTCTCTTGTTTCTTCCAGGTGGGAGAAAGGGGGAAGAGGAAACCATGAGCAGTCAAAGCTTCCAGCAGTACATTAGCAAAACAAAGCAAGGAGAAACAACATCAGACCACGTCCTCTGAAGGGGCAGGAGCGCCTGGGAAGCAGCAGCACAGAAGGGGCCAAGCCCCTCCCTGAGCACAGGCAGCTGAAGGGGTTGCTGGAAGAGACTGAGGCTGGCAGGACGGACACTGCTGGATCCCTGGTGCTCTCCATCTTAAAGCACAGGAGAACTTCCCATGATATTAGAATATGCCTCAAATAATCAGGGATAACATTGTTTCAGGGCTTATAAGAACACAGAAGGTGAGAGAGCAGAGCCCAGGACTCACAGTCAAAGCTACTGAACCGGGGGTCGGCCAGCTTCTCACATTGCCCAGTGGAGGACTGCATCCTGTGAGCTGTCTGTTTAAAAGATTAAGTCAAGGTAACTTATCATCACATAGAGTGCAGTCTATCACCTACCTTAATTATACACCTTCATAAAGGCAAAGTTGAGGATGCTTGCAAACCCTCAGCCTTTGTATGACTGAAGGCTGGTGAAATCTCAAAGATGACTGAGTGACTGCATGAGTCTGGGCATGTGTCAGTGAGGTGTAGGCCAGTAATGAAATTTACGTAAATCATTCTACACTTATTCATGAAAGTGTATTTTTGTGTTATTTTAGTGAAATCACTGAATATGTTTTGAAATTAGGATTTTCACCTGATGTGCATTCTTTTGACAGCCGTAATCTAAAGCAGTTCTCCCTCAGGGTGGTTTTGCCTTCTAGAGGACCCTGGACAGCATCTGGAGATGTTCTGTTGTCACTGCTGGGGCAGGAAGTGGGTGCTCTGGCATCTGGTGGGCAGAGGCCAGGGAACTGCCAAACATCCTGCAATGCACAGGATAGCTCTGCAACACAGAATGATCCAGCCAAAATATCTCTATATCCTATATGCAGGCTTTCATATCGAAAACATGTCAACATTGAGAAACCCTGATTTAAAGGTTTAGTAATGAGATTTCATTGAATTAAAGTTTTAATCACCAAATTTGTTTTTATCAACACATAAGCAGAAATAAATGTTAAAATATTTAAAATCAAAACGTACTCCTAAAAGATATTTTCCTCAATATAATCAACATTACCTATTAAAATTAAGAGATAAATACAACGTATAATCAGCAAACATAAAATAATAAACAAAATTTTTAAATAAATATTTATAGTATATTTACTTACAAGTCCATATGTTTTATAAAAATGAAAGTATTTGCAAACCTATCACTCACTGTCCATGGAGGCATCAATGTAACTATTTTCTCATGTCTCACAGACCCACACGTATAAAGATTTAAGGTGACAGAAGTCATCTGACACTACACATTTTCTCAGCTGCCAGAGACAAATGTGTCTCTGCATTTACCCCTGAACATCTCCAGAGCCACACATGGAGTGTGATGAGAGTGGACAGTGGGTCCCAATGCTGTTGGGAGCCCCACTCAGTGTGAGACCTTGCTGGAGTCTCCCCATCGGAGACAAAGGGCCCACAACTCCACCAGTTCATTCCTTCTGAGCACGTTGCCAAGGCCTTCTTGTCTGGGTGTGAGGGAAGTACTGCCTCAGAGAATCTCTCTACTTCCACTTCTAGCCTCACAGTATGGAGAAAATGGAATACACAATACCTAAACCACGCACAGAAATTCCACCAGGAATGCCGACCATTCTCAGATAAGATAGAGGGAGGCAGAGCAATGCATTCCTGGGTACAGGATGTGGAGTGGTGGTCCTGGCGTTGAGGTGCTTATTAAAGCATGAACTAGATGACAACAAAATAGGAGAGACACATACCTGTCTTAAAAAAAATGAGAAATGGCATGAAGAGTGTATGTTCTGGAAGAAAACATACCTGGACATATTTTTTCCTAGGGAGAATGTTAACGAGCATGTCAATTTAATACCACAAGAACACAAAGGCTAACCGAGTAAACAACAGAGGAGAAAACCCAAGGATAAATCAGAGTAAAGAAAACAAATCGAGGGCCATAAAAATAGCAACCTATTTAAGCCACCATGAGTAGTTTAGGCATAGCTGAATATCAAATTACTAACCTAAAAAATACCGCTTGAGATAAGCATAGTGAACACGGAGAAGTCACCAACAGATAAAAATAATCACATAACAATAGCCATGGGATACAAAGGCGATGGAATGTAAGCAGAGAACCCAATAAATGGGAAAAAGCAAGTATCCAAACCTATAATACAAGAAAAACAAATTTGCAGAGCACAGGACACAACATACTCTTGGAAAATCTGATATGAAAAATTATCCCAGCTCTTGAAAGTCAAGGAGGAAGAAAGACATCTATGGTATCCAGGCAGAGTTATTGAATCATAAGGAAAGTCTGGCTTCCGTTCAGCTTCCCCACTTGAACACTGGGTGCCAGAACACTCCATTGTCTGCTTACAGAGTGTGAGGCACTATGTTGAGTACTGGACATCGTCTACGGCCATACCACCCTGAGCGCCCCCAATCTTGTCTAAATACTGGGCATGTATTTGGGAGTATTGCAGGTTTGGCTCCAGTCCAGCACAACACAGCAAATCAGCTAATATTTCAATAAAGTTAGTGAAACAATGTTTTTGGTTTCCCAGTGCATATAAAGTTGTTTATACTATATTGTAGTCTATTAGTATAAAACAGCATTATGTAAGAAAAAACAATGTACATCCTTTAATTTAAGAATACAACTGAAAAAATGCTATTGATGATGTGAGACTTTATTTAGCGATTTGTTATCTCTTGCTGGTGGAGGGTTTTGCCTCGATGTTGGTGGCTGCTGGCTGGTCAGAGTGGTGATTGCTGAATGTTGAGGTGGTATGGCAATTCCTTAAAAGATGACAACAATGATGTTTGCCACAATTGATTGACCCTTCCTTTCAGGAAAGAGTTCTCTGTAGCACGCGATGCTGTTTGACAGTGTTTTATCCACAGTAGAACTTCTTTCAAAATTAGAGTCAACCTTCTCAAACACTGCAGCTGCTTTATGAAGCTTATGGAATCTTGTAAATCCCTTGTTGTCATTTCAACAATGTTCACAGCATCTTCACCAGGATTTGATTCCATCCCAAGAAACCACTACGTTTGTTTATTCATAAGAAGCAACTCCTCATCTGTTCAAGAGGTTTTTAATTTTAATTTTAATTTTAGATCCAGGGGCTACACATGCAAGTTTATTACAAGGGTATATTGCATGATCCCGAGTTTGGAGCATTTTTGTAATGAAATTCCAGCAATTTAGTCAATCTTCAGGCTTCACTTCTAATTCTAGTTCTCTTATTTTTTCCAGCACATTGGCAGTGACTTCCTCCACTGAAATCTTTAACCTCTTAAAGGCATCATTGGGTTGGAATAAACTTCTTCCAAACTTCTGTGAATGTTGATATTTTGACTTGATCCCATTAATCACAAATATTTTAATGACATCTAGAATGATGAAGCCTTTCCAGAGGTTTTCAATGTACTTTGCCCAGATCCCTCAGATAAATTAGATAGTAATTTATCTAATTATGGCAGCTACAGTCTTACAAAATGTATTTCTTAAATAATAAGCTTCAAACATTAAAATAGTCCTTGATCCATGAATTGAAGAATTGATGTTTGTTAGCAGGCATGAAGAAACACTGTCATCATACATCTCCATCAGAGTTCTTGGGTGACGAAGTGCATTGTCAATGAACAGTAATAATTTGAAAGGAATCTTTCTTTCTGAGCATTAGGTCTCAACAGTGGGCTTCAGATATTCAGTAAACCATGCTGGAAACAGATGTTCTGTCATCCAGGCTTAGTTGTTCCATATTTATCTACTCTGCACAGGCAGACTAGATTTAGCATCATTGGCCCCTAAAATGTCAGTCTGTCTTTTGAAACTCTGAAGCCAGTCTTTGGCTTCTGTTTAGCTGTGAAAGTCCCAGACGGCATCTTCTTCCAAGATAAGGCTGTTTCATCTGTACTGAAAATCTATTGTCTAGAGTAGTCAGCTTCACCAATTATCTTAGCTAGATCTTCTGGATGACTTGCTGCAACTTCTACATCCGCACTTGCTGCTTCACTTTGCACTTTTATGTTGTGAAGATGGCTTTTTTTCCTCCAATCTCATGAACCAACCTCTGCTAACTTCCAGCTTTTCCTCTGCAGCTTCCTCACACCTCTCAACCTTCACAGAATTGAAGAGAGTTCAGAGCTTACTCTGAATTAGGTTTTTGTTTGATTTTCTTTTGGTTTGATCTTCTATTTGGACCACTAAAATTTTCTTCCTATCAGCAATAATGGTGTTTTACTTTCTTATCATTTGTGTGTTCTCTGACTTTTAATTTCCATCAAGAGCTTTTTCTTTGTATTCATGAATTGACTAACTGGGTGCAAGAGGCTTAGCTTTCAGTCTATACTGGCTTTCAACATACCTTCCTCACTAAGCTTAATTATTTCTAGTTTTTGATTTAAAGTGAGAGACATGTGACTCTTCATTTCATTTGAACACTCAGAAGCCATTGTATGGTTATTGATTAGCCTAATTTCCATGTTATTATGTCTCAGAGAATAAGGAGGCCCTAGGAGAGGCAGAGAGAAGGGAAAACGCTGGTCAGTGGGGCACTCAAAACGCATAAACGGCCGGGTGCGGTGGGTCATGCCTGTAATCCCAACACTTTGGGAGGCTGAGATGGGTGGATCACCTGAGGCCAGGAGTTCAAGACCAGCCCACCCAACATGGCAAAACCCCATCTCCACTAAAAATACAAAAATTAGTCAGGTGTCATGGTGTGCCCTTGGAATACCAGCAACATGGGAGGCTGAGGAAGGAGATTACTTGAACCCAGGAGGCGGATGTTGCAGTGAACCAAGATCATGCCACTGCATGCCAGCCTGGGTGACAGAGCGAGACTGTAAAAAACAAAAACCACACAAACTATTTCTAGATTAAATTTGCCATCTTATATGGGCACGGTTCATGGTGCTGTAAAACAATTACAATATTAGAATCAAATATCACTGATTAAAGATCATCATAACAAATATAATAATAAAGAACAAGTTTGAAATACTGTGAGAACTACCAAAATTTGACACAGAGACAGAAGTGAGCACATGCTGTTGGAAAAATGGTGTGGATGCAAGGCTGCCACTCACTCCAAGTTGTAAAAACTGCATTATTGAAGACATGCAATAAAGGGAAGCACAAGAAAACAAGGTATGTCTTTGTTCTCTCACTTACTACCCACGGCAATTGGTGGCAGAAACATTTTTCCTTTTGTGCTTCCAGAGACCCTCTCCACCCACCTCCATCCTCATTTCTGTCTCAGAAAAAGTGGTGCACTGGTAAATGTTAAACAACAGGCTCTCCAACAAAGAGTCCCGTGTTTGTAGTATTTGTTGATGCCTTTGATGTTGTGGCAGACATACTTCCATTATGCCCAGTTTCAAGCTACCAGGATGGTGTTAAATAGTCTTTCAGTTTTCCTGTTCTCAAGGTTCCATTTGAGTTTGTTCATTGGAGACCATGACCCAAAGATTAGGAGGAAAGATGAGTTATATGTTTCTCCAGCTCCCCCGCTGCTGGTTTTATCCCTTGGCAAAATATTTCATCTCCTGTCAAGAGGCCCTATTCATATGTCCCTCCTTGTCCCTGGGTTTAGAAACTTCTCCTTCCTGTTTTTCACTCAGGCCTGGGTGAGGGAGGTGTAGAGAAAGTCCCTCTGCTGTCAGTAGCTGACACTTTGCAAATATTCCCTTATTAACTGTCTTCAAATTACCAGTTTAACTATGCCTTCTTTTTCTTGCTATGATCCTGTCTAGAACATCATTAGTATTTCATTTTACAGATGAGAAAACTGAGGAATGAAGAGATTAATTAGCTTGCTCAGGATTGTACAGTTAGGCTGGGCATGGTAGCTCATGCCTGTAATCCCAGCACTTTGGGATACCAAGGTGGGTGGATTGCTTGAACCCATGAGTTCGAGACCAGCCCGAGCAATATAGTGAAACCCCATCTCTATTTAAAAAAAATAGAAAAATTAGACTGGTATGGTGGTTGGTGGGGGGTGGGCAACTGAGGTAGGATGTTCACTTGAGCCCAGGAGGTAGAGGTTGCAGTGAGCCAAAATGGTACCTCCGCACTCCAGTTTGGGCAACAGAGCAAGACCCTGTCTCAGCAAAGTAAAAGAAAGATTATACAGTTAGTATATGAGAAAGCTGTCAAACCAAGTAGTCACACCCAGAGTTTGAGCTCTGAACCAAGAAAACTGCCTCACAATACAGAATGCATAGGCAAAGAAAGTGTGACCCAAAAATATCCTACCCAGTAAGTTCTCTTTTAGGTATAGAAACAACAGACAGATATTATCAAACATAAAGGAAGATGTGATTATGGAATCCATGGCATATTTTAAATAAACTCCTTGAAAATAAAATAAAAACAACTGGAAGATGAAATGAAGCATTATTACAAAAGCACAAGTGATAAACTCAAACACATTTCTATTTTAAGTAAAGAATCCTATTTTAAATAAAGAAAAGTATGGCAATAGCCAGAAAAATATGATGAATGTGGCAACCAAAAATTAATGCATTTTACCAACAAATAATTAGAGGTAGAAGATGAGGAATGAGAGGAAGTATGAGTGTATTAATTTTCACATTTTTCCTTGTGATAGATATTCCCTATGTCTAATAAATCAAGAGATAGATTAACTCAACAAGTAATTATTAAGTGTCTACTGAGTTTCGAGTGTGAGCTAGATGCTGAGTTGCTGAGTGATGCTGGTGGACAGCAGCAGTCTTAGTTCCAAGGACCTTACTGTCTAGCAGGAGATGCAGATTGTCATTAAGTGCCATGAAGGAGAGAGACACCACAGTGTGACAGTGAATAGCTGGGTAAATCAACCCTGCTAGGGAGGTCAGGGAATGTTTCCCTGAGGAAGTGACAACCAAGCTGATATGTGGAGCTATCACAAAGAATTACTCTGCAACGTGTGGGGAAGAGGGTTCTAGGCAGAGGTGTATATCATGATATGCAAAGGGCAGTGGTAGCTCTAAGAACTAAAAGGTTGGTAAGATCCACTGGTGGGAGAGAGGAGCAACATGGTCAAGGATGTGCTGGATGATGGGCATTCCTAAAAATTCTTTGGATGCAAAGCCTTGCAGGACACAGCACATATCACACATCTTGATCCTTATTCGAAGGACATCATCCACTGTGGTGGCTTTAAGAGACATCTGCTGATTCTTTGCAATCCTCCTATCATGGAGCAGACTAGATCCCCTCCCCTCTAATTTGGACTGGACTTAGTAACTCATTTCTAATGAATACAAGTGGCAGAAACGATGCTGTGTGACTTCTCAGGCTAGGTCATGAAAGGAGACCACCTTTACCTGGCTGCTCTCCCCTCTCTCTCTCTCTCTCTCTGTTCCTCTGTATTCACCCTTGGAAGCTGGCCACTATGTTGGGAGGAAGCCTGGGCTGGAGGGAGACACTCTATGTAGGTATCTTAGCTAAGAGCCCCAGTTAGGTCTTCAGCCAACACAAGCATCAACCACCAGATACGAGTGAATGAGCCTGCAGATGATTTTAGGCCCCAGTCTTCGAGTCTTCCTGTAGAGGCCTCCAGTCTCATGGAGCAGAGACAAACCATCCCCACTGTGCCCTATCTGAATTCCTGCAATGCAGAAACCAGCAGAAATCATAAATGAGTATTGGCATTTTAAGTCATTAGTTTTAGGGTAATTTATTATATAGCAAAAGATAATAGAGCAAATTGTTTTAAGCAAATTTAGATACATTGCTTAGAGTTACAAAGGCCTAAAATAGATGTGCAAGTGACAAAAAACAGAAGGAAGTAGAGGACTGTGGAAACTAATGCGATGCCTGTGTTTTCTTTTGTGAGATGGAGTCAATAGACACTATCTAAAGTTGGTAAGTCAAGAAAGAAATATTAAAATATATCACATGAAAAATAAGCAATCTAAAGAGCAAAAAGCAGGAAGCAAACACTATCGCATAGAAATAGAAACTGAAGAGACCAAGTGCGATTACAAATGTAAATGCAGAAAACACACATTAAATAATAGGACTTTTGAATCAATGGCTATTTAAAGAAATAATGCACTTTGGACAAGTGTTGTCATAAGTAGCCCAAAGTCAGAAAAACCTCTTAATATAAAGCATCATAGGAAAGAGCCAAGGAAAACAATTGGTAAAAGTTTGAGAAGAGGACATGAGTATATCCCCAGATCCCTACCTCACTCCTTCGTCTGATACAGATTCCACATAATCAAAGATTTTGCCATAATAACAATACAATATGAAATTATGGATGAATGTGTGTCACCTTGGAGTGAAATAGGCCTTTCTAAGAAAATTTTAAAAATCTTTGAAGGCTTTGAAGATACAATTGGTGAATATGACTACTTAAAAATAAAATCGCTAACAAATGCAGAAGACAAAAAAATTGAAAAAAATTATAACTCATAAAAATGTTATTTTCTTAATTTATAGAAAGCTCACACAACTCAATAAGAAAATCATATAAACCCTAAAGAAAATGGAGAGTGGACATAAAAAATAGCTATAGCTACAAGAAAAGAAGTACTTATGGCTTGTAAAAAATTAAAAGATGCTCCATCTCATGGTTGAAGGAAAGCAAATGATGGCAGTAATGAAACACCATTTTTTGTTGTTCAGCTTGACAGAAGTCTGATAATACTGTGTGACAATGAAAAAAGAGATGCTCTAGACAGAGGAAGTTGATGTGGCCCTCAGTAGGACAATTTGGCAGTATTATCAAAATTTTAAACACATGTATTTTCAATCACACTAATATTTCCATGACACTCTGGTTATTCTATGTTGCATTTCTTTTGCATGACAGTTTAAGATAAATCTTTGCCTTGGTGGGTGACAGGATCCCAGACTCTTCTTAATTCCTAATCATGCACATCATTGTCATACATGGGAACCAAGGCTCAGGAAAATACAAAGCAACTCACTGGATTTGATCAGTCTTTGCTACTGCCCCATCTGAAGACCTTTTTCTTTCCAATTTGTTTGGTAGAAGTAATTCTAAGGCTATGAACTAGATTGATGGAGGAAGGAAATCTTTACAGGATCAAGGTCAGGGTAGGTTTAAATTGATGATATAATGAGGCTTTCTAATGAACCATTAGAAAATTAGCTGTGTCTTCCCCCAAAGAGTCTGTCTACTTGCAGCCAAGGTTAAAATCTTGGCTCTGATTATAGTGACCCTAATACTACTGGGGAGAAGAATTGTTGAAGGGTTCTCTGGGATTATTCAGTTTGTGTCAGCAGTGTAGATCTTAAATCTGCCTCTGGAATCAGAGTCACAGGGAAGCAAGAATCTACAATGAACATCTGAGACCTTCACATGTTCTTCTACAGGAATGGGTCCTAATGACATATTAAAATTACACTGGCACTGGTATACTATGGTTGCTATAACTGAATATTTGTGTCCCTCCAAAATTCATGTTGAAACACCAATGCAATTGTATTAAATGATGGGACAGTTACAACATGATTAGGAGGTGGCGGGATTAGTGCCCTTATAAAAGGGCTTGGGGGCGCCTATTTTACCCTTTTGCTCTTCCACCATGCAAGGACACAGCAAGAAGATGCCATCTCGGCCTATGACTGTACTATCCTGAATGCTCCCAATATCATCTGATCTTGGAAGCTAAGCAGGATCGGGCCTGGTTAGCAATTGAACGGGAGAAGATGCCATCTTGGAAGTAGATAGCAGCCCTCACCAGACACTAAATCTGCTGATGCCTTTAATCTTGGACTTCCCAGCCTCTAGAACTATGAGAAATAAATTTATATTGTTTATAAATTACCCAGTCTAAGGTATTTTGTTAGAGCAGTAGGAATGGACTAAAACAGTGATCTTCTAAAGAAGAGAACATCTACCTATGGGTCCCTGGTAAAACGTATGCTGTCCTTTGATCTGATGTATGTCTGGACCATAGCCATGCCCAGGCCAACTGCCATCTCAGAGGCACTGGAGAACGCCAGCCATCAAAAGGTAACTCATTGTTATCCATGAAATATACACGTTCAGCTTGGCCAATGAGTTATTCGAATATGTAAGCTGAAGTTGTTCCATTGACATTGGCTGCTTATGACATTTTTCCAAGGAGGATTGGAAGGAGGTCCAGGAGAATCACTGGCTACATTTTCCAAAAAGTGGTTCTTTATAATTTTATTTACTAATAATACAATATAATTATGAAAAGCTGTACTATGGGTAAAATGGGAATTCTAGGGGCATGGATTGCAGTAGGACCCATTAGGGTTAATATAATACTGCCCTTCTCACATGGCCTCAGGAACCCCAGCCCCCATTTCACTGTATTGACCCTGCAGCACTGCAGTCTGTTCCTCTGCAGCTGCACACCACCCTACCCATTACAACTGAACCTCCCGGCACTGCAGTGGTGTCTGCTGCTGGGGACTTTGCATAGTAGAAAGTTCTGCCTCCCCTATAATGGCTTCTCTTGCCAGTTCTGCCTCAGGCAAGTTGCATAAGTTCTCCAGGCTTTCTCGTTTTGTCTCTGAGTGTGGGATAAAAATCACAGCTGCTGTGAAAGGATGTTGAAGCACCTAGTACATGCTCAATAAATAATAGCATTATGTCTGCCTCATGGTGTCTCCATCGATGTGTTTTACTTTAATTTTCTGTATGTGAATGGCTTATTTTCTCAGATTGTGAGGTACTGGTAGGGTGTGTAATCCTTCTTTTTATTATAGGTAAGATTTTGATATCTTCTCAGTAAACATTTACTGCAGATTGAATAAACAAGGTATTCTCTCTTCCCTATCTTCCTGGCTAGAAATGTTTCTCTGCATTATGGGATGAGAGTAATCCCTGGTGTCTGGTGGTCTTCATCAATCAAGGATCTTCACATAATGGGACACAAATAAGAGACCCCAGAACCACGAACTTTGATGCCACCAGGAGCATCTGAACTTTGCTGTGGTCAATGGTCACACTGATAGATCCTGATTCATCATGCCTCTTGGTGTCCACTTTTAGTCTGGCTCTGAGCTTGGCCCTATGACTTGCTCCAGCCAATTGCACATCAGTGACACAATGCAAGCAGAGGCTCAATAAGCTTGTGTGCTTAGGGCCTGGGTGCTTAGTAGTCTCATGAGGAGCCAAAGGAAGACTAGCGGAAGATCTGCCCCTCCACCACAGAATGAAGAAGAAAGAAAGTGAGCATGTCATTGTTGTAAGACACTAGGTGTTGGCGTGACTTGTTACACAGCAATAGCTGACTGAGTATTAGCTTTGTTCCTTCCAGGTGGGCTTACTGGGAGTCTGGAGGCATGGTGCCTGGCAGATCTTCTTGTCATCCTTGGACACTCTTGTCTGTATGCTGGTAGAAAAATCTTGGGGAAGACTTCTGATCACTCCTGCTAGGATCACAAGTACATCAAGGTCTATTCTCTAGGCCAGGGCAACAGGATGCTGTGTTTGACTCCCCAGGTTTTATGTTCCTGTCCCTGAGGTCAGGGAGTAAGCTTTCCAGAGAAGAATAAGCCAGAGTGGAGAGAAGCTTGGCAGGAAAAGCAGACATCTATCGTCAGGTATCTGTGCCCCTGACTCATGGGTGAGTGGCTTCTTTGGAATTCATGAGTTGCCCTATGTTCTGGAAAAGGATGAGACTGTCCAGGAACTATCTTGTCAGGTACTTATGCAATCGGCATTCTTTTCCACTTGGAAAAGTGCACGCCTCTGTGTGCCCCTCAGGACTTTCTATCCATTTATCATTTTCCTTTATTCCCCTAGTGCTTTGATCACTGTTTCTTGGATGTCCACAAGGAAACCGTTCCTCTTTGAAGTATTACCTTCTCCTGCCCAGTCACCCTGCTGACCTGGGTCAGAAGAGCAAAGAATTTCAAACATGTTCACCAAAGCCTGGGATTATCTCTTTAGCTTTCATTTTAGAAACTTCCCTCCCACTTGTTTCTTATTTCATCATAGCTCCTGTTAATTGAACACATAAGCATACACACAAATACACAAACACTCAGGCACACACACACACTTGTGACACTCTCACAGTAATACAGACACACATAGACATACACACAGATTTGAGTATGGAATGTATGTGTTGTTGGGGAGTGTGGGCTGCTTGCTCAAGCTAGCAGCAGCTTTCCACGATGACCCCACCAACCCTACTCTTTGTGAACCAGCATTTCTGCCTGCTAACTGATGCATTCCTTTTCTGATGGATATTCTATCTAGCACTGCCATACAGCTTACCACTTCTGAAAACCTGATGCAGGTTAGCTCCTCAATCCAAAATGGCCCTGTGGGAGAGATATTAATGCCCCCACTTTGCACAACTTGTGTGCAAAGCAAACAAGTTGCAGAGAGCTGAAGTCAAGTAGCGAATTTGCCTGCTTGTCTTCTGGACACTTCAAATTCAAGTACAAAACTGCTCACCATAACCTTTCCCCAACCCAGTATCTTATGTCCTGATGTTTCCTGTTTACCATATTTACCTGGTTACTCCCACCCCAAGCTGGGCTGGTGGGTTCCCCTTCTCCCTCAGCTCCGCATCAGTCCAGCAGCAAGCCCGGTGGATCCTTCCTTCGACAGGTGTCTCACACAGGCCCAGGCCCTTCTTCTGCTGCCTCCACCCTAGAGCAACCCAGCACCACCTCCTGCTACTGAAGCTGCTTCCTAAGTAGCTTCCCTATGACAACTCCCCTCTCCATTGTTCTATATACAACAACCAAACTGAACTTTTCAGACTGGGTGTAAGCTAAGTTAAGCCTCCCCTCTGCATAAATCCTCACTGCCTTCTCTCTGCTCCATGAAAGCTCTAGTCCTCACCATGGTCCCAGAGACCCCTTGTGTCCCGGTCCCAGATCTATTACTGGCCTCTTTACTTCATCTCTTTAGTTCACAAGGGAGTGAAAATTCCCTTCCAGATTTTCTCACCTGCTTTTCCTGGGGACTTCAGTCCTGGCCCTCTGGGTCATACACTCCTCCCTCTCCTCTTATGGTTCACTCCCATGCCCCGTTCTCAGAGGCCTCCCCATAGTCTTGTGCCCCGAGAGAGGTTTTGTGCCTCCACAGCGTGTTTCCAGAATTGCAGGTGCACTTTCTCCTCGGGTGCAAGGCCCAGCCTGCTATGGCCCTACTGTTCTGTATGCAGTCTGTGCTCAGTGAGCCTGGAATGAATGATGGGTTCAAAACCTGGAAATGTCTGCCAGCTTCGGTAACACAAGAGGCAGCCCCCAGGAAGGCAGTGACTCAGAGGAGAAGGACGCCAGCCTGCAGGATCAGAGGGACAGACCCAGTCTCCTCCCAGGCCTCCTATACTTCTCTCAATCCAGGCCAGCTGCAGGAGGGAAGGAATGTGATCACATAAGGCAAGATGTGTAGGGAGACTGAAGACCTGCTTCAAAAGCATGAAGGGGTGCTTCTGGTTGGAGACCTGCCATGGTTTTCAGCAGGAAAAGGAGGTATGTGCTAGCCTACTAATGAGCTTATATTCCCTGATGCTGACCCTGATGTACACACCAGGTTGCCTATATTTTCCATTTTACAAGACTGTTTGGGCATCATTAAAACAGTCCACATGACATTAACCAAGAGTACACTAAGTGCCAGGCACATCCTTCACATTTCAAATGAGGTGTAAAAGGCTCTCCTTTTCCTTCGGGGTGTAGGAACAGACTGTGGACCTCAGTTCCCTCTTCCATGAATTGATGGATGTCACTGGGTGATCTGCACGCTGCTTCCTCTCCCCGACTCCAGGCTTCTTCAGATTTCCAGCAGGCTGGGACTTGTGTCCCTAAGACATGACACAGGCTCTGCAAAGCTTCCACAGTGTGCAGTTCCATGGATAAAATATCTCCCATGATGACTTCTAGAAAACAATAGTGCATTGTTTCTACCCTCCCCAAAGGGCTGGAGTTTCCCGATTTTCTCTGGAGTCCTTTGTTTTGATGTTGAAACAGTCTGTAATTTACCATTTTCCCTCTTTCCTCTTATCCTCCAGATTTCTCCATTCTCAGTAAAACATTACTGGAGCAGTTGCCAGAAAATCCTCCTTTGAGTGCAGTAGCTTCCTGGCCCTAGGAGAAATGTGGTCGAGTTAATCATTCACTTTTCCAAGTCCTTCTGCAATCTTCCTTCAGGAAAGGAGATCAAACCATTTCCTTAGTGCTAGCCTTGGGTTTTCTGATCCTCACGAGGAGAGGACTAGGCTAAAACCATTCAAACGCTGACTTTGCTGCCTCTTAACGAAGAGCCTTCATCCTTTCCTAGTGCACACATCCGTATCTCTATTCTTAGAGAGAGGTTCTAGCCCCATGGGCAGTTACTATGAAACCATTTTTTTGTCTTCCATATTAATTGTGTAAGCTTCTTTCAAGCTACATTTTATTAAGGTAGGATTTAATATTTTATGCTAGAAAATCTAATGCTAAAATAACAACTTGTAGCTCTCCCTGAGGTCTGCAATTAGACATGGCTTCCCTAGTTTCTGGGAGGTTGTGTGGTATCACCAGGAAAGGAAGACTATGGGAATCACAAAAACAAGCTCAGGAACATGGGACCTTGAACTTGGCACACAAACCCTCTAAGGCTCAGATCCTGATGAGGAAAATGCAGCACAGAACAACCTTCAGCACAGGTTTACGAGCCCAGGAGAGCTCAGCACTGAGCGGTGGGCCAGGAGCAGCTGTGGCTGAACTCTGCGTGTATGAGTCCCTGCTACTAACAAAGAGGTGTTCACTGTCCTTTTCACGTAAGTGTTCAGTAAATACCAGTGAATTGTGTTCTTTCTGATATTAACAAACTGTATGCTTTGTCTCCATAGATTATCTGAAAGAGCAGCATTCTAGAACTCTTTAGGGGTCTAGCCAGAAGGTGGGATTTCTCACAAGTCTGCCAGCTCTTGCCAGCCGCCCTCCATTGCTGTGTGTCCACTGACTATTTTTGAGTGCAAATTTCTTGCTCCTGGCATCCCTGACAGCATCTGCAGGAGACACACTTAATTTTCCAGGAATCTGGCCATTTCTCAATCCATAAGAAATTCCTTTGCAGAGATCAGGAACAATTTGCCCTTCCCACCGTTTTTTGTTTGTTTGTTTGTTTGCTTGTTTTTTGTTTTTTTTTTTTTTTTTAATTTGGTGTGTGTTTTCTCTCCCACCTCCTATTTGGTGTTAATTGTTTTGTTGTTGTTGGTGTTCCTTTTTCAGATTAATGATGAGGTTCTCTCAACATCTGACTGGGAGCAAAGTCCTCCCTTCCGTACCGTGTCTAACATCTTCTCGTCCTTTTGGGGTCGGGGGACTTAGGGTCTTTGGCACTGAACACCATGGATTCAGATTTTTCTCCTTGGACTTGCTTCCTGGGAAGAAACCTTACTCTTTGAAATCCTTATCTTTGGACATTGTTCATTTCATTCTCCTCTACCCCCACCACACCAAGTTACATCACCCATTGCAGTCACAGCCTGTTTGGGTGATAGCTTCTTGTGGAGCAGCTGGACCCTGGGCACCTGGAAGTGAACTGGCAAGACACCCATGTCTGTATGTAGCACTAGTGGCCTCTCTTAACTTTACCTCCAAGTAGAGAATGCCAACATGATTGTTTGCTCTGCCTGGACGAACTGCTTCCTCCCAGTCTTTCTAGATCCCTGGCATCCAAGTGGAACATACATGGGTCTACCACCATCCTCAGAAGGCTGACTGAAGGTTCTGGTCTTACAGCCTAGCTCCCGCAGCACTCAGCGTCCCAAGTTGCTGGGATTCACAACTCTTTATTTAGTGAAATGTGAGACTCACAGGTGACCACAGAGGCCACTAGCAGATCCAAAACTACCACAGGGAAAGGATGACCTGCTTTGCACAATAGACTCAATTTTCTGCAACAGTGCACCTTATTACAAACATACAAAATAGCACATTAAGTCAAATAACGGGTCCATTCGGTTCATTCAAGCCAGTACTCTGTCTCCAAAAAAGGCATGAAGAAATGTCCAATGAGGAAACCTGATGCCACTTCTTCAAGGCATCTTTCTCCACCTCCCCCAACGCTGTGTATCTCATGCAACAAGCCTCCCCCATCTCATGGATGAGGAGAAATTCTCGATGTCTTTATTCTTCTTTCATACTCTATTCAAAGCACCTGCTTCCCCTGAGCACCTTCTCATCTGAAGGCTGTTCTCACTTTATTCCTCCAGCTCCTCTCTTTTGCAAAAGTTACCCTTCTTCTTGGTCACCTAAGGGCCAGGGGAAAAAAACACTGTTCTTCAGTGTGTGTAGTGACCTCCTTCCAGAGACTCCTCCCGCAGAGCCACTCATGCTCCCTCCTCATCCTGAGCTGTGTCTAGACCTATGTACACTCCTTAAAAAAATGCTTGGTATAGGCACGTGTGAAATTTGCAGCTGGTAGAGCAAGTGACTCTCCAGCTGTAGGACATATACCAATGGCTCCCAGTTGAGGAGATGAAAATGCAGAGTGTCAGTTCCTCTTCCTCTGCTCACCTAAACAAAGAGCCTCTAATGCCCAAAGCCTGACTTGACTTAGAATCTTTTTGTATGGCACAGGAGGTTAGGCTCAGTCCTCACTCTTGATTCCCTCTTTTTTTTTTTTTTCTTTTTTTTTTTTTGGTATGTGTTCCTTGGTTTTGGATAACGAGTAAGAAAATCAGATATTATCAACAACTCTTTATTAAATTCATCCTATTACTATTCTTATATGAAAAAATACAGGACAGTTTATCAAGCAAAGGGAGAATGGGAGCAAAATATCCCACTGCGAAGGGCAGAGTATGCTGGAGCTATGACAGGCTGCGAGTGCCGTGTGGAGCAAGACTGTGGGTGCAGCAGCTGATTTGGGGGTGACCCCAGAGCGTACCAATGGAGGAGGGGGTGAGACAGAGGAGGAAGGCCATAAATGACACATGCTCAGGCGTCTGTGAGCTACTGGGGCTTAGTCCCTCTGGGACTTCCCTGTCCACAGAGCTGCCCCACCCCAGGAGTGAGGAAGCTGGGCCAGCAGTCCACTAACTCCCATTACTCTTGATTAAGGGCACATTCTAGGGATGTCTTTGCTGCCCCACATGAGAACCAAGCACATTACTGCACCCAGAGGCAACCCTTGAATGGGAGAATTCACTCACATGCAGTAAAAGTGTCTGCAGTGTGCATGGGGCAGTGAGTGCCCAGGGGACACAGGAAGGTGTGTCATCGTGGGCTGGAGGAACCCCAATTCATTCCTACTCTCTGTACTCCCTGATGGAGCCATTTTTGTTTTTTCTTGTTCTTTATTATGTTGTATGTAGGTATGTACGCAGGCGTAGATGTGTATATGTTTGTGTATGTGTACGTGTGTGTATTTGTGTATGTGTGTGAATCTGTGTCTGTTGGTGTCTGTCTGTGTGTGTGTCTGTCTGAATGTGTGTACATATATATTTACATTCGTCACCACACTAGTTAATATGGTTTGGGTGTTTGGCCCCTTCAAATCTCATGCTAAAATATGATCCCCATTGTTGGAGGTGGGGCCTGGTGGGAGGTGTTTAGGTCATGGGGGTGGATCCCTCATGAATGGCTTGGTGCCCTCCCTGCAGCAATGAGTGAGTTCTCTATTAGTTCATGTGAGAGTTGGTTGTTTAAAGAGCCCGGTTCCTTCCTCCTCTCTCCCTTTCTCCCTCTATTGCCATGGGACATGCCTACTCCTCATTCACCTCCCACCATGAGTAAAGAATTCTTGAAGTCCTGACCAGAGGCAGATGCAGGTCCCATGTTTTGTATACAGCAGGCAGAACTGTGAGCCAAATAAACCTCCTTTCTTTATAAATTACCCAGACTTAGGTATTTCTTTATAGCAACGCAAAATGGACTAACATCGTAGTAATCATGTAAAACCCAACCAAGCAAAATTATTGGATAATCACAAGGTAAGTGGCACCCAGATGAGTGTGTTTATGACTTTCTAGACCAAGAGTTGTCAAATTTTTCCTCTAAAAGGTCAGATAGTAAATATTTTAGGTTTTACAGGCCATGTAGTATTTGCGGTAACCTCTCCCCTCTGCTGTTGTGGTGAGAAAGCAGCCCGTGGGTTTGTACGTTGCTTGTGGCTGCTCATGGATTTGCTGACCATGGTCTAGAGTACAATCTATGCATTCAGTCTGTTCTTAATTACCTCCCCAACCCAGCCCTTCTCCATCAAAGTTTTCCCCTAAAAGAAGCCACCTGAACACCTAAACTCTAAACACCTAAACTCTAATTCTTGAAAATAAAGTGCCATTCAGGTCCCACTAGTATCCTAAAATAGCATAATCTGGCAAAATGCAAGTTCATATTTATATTTCCCATGGCTCTTCACACACAGATGGACTTTATCTTCAAATATTATTTCAAATATAATTAATTTGTCTCTTCCCCTTAACCTATGGAAGCATCATTTTTCACCTTTCCTTTACTGGTTGCTTATCTACAAATGTCACAAGTCTTTATCTTCGCTCTCCTCCCTTTTACCAAACCGTTCTCTTCTTTGTACAAATAAAAACAAGCAAACAAACATGGAACTGGCTAAAAAGTGGGCCCTGAGTCAGGCTGTTTACCCAGCATTACTAGGCGCTATCCCAAACTGGATGGAGGCCTGATGCAATCTACAAGCTGAAATGCAAAAACCTCTTCCCCTTGTCTCTTATCTTCCTTCCCCAAGCTTCCTCCTGGGAAAGAACAGTTTTCCCTGACCTACTAAGACGGGCATCCCATGCAGACTTTTGCATACCTGGGATTCCTCTCTTCTCTAGCTGAGGCCTGGGGCCTGAGTTTGTTTTCACAATTTGGAGTCTTATACAACTTAGAGCCAAAAAACAAAATTCTACTGAAGTTGTACCTGCACAGAAGGACATCACTTTTTTTTTTTTTTTCCAGCAGCTGGAGGACAGGCAAGTTGTATTTTAGGCCTTTAATCTGAAGGCCTGATCTGAATTACAAGATTTTAGGAATGTGATCTTCAAAACACAGCTTATGTTGAGTTGTAAATGAGATTTATGCTAAACCATGTTTGGGTACCAGACATAGTATATTGATTTGCAAACCCCAATCTCTGCATACTTACAGTGGCTGGAAGCAGGAACTCCAGCTTCGAGGCAGCTCCATAAATTGTAAGCTTATTTTCAGAAGGTAGAGACTCGTCTGTCCAACTCAGGGACAATGACTAACATGAACCCTGCCCCAGGAGAGCTCAAATCCTGAAGCAAGATGTCCAAAAAAATGAGAATCAGAGTTGGCAATAGCAGCAAAATGTCACGGTGCCATTCAGGCCGGCGCGAACGTTATTTCCTTTTCTGTCTTCCATTCCCCCTGCCATCCAGGGTCTTCCAGTGCTTTGGAAATCCATCTGGACAGCTTCAGAGCTCATCTCTGCTCATGCTCCCACCATCATTTTTTGTTCTGTCTGAAACAGCTTTGCCACTTACGAATTAAAAGTTTGCTCCCAGATTCTCCTATTTGAAGTTTACTGGTTATTATAGTTGGAGACTGCACACAGGGTCCCATTGTCATAAATTCCTTAGTCTAGCTGAGATTACTAGTCTGTCATAGATTCATCCATCTATCTAGAGCAGGCAAGTCTGGATACCTCTGCTGTTCCTTTACCACATCACCCCCCAGCGACCTACACGTAGCTCATCGGGACCCTAGGGAAGCTTCCCATATTCATAGAAGCACCATTATGGTTACTTATTGTTATGCAATGAATATCCTCAAACTTAGCAAGTTAAAACAGCCTTTTTCTTTTGCTTGTAATTTGCGGGTCAGGGATTTGGGAAGGACTTGACTGGAAAGTTCTCGCTTGGAATCTCTCAAGTACTCGGGCTGCAGTCCCCTGGAGGCTCCTCCAGGCTGGATGTCCGAGGTGGTTCACCTGGCTGGCAGGTGATGCTGGCTGTTGCCCGGAGCTCAGCTGTGGCTGCTGACCAGAGCCCTGCACATCCACAGGTGCCTCTCCACATGGCTGGGCTTCTCACAGCGTGGACGGCAGCTTCCTCATGGAAGTGTCCCAGAGGCATGTCCAAATAGCCAGTGGTCCCAGAAATCAAGGCTGAAGCTGCAGAGTGTATCCCCTGGCCTCGTAAGCTGCTAAGCATCATTTACACCACAAATGACTCAATGAGGCCCACCAGATTTGAGGGGAGGGGACACGGACTCCCCCTCTCCATGGAGGAATGTCATAGATATGCATCTCTCATCCACGGCATGACCAGTGCCTTACTCCAAACTGTTTGCAGTGTGGAAGTCAATCTACCCTCCTGGAGGAAAGGGCTTGGCGTGGTGGAATGAGGAGGTTTGGATTACAAAGATGAAAGCTCAAGATGCAGTTCTTCCACTAACTCTCTGTGTGGCCTCAGACGAGTGCTTTAGCTTCTCTGACCCCCAGTCTCCTCATCTGTAAAAATAGGGATAATGCCATTCTTGTAGTCTGCTGTGAAAATTAAATGGGGTTAAATAAGAAGATGTATAAAATAAAGCTTCCTGCATACCAGTACCTGGCACATAGTCCTAGGTCAGTCACATCATCCTGACAAGTTAGGAGCCATCATCGAGTAGGACCTGGGGAGGAGCAATGCAACCCGCTGAAAAGAGCTCTGCCTTGTCCAAGCCACAGGCAGAGGAGGCAGGATGAGACAGAGCTCTCTTCCTCTTTGCCTGCCCCATTCCCCGTCACTTTCTCTCATTCTCTTTCATTCTTTCCCTGTCCTGAATGTGTCCACTCCTTCCGTTTCAAGCTGGATCATTTGGGATTCCACCCACTTCCCTTGGGAAGCTCCAGGTCACTCCTTCCTCAGTCTTTTCCTGTGGCTTCCAAAGCAGGCTCCCCAAATTTGGCCAAGGCCAGTAGCACATGCCTAGCTAGGGCTTTGCCATCCACCTGGGTTTCAGCTGGTATCTGGTTAGCACACCCTCTCTGGGGTTTTGCTGTCCACCTGGGTTTCAGTTGGTGTCTGGTCAATAGCACACCCTCTCTGGGGCTTTGCCATCTACATCGCTTTCAGGTAGTATCTGATCAATAGCACACACCTCACTTGGGTGTTGCCATTCACATGGGTTTTGGGTGGTGTCTGGTCAATAGCACACGCCTCTCTTGGGTGTTGCCATCTACTTGGATTTCAGGTGGCATCTGGTCAATAACACATGCCTGGCTGGGGCTTTGCCGTCCACATGGGTTTCGGGTGGTGTCTGGCCTTGGAAGGAGAAGAGGCTGGGTGCTCTAATCTTCACTTAGTTCCTGCCATTTGGAGCCACACAGCCTATTTTCTGTTACTTCCCAAGATGAAAGCCACCCCTCCAATGCTAGTATTTTTTTCTCTGGGTGCAACAGCTCTTTCTGCTTCTTTTGAAGAGGAACTGTGACATTATTGTCTTAGAAAATTGGTCCCCAGATTACCTAGACATATTCCTTAACCACCCAACATGGGTGTCCCAGTTCCAGGGAAATACTATCTTTTCCCAGCTCTCTCCCAGATTGAAGACAGGGGACTTCATTTATCCCACCTCACCAGGACTTGCAACAAACTCTCCCCGGCTTCTCCAATCAGTCTTGTTCCCAGCACATCATGCCACATCCATGCGTCTTAAAGGGTCTTATGTTCAGTGTAACTGAAGTTTGAGAACAGTGAGTTGTCTGACACCAAACAAACATGTCATGTTTAGGCAGCCTGGGGCCAGGCCTCCTTTTTGGGACATCATCAAGTCCACCATCAAGGCAGAAGCCCAGGACAGCCCGTGCCCCAGGAAAGTCAGAGGAAAACTACATGACCATTACTAAAACACAACAACTACTTGCATTTCTGCCTCCCCTTCCCACCCCAGGCACATGCGAGATCCATTTTCCTTTTTAAAAATGATCTGTAACTTACAACATTATTGAACCCAACAGTTCTTTTGTTTCACTTGTGTCTTTTTCCAAATATAGTCCTGAGGGCAGAACATCTATCAACAACTTTTTCACAGTCTGAATCCTTTCCTTAACCATGGCAAATCTTCTCAGGATATTAGCCAGCCTTTCTTTTGCTGTCCTTTCTTTTTTTTTTTTTTTCCTTTGATTTTTAAAATCTATCACTGTTCTCATTGAACTGAGTTTCTCAGTGCTGTCCTCACCAACTCTGAAAATCCTGACCTCTCTGCTGACCTCATCCCTATCTCTGACCACATCGTGGGAGCCTGGAACCGAGAATCCACTTTGAACAGCAGTGTCTTCCTCTCATGCTCTGGCCAAGCCCACCCCATGGAGCGCCAATGACTGGCAGCCCCACTGAGAGCGTCCCTCTTGTGTGCGAGGAGAGCACCGGTGAAACAGGAGGGAGCCCACTTATGCCCACCTGATATAGTCACATCCATTTCAAAGATGCTGACCCCAAAGCCCAGGGAGGCTTCATGGTTTCACCAGGGACAATGGCTGGAAGTGGCCGTAGCCAGGTCTTCACCCATGTCCTATACCAACTCCAAGACACCATCTCAGCATCTCCTTCTAACCAGCCCCATGGTGGCCGGGGTGGACGGGAGCGGCTGTGCTTCCTGAGTCACATGTTAAGTTGCTCTCTTGGTCTAACATACACGGTACTTGATCCAGCCCCTAAATGGAGCCCAGAGCAGCTTCCTTCAGCTTCCACAACACACCGAGCTCTCGTGTACTAAAGGGATCTGGGTGTCCCTGATCCTGCAGGAGGCCTGAAACCTCTGTGAATCAAAGGGGAACTGAGCCCTGAATGTGTACCTGTGAGCCTCCAGCCCCTGCTTCCTGCAGCCTTTCACAGGCACACAGGCAAGCTGGGCACCCAGGGACTGCAAGGTCACAGGACATTGCTCACCCCCACACCTCATCTGATGGTTGAAGGAGGTGCCACCAGGAGGCATGAGTGATGCTGAGTGACACTAAATCACCAGATAAAGACCCAGGCCTCACGTCATCCAGGTCTGCAAGTAGACAGCCGGTGACCATGGCCCTGAGATCAGAGCAATCATCCTGGACTTGTCAGGAAAATGAATCCCAGTGAGGCCACCTCATTTGGGAACTTCTGCTCTACAGTGTCACGGTATTAAGATGATGGGTTGGGACTGGGCACTGTGGCTCACACCTGTAATCCCAACACTTTGAGAGGCTGAGGCCGGCGGATCATGAGGTCAGGAGATCGAGACCATCCTGGCCAACATGGTGAAACCCCGTCTCCACTAAAAATACAAAAATTAGCTGGGAGTGGGAGCGTGCGCCTGTAGTCCCAGGTACTTGGGATGGTGAGGCAGGAGAATCACTTGAACTTGGGAGGCAGAGGTTGCAGTGAGCCAAGATGGTATCATTGCACTCCAGCCTGGATGACAGAGTGAGATTCCATCTAAAAATATCTATATATATACACATATATATATATATATGAGAATGCATATATATATGAGAATACATATATATATGAGAGTATATATATGAGATGGGTTGTGTTGGGAGGCACTGCTGACCATCTAAAGGGGGCACCAGTATCTCCCAAGAGACATAGAGCCTCCTCCTTCTGTTAAGTGGGTACTTCAGGGAGCTGAGGGCTTGACCCAGGCTCTAGGGGGACCATGAACTGCTGGGCAGTTGTCAAAGGGGCATCACAGTCACAGTCTAGTCCTGTGCCCTGGCTTCATCCCAGAAGGTGTGGGGCAGTTCGAGTGGTCCTGATTTGCCTTCTCTGATACAATTGTCTTGCTTTTGCGGAGCTGAGTTGCTCTCTAGGTTTGCCTCAGCACAGCTCTTAAAATAGCAGCCAGTTAGGTTGGCCAGCCTGGAATTTCCTGGAACCGCCCAGCATGGGGCAGTAGGCACTCAGGCCCTCCCCACCTATCTATCCAGGGGCTGCCTGACCCATGGCTCTTTTCCTGCTTCTGATGCCGTCCCACCCTTTGAATTGGTCAAGAGGATTTGGTGCTGAATCTATCCAGGAGAGTCCACCACCACTCCCTTTCCCAACCCAGGGTGTAACGGGATAAAAAGGTATTTTGGGGGTTTCCATGGCAGGCAGGCTGTGGGCACATGGGCACGGGGCCAGAGAGGGGGGCCTGGGCATGACATTGTCTGAGGTCACAGGCTCAGCAGCATTCTCTCCATATGTGAAATTTTTTCTATTAAATTACGCTTTCTCGCTTTTTGGAAATGATTCAGAAATTCTCTCAAAGTTATGCTTTGCCAGTGAACTCACTGACATTTGAATAAAGGCATGGAGATCACTCCAGGCACTTCCCAGTGAGTAGAGCTGACACAGCCGGCCTCTCCTTGGGATGTGTGGGGAGTCTCATCTTGCCACGCTAAGGAGTTTATGTTTTTCATGAAGGATTTCTTCTTGTTCATATTGGGGAAACCAGTTCACCTAAAACAAAAGAACCACTACGACAAAAGTCAGTCAGACAGACAGACAGACAGACACAAATAGACAGTGGTGCCAGCGTGAGTGCTGGGTCCTGAACACAGAGGAATGCAGGGCTCTGGGGATCTGGTGTCTGCCACTCTCCACTTCCCCCCATTAGGCAGGACAGGGAAAGTCAGAGAACAGGACTCTCTGACACTGATGTCTGTTAACATTAAAGTAAGGTGGTTCAACATGAAGATGTTCCTGCTCCCTGCCCCTGCGGGGTCAAACCCTTTCCACACGGAACCCTGTCTTCTTGATACACACTCCACATTCTGAGTGTGTCATAAGTGCTCAGCCAGGGGTAACCCCAGGACACAGCTGTGAGCTAGGCAGACCTGCGCAGGCCCTCAGGAGGCCATGTCTTGCCCCATCCTTCCCTGGCCAGGTGGCCTGTCTCAGCCTGTGGGGCACGTTCTGCAGACCTGGTCCTGTCTATGCCTTCCAGGTGCCTTTGTACATCCACTGACTTGTTAGGTGTTGCTTTTATATAACGCAAACTTTGGGCATGATTAATTTGAGGATTTTGGGATCTTCCCTTAGCTTGCAAAAAACATTCATTTCCCTTGGTTAACACAGTTTGATAATACAAAGAGTGTTCCATTATCTTATGATTTGATAATAGATAAAAGACATCCTTCCACAGTGCTCACTCTTGGGTTCCTGAAAAGCCAGCAGTATACCTCATATAGAGAGAAGGAGGGATGGAGACACAGACACAGAGAGACATTGCTGTCTGGCACTGGAATAAAGGGACGGAGCTCACTCCAGGCACTTCCCAGGAAATGAAGCTGACACAGACTGCCCCTTCCTGGGGTGGCGGTGGGAGCTCATCTTGCCCCAGTGCTCTGTCTCTCTCTGTCTCTGTGGCTCTCTCTCTGTGTGTCACTCTTTGTCTCTGTCTCTCTCTGTCTCTCTCTGTCTCTATGTCTCCCTCTCTCTCTGTCTCTCTGTCTCTCTCTGTCTCTGTGTCTCTCTCTCTGTCTCTATGTCTCCCTCTCTCTCTCTGTCTCTCTCTCTCTATGTCTCTCTGTCTCTCTCTGTCTCTATGTCTCTCTCTCTCTTTCTCTCAGACTCTCTGTTTCTTTATCTCTGTCTCTCTCTTTAACCACTTTATTGAGATACCATTCACCCTCTCAACGTGTGCAGTCCTGTGGTTGCTTATGTTTGCAGATAGATCTGCCCCATCTCTTACAGCTTTCCTGACCACCCTGACTTCTCACCTTCCCTTTCCCCATCCAGGTGAACCTGGGGCCTGGCACTGTGTCTTGTCTTATGGTTCCGGTGGGAAATCTGCTACACCAGGAATCAGGAGACCAAACTCTGCTACCAACTGCCTCGGTGACACTTGAGTTCTCTTGTGCTTCAGTTTGTACTGTCAAATGAGTAAAGGAGTTAAACGGGCTCAAATGAGATCAAATGGGTTAAAGAATGTGAAGGTTCTGGCCTGGCACGGTGGCTCAAGCCTGTAATCCTAGCACTTTGGGAAGCAGAGGCAGGCGGATCACCTGAGGTCAAGAGTTTGAGACCAGCCTAGCCAACATGGAGAAACCTCGTCTCTACTAAAAATACATGCATGGTGATGCATGCCTGTAATCCCAGCTACTCGGGAGGCTGAGGCAGGAGAACCATTTGAACCAACCCAGGAGGTGGAGGTTGCAGTGAGCCGAGATTGCACCATTGCACTCCAGCCTGGGCAACAAGACGGAAACTCCATCACACACACACACACACACACACACACACACACACACACACACACACACAAGAATGTGAAGGTTCTTTGAGGCATAGTAAAACTTATACAAACATAACATATATTTTCCTGTATACTAATCAGTCCTGATTATTACAAGGGACTGGCGACCACCTTTGAGGTCGAAGGAAACTGTGCTTCAAGGCAACTTCGAGACACAGTATGAAAAAGAATGGAAAAATCTCACTAACACTTGCTTTATAATTAAGAGCTGAAATGGTAATACTTTTGATATAGTGGGTAAATCATCTATCAGTGAAGTAAATTTTACCATTTTCCTTTTGCTAAATGTGACTGTTAGATATTTTAAATGGTACATGTGTCTGGGGTCATATTTTTGCCAGGTGGCCCTGCACTAGGGTAACTATTTTGAACTTGAGACCACAGAGTGAAACCAGCTCTGTCCTTTGACTTCTTTCTTTCCTGCCTCCATGCAAAGTGGCTTCTTTGGCTCAGCATCTGGGGAGGGGAGAGAGGCTGGCATTCCAGCGTGTATTAGGGGCAGAGGACCCGGAGGACAGTGCTCTGACAACAGGACATCTTCACAGATGCTGCGTGAGAGGAAAGCTGCATTTTCTCTGGAGGATGCTGAGTCCCAGAGCGAATGTCCCCTGCTCGTGAATTCTTACAAGTTGAGGCTGGCTGGCCAGGGCCAATGTGACCTTGGCTTTCTAGAAGGTTCTTGAGTACAGCCTCCCTTCCGTCAGCTCATCCCTATGGGTGGAAACCATGAAGGAGGCCACCAGCCTTTGGCAGTGGGCTGGCCTCGGATCCCCATTGCTGACTCTGGCCTGTGTGGGCCTCTCTTACAGCTACTCGGTCACTGACAGGCCTGGAAGCTCTGCACAACCAGCTGAAACCAAGGGGCCAGTTATTGACTGAGGCTTATTAACGCTCCTGCTTCCCACCCAGCCAGGGCTTCCCAGATGGGAAAGAATTGCTTGCCAGGGCAGAAGGAGGAGAGTGCCGTGTGGCACCAAGCGGGAGAATGAGCTGCTTTTGTTGCTTTGATTCCAGCCAGCCCAGTCCCTCTGGGAGTCCTACTCCCAGAGAAAAGATTTCTCAGGAAAGGGTTTCTCAGGAAAGACCCATTTGAGACCTCATTCTTGCAGCAGAAGTTCACTGCAGAGCTGCAGACCTAGCAGTGACAGGGGTACATAGGAAAGCCATTGGTAGGGATTTATGAGGAGAGGCTAAAGCAAAATCAGTCCTATGAATGGAACCAACAGCCCTGATGGTCGCTTGGTGTCCATCTCTCCTCTTTGACCCCAAGAGGTATGTGGAAGACACCAGTGTTTCTTCAGCTTTTACATAGCATCATCTCATTTAATCCTTACAATGGAACTATGTGGTGGAGCTGACGCTGATGTGCTGAATCCCCTTGCCCTATCCCCTCTCACTCTGCTTCCTGTATGTAAAGGTTGAAGGTAGCTGTCAGTTGCAGAGACAGTTTGGGGCCCTCGTAACTTGTCCTGCATGGAAAGTTTGCCACTTTCCTTATAGCATGGAGGATGGGGGTCAGTTCTTCCCATGTTTGGCCTCTCATGGGTCTCCACCTAATATCCTACCACAACTGCCTATTGGGCACCATGTTCACTATTTGGGTGATGGGTTCAATGGAAGCCCAAACTCCAGCATTATACATTACACCCATGTAACACACCTGCACGTGCACCCCTGAATCAAAAAACAAAAACAGAAACCCTCAAGTGTCTGCAGAAAAGATCTGCAAACTCAAAATGCCAGGCAGGTATGGATGAAAACAAGCTTCAAGCATCTTTGAATTAAAAAAAAGAATGAGTTAATGTCTTTTGCAGGGACATGGATGAAGTTGGAAGCCATCATTCTCATCAAATTGACACGGGAACAGAAAACCACACACAACATATTCTTACTCATAAGTGAGAGTTGAACAATGAGAACACATGGACACAGGGAGGGGAACATCATACACCGGGGCCTGTCGGGGGATGGGGGGCAAGGGGAGGGAGAGCATTAGGACAAATACCTAATGCATGCGGGGCTTAAAGCCTAGAAGACAGGTTGATAGGTTCAGCAAACCACCATGGCACATGTATACCTATGTGACAAGCCTGCACATTCTGCACATGTATCTCAGAACTTAAAGTTTAAAAAAAATATTTTTAAAAAAATCCTTCCCCAGGGAAAGGACCCAGCCCCATGGTGTGATGAGCAGATTCTCAGAGACTCTGGACCCCAGCCTGACCCTCACTGGCTTTGTAACTTTGGGAAAATCACTTACCCTTCCTAACCTTGAGTTTCCTCATTTGTAAAACTGTCTTTAGGAACCACAACATTGAAATAATAAACCCATGAGCACTGTGGAAACTCAAGCATGCTAATGTAAATGTAAGCTTTTATTATTCATGGTCAAGTTTTTATGAACTGCGAAAGAAAAATTTGGCTGAACAGCCCTTCCTTGTTCTCAGCCAATTTAAGGAGCCAGGACAACTCACTGCTTTATGAGAAACCACCCTCATCCTTCAACTGGGTCTGAATTTTTCTAACACTTGGAGTCATTTTGTTGAGCTCTTCAAGCAGCAGATCAAATTGAGCCTGGAAGTAAAGCCCTCGCACCCCTTTGAAATCACGTGTTGCAACCACACAAAAAACAGGGCTCTGACCTCTCCAATTGCCCAGAGTGATGACATTCAAGTTTTCACTTCACATTCAAGGGATTTCAGGAGGTTAAAAGGATCTTTGCTTTTCCTGCTTGTGGATCATAACCTGGTCACGTAGGGCAGGCATCTGGGCCTGTCCATTCATGATTCTGGTAATACCAACCAAAGCCATCCAGCAAACCTGAAACGTAACTGAGAAGACTGTTCTGCCAGAGGGCTTTGGAGAAGCAGCCTTGTGTCCTTCAGCAGAAAGGTGAGTTGGAAAAGCTGGAAAACAAAATCAGAGTCATCAGAGCTGCTCCCTTGAGGCGGGTGCCCGTTGGCATGTGAGCAGTGAGCCCAGGACCACTTGAGAGGAGAAAGGCAGAGCTCTCAATCCTTGGCATGGCCTTCTCCACCCATCCTGACGCCCAAGGGGCAGAGAGAGCGGTGGAGGGAACTGAGAAGCAGGAGCAGCCAGCCAGCTCTGCGGAGCTCAGTTCACAGCCAGAGCCAACCTGGCTCTGTTGCCTGGGTGGGTCCCAAATCCCTGGGCTCAGCCCTTTAAACCCATGAGCTCCGGAGTTTTACAGATGGGCGGGATCGCTCTTCTTCCAGGCCTTCCCGTCTCTCTTTGCACTGCAAGACTGGGCTAATTTTGTTTAGCGGCTTTAAGAAGAGTTGGAAAGATGTTCTACACCATTTTTCAAACTGAAAATTCAACTACAAGGAATTTCTAGAAACCAAACCCCTGCAGGGCCTTAACCACAAGTGATTGACAGCTGTGGGCTCTGGCTCCTCTGGCTGCGAATGGTACCCGAGTGCCTGATTGTCCCTGTGAATGGCAGCAAAGTGAAAACCAGGGCACAGAACAAATAGGTCTGCCCTGGCCACTGCTCCCCTTTGGAATACTCGGTTCTCTTGTGTCACCTTCAATACATCCATGGAATGTCTAAGTTGTTTCCTTTGGAAAACAAATGTAGAAAGAAACGGAATCAAATATTTAGGGGGCAGGAGAGTGGATACTGATAGTCATTAGAGCCAGTCACAAACACTCTGGATTTCCTTCCGGACACATAGGGAGGTAAGACCTGAGTGCCCTTTTTGCATTAGAGAAGACCACGTGGTTTGCTTTACTGATTGAAATGTGGACAGAATATCACACGTCACTCCTGGTTGGCAGATTTAAGGATTAACACATGACTAACTGTGCCTCTTCCCTATCTCTGCAGAAACATCTGTTGAGATGAAGCCTCTGTCCTTCTAGGAGATGAAACCGCTGTCCGCTTAGGTCTTTACATACCTCCAATGGGCAGAAACCCCCACGTCATGCTGACTTGTGTTGGATATACATTGTGAGCAAGAAACAGCCTTTGTTATTTGAAGCCCTGAAATCTTGAGGTGGTCTTCACAGCATGGCCTCACTTGTCTTCCCTGAAATAACAAAATACCAAGTACAATACTGTGGGATCTTCTCATCATGTCTTACCTCCTGGGGAAAGTGTGAGGAACCAACACCATCCGAGTGCAGCCGTGGACCTGCCTCCATTCAAACCCAGTATTATTCTACGCTATGGGCATAAACGTTTGTGGCCCAGAATGATGTGAATTGAATACTAACTTCCCCAGTTCTGAACACTTTTTGTTACTCTCTGTGAGTTTTCTGTCTGTTAGTTACTCGAATGACAGTCCTCAACTAGAGATTTCTGGGGAGATTTTCCTTTCCTCCCATAAGCTTAGAGAGGATTTATCCACCACCTCCATCCCTGATACTGGTGTCTCCACTTCCAGGGCACTTTGATATCCATCATCTGGCTCTCTGTTTTCTGAAATCATTTCTTTCCCTGGCCAGCAGCCTCTGAGTTTTTTCTCATTGTTTGCATGCCTTGCAGCATAGTTAATGCTGATGGTCTTTCAATGAGAAAGGTGACCTCCAGTGTGATGTCTAGCTGAAAAGTGTGTGTACTTTCTTTCAGCATTTGGACATTGTCATTAGGCAGCCCATGGCCATTCCACTGGCCTGCCTTCCAACACCTTTTCCCTGTGCCTCTCACTGTGGCATCACATAGAGAGGCCTAGAAGAACTCAGATGACTAGCTTCAAGATTTAATTCTATTCAGCAAGGGCACAGTCTTCACCATGAATACATAAAGCTCAGCTGTATTTCTAGAAACTTACAGTGGACGATCCAAAAATCAAATTTAAAAAATAATTGCATTTATACTACTATCAAAATGAATAAAATATTTTGGAATAAATTTCACAAAAGAAGTGCAAAACTTATAAAGTAAAAGGAGAATTTAGAATGCTAATGCATTCTAAATGCTAATGCTATACATAGTCTTAACTCACCTCTTGCCCCTGAATGCCTTCTTAAAATAAGAATTCTTAAAATAAGAATGAGGGAATTTGGATGTCTTAATTAATCGTGCTTCTCCTGTCAATAAACTGGAAGTTGATAGACAAATACTGTCAAAACTGCTTCTATATTGTTGGTGACAGAAGATGGAGCAGGAGGTAATTCACTCAGGAAGTTCTTAGCTTTTGTAATTAATAAAAATTACTAGGTTACTTGGGGATGACATAAAGTTATACCAAAACAATTGTCATCAGTTTTAATAACTACTCTTGGCTTAATCCTTACTTGCAAATCACTCTAATGCTGGTCAGACCCCACTCAAATCCCTTACTGGCCAGTGTGCACAGCCCTCAGCTGCCAAGGAAATCAGCTGTCTCAGTTTCTAGCTACCCCCATTTTGGAAAATTGTCATTGGATCATGGAAGCATCTTTCCCAGAAGATTACAGCCCATCCACCCATCTCCAATAACCAGTGACTGGCTCAGGGTACAAACCCAGCCCCTCGCAAGGTGAGACTGCGGTGCAGTTTGTTCCGAAACTCCCCCAGGGATCAGGGTAAAGCCAGACTGCAGCTCAGACCTGCTCCTGCTCAGCTCCTTCCTGTCCCTCTTCCTTCCCTCGTTGCCCTTCGTTGGAGAACCCTGCCTCAACATCACTTGAAGATGGATCCCCATTTGACGAAAGCATAAAGGACCTGGGGAAATTGGACCTCTCCTTCATCTGGCCTGAGCTGGTGTGATTTTCCAGGCCCTCCAGCTACCTGTCAGCCCATCTCCTCTGGAGGCCATGTTTACTCATATAAGCCACTCAGATTTTATTTCTACTTACCTTGAGATCACAGGGAAATGCCGGCATAAATCACCCAAAGTGGGTTATTGGCAAGCTCAATCTATCAGTCAATAAATATTCTAAGTGCCAGTGCACCGGGTACAGGGAAATACCAGGCTGGGTTGTGGCACTTGATTAGGCATCCTATTTACATGTGAGGGCATGCCTGAATATCTGCAGCTAAGTACATGTCAATCCACCACACACATATGCACACAGACACACACAGACACCCTCTTATACAGGTACATGCACATGCATGCACACAAGCACACCCCTGAAGCCAGGGAAAGGGGCATTACTCAACTTTCCCGCTTGTCGAGAGCCACCTTGCTTCTGTTCTGTGGCTGGGCAAGGGGCTGCAGAGGGAATCCACCACTGACTTTTGATATGGTCTTCCCAAGGGGCCCACAGGAGCAAAGCTCTGGGGAAAGCTTTCATTGTGCTCTGAGCCTTGCTGTGGCTCCCCTACGTGGCACCATGAAGGCTGAGGTGCTCAGATGGGCAGTCAAAGTGGACCACCACCCCAGCACCGTGATGGCCTTGGCCCGTGACCGCAGGACCTCTACTCCATCATGGGTGTGGAGGCTGAGCGCTGCCCGATCGGACCTCAGCCCACTCCTCCAGGTACATTCCAGGAGCCCACAGGATTTCCCACCTCTGTGGGGTTCAGAGTGTGGAGCAGGATTCTGGTGCTTGCTCTATTTGCCTCTGTGTGACTAAAAGCCTTTGCAATGCTTGCTAGTGTGGAACAGAGGAGAAAAGGATCTCAATAAACATGGAAGCAAGAAGGGATGGTGTGTTTACCTATGGTTTTTACATAATCAATGCCTCTCGACAAGCAGAAAAGTTGGGTAATGCCCCTTTCCCTGGCTTCAGGGGTGTGCTTGTGTGCATGCATGTGCATGTATCTGTATATGAGGGTATCTGTGTGTGTCTGTGTGCATATGTGTGTGGTGGATCGACATGTACTTAGCCACAGATGTTCAGGTGCTCGGGCTCAAAATCAATGTTCATCTGTTTATACAAATGTGGATATAGATATCAACACATATACAAAGGAAGTATTATATGTATCTGTCTGTCTGTCTACCTGTCTATCACCTATTAGGGGATTTTAATAGTTAAGAGAGAACATATGTGTTCAGACAGACTCCTGTTTAAATCCAAACTCCAGCACTTACTAGTGTTGGAGTGTTTCCTGATGGTGGTGGACAAATTGTTTGACCTCCCCGTCCTCAGTTTCCCCACGTGTAAAACTGGCCCTTGGTTCATGGGGCTATTGAAACCATTAGAGGAAGCATGTGTATTTGTCTTCTTTCCACGGTGCCTGGCGCATGGTGTGTCCTTTAGAGTGGAAGTTATTCCCAAGGTTACTCCTTTCTTCCATGCACACAGACACACCCGTTACATGTGAATGCAGGTTATTTTGATGCTGTCAGATGCCCATGGATGCCTAGTCACCTTCATACACATCGGCTCTCGGGTGTTCGCGCTCCTAGTGGCCAGCACTTGTGCATCCCGGTCAGAGGCCATCCTCAGGCTGCTGGAGAGCAGCTCTGGGGTGCGACTTGCAAGCTCCCTGCTGGTGGAGCTGCTGCTTCCCTGCGGGAACTTGTCCCTGCTTATCCTCCTTCCCTCTGCAGTCCCACTTGCTCTTGTCCTGCTGACTTTTCCTGGCAACACCATCTAGCCAAACACATTTCCACAAATCCTCCTCAAGCTCTGCTTCTAAGGGATCTTCTAGGGCAGAAAGGGCAGAATATCTTTCTCAAAATGACCGTTGGCTCTGTGGCCAAATTACTGGCCTGAACCAAAGGCACTTGTCATTTTTAGTTATTTCCCCAAAATGGCAGTGATTTGGAAATCCTTTCCTTTCTCTAGATGCACAACTTTCCCCAAGAGAATTAGATTAATACTCAAAACAAAATTCCCTACTATTTTGAAAATAAGTGGTATCTAGGAGGAAACGTAACTTCAAGCAAAATTATTCTATGTCCATATTCAGACCTGAAATCATTATCACTATTTATTTTACTTTATTTTTTTGTTATTGTTGTTCTAGGGATGGAATCTTGCTCTGTTGCCCAAGCTGAAGTACTCGCTGCAACCTCCGCTTCCCTGGTTCAAGTGATTCCTCTGCCTCAGCCTTCTGAGTAGCTGGGACTACATGTGTACACCACCATGCCTGGCTAATTTTTGTATTTTTAGGAAAGAGGGGTTTTCATCATGTTGGCCAGGCTGGTTTTGAACTCCTGACCTCAAGTGATCTGCCTGCCTTAGCCTCCTAAAGTGCTGGGATTATAGGCATGAGCATCATTATTTTAAAAAACTAATAAAGATCCATGTTGCAGGCAATTCTGAGTAGAACATTCTAGCATAAGTGTGTGAACCTAGATGTTTGCCCATCTCCAGGACTCATTCAGGGTGGAAGGATGGCAGAACTGGTGGCTTACATTGCAGATGAGCTCATGCGACTCCCATTCTAACCCCTTTCTAGCACCTTCCAGTGCCATGGAGGCTCGAAAGATGAACACCTCACTTCTCAGCATTCCCTGATACTAAGGCTCCCTGTGTGACCTGCTACAGCCTACAGCAACAGGAGGTGGAGGCCCTGTACACTGGGATGGAGTAGCTGTGCTGGAGCTTCAGCGGTCCAGGCCCTAACATCATAGGTGCTGAGTGGCAGGGGATGGCATTTCGCTGAGGTTGTTCGGAGGTTTCCTTGCATCTCTGGCTGCTCTGTTCATGGCTGAGTTGCATCCACACCTAATTACATGACTTCCCAGAAGTCTGTGAGCATCCCAATACCTTTTACTGAATCCTTTTCCACTCAGATTTACTAGAGGGTACACTGCTGTCTGCAACTAAGAATCTGACTGAAAATGTGTCTGGCGTTCATCCATGAGAGTCTAGGCAAATAAATGCAGGCACACTTGCTAAGCAACTGCAGCCTGCATCAACATTACCCCAAAATAGATTCATGTGACTGTTTATGAGCGCTTGACCTGTGCTTAGCACTTCCCATCCATTATCTTATTTGATCTTCACAACAGTTCTCCATGATAGGCAGACAAACTGAACCTGAAAGAGTCTCAGTGACTTACCCCCAGCTCAGCAGATGTGAAATATTGCAGTGGGATTTGAAGGAAGTCTCTCAAAGTCCATGGTCTTTCCCATCCCACACTGCTTTGTTACAAGCACTATACCAGATACATACCTATACAAGAGCAAATATATAACAGCAAAGCAAAATAAGGCTTATTTAATACCCTCTTTTAAAGATGTGAAAACTTGGCCTTAGAAAGGCCAAGTGACTTTCCCAGGGCTCAATAAATGTCTGAGGCCTAAGAAACCAAGTGAGACCCTGAACCCAGGTCCTTTGACTTTCGCTCCAGGGCAGATATTTCTACCTACACCACACTGCCCGGACAGAGGCTCCCTTGGTGGAGAGATCTTGCAAGTTTACAAACCAGGGAGCTGAGACAAACCTACACAATGCAGAGGCGGGACAGTCCATGGACTTCAAGATGGGACCTTGAGCATAAAAAGAATCCAAGTCCCTCCTTACATGGGTGCATATGACAGAGAGAAATTTCTGTAGTTTTCGTTAAAAAATCATCATCACCATGCCCAATGACTTCAATAAACTTCTTGAGTGTAAACAAGCAGAACATTTTTCTCAGCACTGTAGATTCTTTACCATTGACCCTGAGCTACAGTCTAAATTCTTTAAGGTTGACGATGAGGTCGATTGCTACTTGGGAATGATTTCAGAATTCTAGTTAGGGTAATAAGGATTTTGGGGTCAGAGCTGGTCCAGTTCCCATTGCCCTGCAGAACCCAGCACTGTTGCAGACTGTTTTGCTCACTCCATATGTCTTTTTCTTTATGTTAAAATGTTTGCCTTTGGTGTGTAGGATCAATGCAGTGCTGATACTCATTTGACCTCATGAGTCTGGATGTGGGGGAGAAGCTGCATGCTAGAGGGCACATTTCCACATGCCTGGAGGTGTTTGGAGGGGTGCTCCTGGGCCTGAATTTTACCTTTGAATTAAGTGCAAGGGTTTGGGGGAGAGTGGGCTTCTCTGTGATAATGACAGTGGTGTTGCTCATATTCAGGAAGAAATGTTTTGTTTTGTTTTGTTTTTTGTAAGCCCTATTCAGAAAGTTCCATTTGAAGGTAGTAGTGCTATAGATCCTATAACATAACAATGTTGTCTGAGGCCTTTTAGCAAACAGACCTCTCTTAAGCTAAGTCAGTCAAGGACTCCAGATGGCCGGGAGAGCCTGGCCTCGGAGACACATGAGGTGGCTCTCAAAGCCTCCCAGGATCTGTTTCCCTCAACTCCCTGGCCCCACCCGCAGTGCTTCCCAGCAATCAGCATTGCAGTTGCTTGAACTCCTTCCCTTCCCTTAGACAGGCCAGCTATGTCTTGCCTCTGAGCCTTCTCACATGTTGCATCTTCTCTTGGAAGTCCCTTTCCTTCTACTTCTCCTGTTAATCTGCGTTAGGTCGGGTTATGCCTGGGGACTTATCCACCCTGTTCTGGTCTTCTCAGTTGTAGCATTAATGGTTAGTGGTCCACTCAGTTCCCCGGGCCTTCTGAGTGCCCTTCACAGCAGCCTGATGGCTAATAAATCTGAAGACTATCTGGCGGCCAGAGCCCATGTACTCCAAACTGAAAGTGCTAGAAAAGTAGTAACTGCCCCCCAAACACGCACACAGCAGATCTCCTCAATAGCTGGCAGGCATGGTGGACAAGTTTCTCAGCTCCGTTGCTGCTTGGTGGGATCACTCTCATGACTCATGGTATCCGGGGCTCCAGGTGGCCTCCCTCAGTGGTCACTGCTGGATAGCACACCTGTGCCAGCTGCCTTCCCTTTCCTTTCACTTCCTCATTCACTTATGAGGGTTTCCTTAATCATCTTCTAAACAAACTTAACGCAACAAGTTCTTGTTTCAGGGTCTGCTTCTGGGGGAAATCAGGCTAAGACACCCATCATAACAGCACAGCTACCTGTCTAAACTGAGTGCACCTTGCCACTAATTCTAAGCTCAAGGTGGGCCTGAATGAGTTGCTCTTGTTCACAGTAGAGCCCCAGTGCCTGATTCATGATTAGTGTTCAATATATATTTTTTTCTAAATGAAAAAGATGCAGTACAGCCTGTGGAAGAGCTTAAGCCTCTGGCAGGGAAGACGTCACAGGCAAATGAATAACTTGGAGAAACAAGGGGAGCACTCGAAGCATGTCCAGAGGGAACACAGAAGGGGGGTGACTCATGGTGTGCGAGGCAGAGTCAGAGCAAGGGTTCTCCTTTATTTAAATGACTAAATAGGAAAGAAATTTGAGGAGAAAACAAGGTAGAGACTAGGCATGGTGGGTGCACAGATCTGCTGCCCAGACCTCCCTTCAAGTTAAGACTCACTTCCAGCTGCAGAGTGTGGCCGTCAGATGCCGCTGGCTCCTCTAGGCTGGCATGAGCTGCTGAGAGCTGCCTGGCACAGTCAGGCCTTTCCTGACATGGTTTGTACATCATCCCTGGTGTGCTTTGCACACCATTCCCAGGGTGATTGAGCTAGGCAGGGGCATAAGGGCAGACTTTTTTGACCTAATTCTGACCACCCCGATGGGGGACAGTGGCTCCAGAGCTCTCTATGGGGTGGCCAGGACTTTACCAGCCCTACATTACGACCAAGTTCTTCCCTGGCCGAATTCTACTTCCTCCCTCTACCCTTCACATATACTGATCCCTAGTCAGAGCTGCCAAATTTAGCAAATAAAAATAGAGTGCCCAGTTAAATTTAAATTTCAGATACACAATACATCATTTTTGGCATTAATTATATTCCAGCTATTGTATGGGACATACTTATATTTTATAGAGTTATTCTTTGTTGATATGAAATTCAATATAACTAGGTATGCTATATTTTCTCTGAACATGCTATCCCTAATAAATAGCTTTCACCCCAAACTCCATATCAGTATCTGCTTCTGGAGAGCCCCGGGTGCAACCATAGAGCAGAAGAAACTGGGAGTAGCCCGGGTCCTGTAGCGGTTCCCGCGGCTGAGGTGAAGTGGAGAGGTGAGGGAGAGAGTGACAGAAGGTAGCCCTGAAGAGGACGGGTCTTAAAGCCTTTCATCCTAACAAATATGAATCTTATCCTCCAGGATGGCGATGGGAACCAGTGGGAGGCCCTAAGTAGGGAAAGTAGGGAAGGCTCTAAGCAAATGGCTGGGTTTGCATTTCAGAAAGACCCCTGTTGTGAATGTGTGTGGGAGGGCCTGGAGGCAGAGAAGGCAGACCTAGGAGCTCTGCTTTATTTTCTGGGTCTGCAATGGCCTAAGTTAATAATGCCGAGTGGATGAGCTAAGGGAGGCGCGTGATAATGAAAAGGTGATAAGGGATGTGCGAGTTGTTTAGGAATTGGGCAAGAAGTCGTTTGATAGCTGACAGGATGAGAGGAGCATAAGAAAAGAGAAGCCCAGGGTGTTCCCCAGGTTTCTGGCTGAGACCGCTTTGTAATTGGGGTGCATTTGGTTTAGTTAAGTAATCAGTGTCTGCTTGTTCAGGAGTGTGGGCTCAGCTTACAAACCAGGCTTAATGGGTGGTGCAGCTCCAGTACAGCCAGAGTGAGAAGAGAAAGCAAAGCGAGGCCAGGGAGAGAAACATGAGAAAAGTAGTGAATTGCTGGGTGGATCAAGAACACCTCATTAGTCAGGCACGGTGGCTCACCCCTGTAGTCCCAGCACTTTGGGAGGCTGAGGCGGGTGGATCACGAGGCCAGGAGTTCAAGACCAGCCTGGCCAGTATGGTGAAACCCCGTCTCTACTAAAAATACAAAAAAATTAGCCAAGTGTGGTAGTGCATCCCTGTAGTACCAGCTACTCAGGAGGCTGAGACAGGAGAATCGCTTGAACCTGGGAGGTGGAGGTTGCAGTGAGCGGAAATTCAGCCACTGCACTCCAACCTTGGTGACAGAGTGAGACTCACCTCAAAATAAAATAAAATAAAATAACACCTCATTGCTCATCACAAAGAGCAAATTCTGGACAAGCTAGGTGGAAGCACCTTGTCTCAAGATGGACTTTGAGGGCAGGAAGTGGGAGAAGTTCATTTTGTGACTCCTTCCTACCTCCTTTCTCTCACTCTTCAAGTTCCTTTCCATGGGCATTAACTGTCTTACTCCTCTAAGTTATGTTACCTGGTTCCTTCAGGAAGCCACTGGGAAGTCAAACCCTCTATCACGTAGTACAGTCTGAATCCCTGAGCTCCATCTGAGTCCAGTGGTTGGAATAGAACTGCAGGGTAACTGAGTGGATTGAGTTTGAGTGACAGGGGAACTGTAATTCTTCATGGTGCATGCAACAGAGTCTATACAAGAGCCCAATCCAGGGGAGCCCAAGACAGCTGTCAGCTTTAGGAGATGAGACAGCAGCAGATGTAGTTGGCTAGGGTAAATGAGTGATCTCCACTGAGCAAGTGGTCAAGGACTAGGATGAAAGGAGTAGCTAAGGCTCTTGAGTCCTAAAACTCACCTCTACACAGTCAGTTTGTTGAGCAGGATAATGAGGTCTGCTCTGACCAACCAGAGGGCTCTAGGAGCTATCCCATAGGCCTAGAATATCCCATACTGCATGGGGAAGCTGTTTTGTGGGTTATCCATTAGGAATGCAGGTGTAGCAGTGATGATATGGGCTATGGTCAAGAAGAGAAAAGCAATGCAATAAGAAGTATACCATCCATAGAGCTTGGAAGGCACTGACTGCAAGATGCATGAGATTCAGTCAATAGAACCAAGAAGGAATGTTCAGCAGACACCTCAACCCCCAAAAAAGGAGATGGCACAAGATGGTGAAGCTCAGGTCTGGAGGGGCAGACGGGCAACCAGGTGAAGGCTCAGGAAGGTCGAGGGGCCAGATGAGAAGGAGAAATTTCTCATGAGGTTTGGCATGGAGATAGTCAGTGACCTACATCAACATAATACATTCAAATAATAGATTTAGCATATTCTATCTAAGACTTTCCGTCAATAACTGAAAACAAGCAAAATGAGCTACAATTGAAGCCACAGCTACTGAAGTTCAAAGAATCTCTTCCCTCTCTCTTGTTTTATACTTTTTGCTAGTTAAGCAACAAAAGACCTTGAGACAGAAAAATCTCTCAGTCTTACAGCAAAGCAAAGAATGCAGCAATGTTCTTTGGATTTAGTGCCTCTGACAGTGTTGGGGATTTAAAGACAGCGTTCATTTTTCAGAAATGAAACCAAGAAAAATAAAGGGAGAGAAGTTCCTGGGGTCTTGGAATAGCCCTAGGAAATGTTATCTGAAACCACTCCGGTCTTTAGGGCTTTCTCTGTAAACAAGTTCGTCTATTTCTGAAACTTTTTTATCATCCTCATAGGCATCAGAAAGATGAAGACTTGCCAGGATTGAGACAAAATTCTTTATTCTTTCACACATTTGTGCGAGCATTTCCAAAAATAGAAAAGGGTTTTCCCCTTGCTTCAAGAGGTGGAGGGCTGGAGGAGACAAGTGGAGCTGAGGGATGCTCAGGGAAAGACAGGCTATGATGCACCTGACCTCAGAAGGGGCACTCTCAGCAGCCTCCGGGCTGCATCACAGCTCCTGGTGCAGTCTTGTATTCCAGAATCAAATGACATTTCTTTGTATCACATCTTTTTTTTTTTGAGATGGAGTCTTGCTCTGTCTCCCGGGCTGGAGTGCAGTGGCACGATCTCAGCTCACTGCAAGCTCCACTTCCCAGGTTCACACCATTCTCCTGCCTCAGCCTCCCGAGTAGCTGGGACTACAGGTGCCCACCACCACACCTGGCTAACTTTTTGTATTTTTAGTAAAGACAGGGTTTCACCATGTTAGCCAGGATGGTCTTGATCTCCTGACCTCGTGATCCACCTGCCTCGGCCCTCCAAAGTGCTGGGATTACAGGGATGAGACACTGTGCCCCACCTGGTATCACGTCTTCTATGTACATCCTACTCAAGATCCCAGGATGGTGTCCAATTCTTTATATTTTAACCTCTGAGTATCATATTCAAAATCTTTATAGAAGCAATGACTTATGAATTACAAAATACAGTCAAATTAAATCTTTCACTTCAGCTGATTTCTAAGTGTATGGAGCAAGGGTCCAGAATGACCCAAACTCTGTTCACACTGGGATTCAGGGATTTATAAGCATCTCTAGTGCACTGGGACACTGCCAAGAGCTATTCATGTGAGACCCTAGTAAAGCCCTGCGCAGGACATCCTGGAAAGACAAATTTGCTTCAGGGTGATTCTAATTGCCCTTCTCTTGGCTCCTTTCCAGTCCATCTCACATGACTTACTTCTGAGTCCTAGGAGGAGATAGGGGATGCACAAATATCAAGGGAGTACTGGAGAGAGCAAAGCCTGGGCAGCACAGTCATTGGTGATGTTGGCAAAGAACCTGTGATTCAGCAAACCACCCTGGTGACACTGGGGCCTGGCCTTGCTAGCACCAGCAGCTCTGAATGGCATCGTCCAATGTGATAGGCATGGTTGCACTGGGAGGTATTCACAGCACAGGTAACATCACCACCCTTTGCTGGAGTTTGAGTAGATGTTACATGGCAGCCACTTCAGGTGGGGACATAACAGGGAAAAATGGCAGACTCAAAGTGGGTTATTGAAGAGAGTTTAATATACATACTACTGAGAAATGTGAGAACAGAAGGTTGAAAAAGCACAAGACATTCTAAACCCAGACCAGTGTACCCTGGGTGCAATAATAGTGGGGATCCATCACTCTCTCCACTCTCCCCAGGCCTCAAGAAGCAGAGGAGTAGACCTGGCTGAGTGTATATGTTGCATTCAGAATTAGTTGTCTAATTTGGAGTAACAAACAACTCTAAAGCTTAGCATATTAAAACAAAGACATTTATTATCTCACACAATTTCTGAGGGTCCGAAATTTGAGAGTTGTTTAGTAGGGTCATGCTGGCACATGATCTCTCAAGAAGATTCAGTGAAGATATCCGTTGGGGCTACTGTCATCTGAAGGCTTGACTGGGGCTGAAGGATCGGCTTCCAAGATGACACATTCCCATGACTGCTGACTGGAGGCCTTAGTTCTTTGTTGTCTTTTGGACTGAGAATTCATTTCTGTGCCATGGGGACCTCTCCATAGGGATGCTTGAGTGTCTTCACAATATGGCAGCTGGCATCCTCCAGCATGAAAGATCCAAGAGAAAGTACAGCTCAGGAAACACAATGTCTTTTATGACCTAGCATTAGAAGTGACACCTCTATGCATGCCTTAATTTATTTGTTAAAAATGAGTCATTAAGTTTACCCCACACTTAAGGAAAGTGAAAATGTATTCTACCCTTTGAAGGAAAGAGTATTAAAGAATTCATAGATACACATTAAAATCATCGCACTCCAAAGTCTTTGTCAACTATGTAGGTAGATTTGAAATTTGAAATTATTCACTAATACAGATTTTAAAATACCAAGACAAAGTCTGCAATCAGGATGAGACCTGAATCTTTCCTTGTATTGGGATTACGAAGGGTTCCAGTTGAGTGTTGGTGGCCTTCTTATTGTAACAACTTAATCCCAGTTAGCTTTTTCTAAGGATCATTGCACTGTGTGGATTCCAGAAAGGTTCCAGTTGATGTAGATGGTGGTCAGTTCTTGCTTCTGAATGAAAATAAGAATGAGAACACATTTATACCTGGTAAATAAGAATGGACAGGGGTGGAACTCACATTCAGATTCTCTGACTTCTAGTGGATGTGGTTTTCCTCATAGATTTGATAACTCAACCTGGACCTAAAGGGCCCACATCTCACCTTACCTACTCATTAATAGATCTAACCTATTCATGTAGGAAAACCGCTCAGGGTCAAGGTTTCTAGAAGTCAGAGAATTGACTGTGAGTCCCACTTCATCCCTGCCTGTGAATTGACCAGGTTTAAATTATGTTCTCATCCTTATTTTCCTCACTGGTCAAATGAAAATAATATATAGATTCACCTTCAGAATCACAGAACATGAGAACAAGGTGACATATTACCAGTATCACTATTATTGTTCCTAAAGTCTTCAAAGTTCAAGAAACTTCATGAAAAAAAGTGGCAATTATCATTAACTTCATCACCCAAAAGCCACCAGAGTTTTCCAAAATTTATTCTATCTGAATAAAAAAAGAAGCTAATGAACAAGTATCAGATACCATTTTAGGGCTGTAGGCTAGTGTTAAGGCCAATGCATTGTAGATACTAGAGTTGTTGGGGGAAGGCTTGGGAAACATTTTCTTTTTATCACTCCCGATATTACTCAGTAAGATAAAATAATGACAAGTTCATTTACTAATCATTGCTTGATAAGCAGTATTGCACAATTTGTGAAAGGATAAAAACAATTACAAACAAGTCTAAGGAACCAAGGCAGATTACAGGTACCTGTGGAAGGTTTCCTTTGATGCAGCTTCCATTACAGATGAGTGGGGATGTCATCCAAACCCAATTCGTTACAATCAGCACTCCACCACTGGCATGACTTCAGGCTCTTTGGCACCTATGAGATATAAGTGGATCTTTCAGCATTCACTCCTATAAACACTTTCATAAAAGTTTTATTTGCATCTAATAAAGTGCAATGTAATATCCAGAATAAGTAACCCGTGGCATTCAGCCAGGGAATGAATTCCTGCCTCAAATAACGGAAAAGCACAGAGCAAGTTTTGCTTACGACATTCCTGTCTCTGTGCAGAATCTCACATGCCTTTCCAGGGAGGAGAAGGTGATGAACCTACAGCTGGGAAGTCCTTGGAATGCCAAGCAGTGGCAGCTCTGATGCCCACGCTGAGAAACACTCATGCCATCTGAGAATTGTGAGCATCTCTCCAATCTGCTAGTTTAGCAATGTTGCAAAATCAATTTCTGGAGAATGTAATAAATTACCTTTTGTTCTGTTTAAATGTGCACAAAAGTCACTGTTAATACGTAAAACTAACTTTTTATGGACAAACAGGCATATTATCAAGATTTATTTGATATTTAACGTGGAGGAATCATCTTAACTCTTAGTCACTTGCAAATGCTAGTCTAGACTTGCTGTTTGTGATATGGTCTTGCACCTCTTTTAACACCAAAATCTAAGCTACCACTTGAAATTGAATTTGTCAGTGAGTTTTATGAGTTATGGCACTGGAAATTTATTATTTTCGCTACTTTAAAATATACTTTCTTATTAACTATTGTCACCATGCTGTGCAATAGACTCCAAAATCATATTTTTCCTTCTAACAGAAAGTTTACACCCTTTGATCAATATCTCCTCATTCCTCCTCCCAGCCCCCAACCTCTGGTAGCTACCGTTCTATTCTCTGTTGCTTTGAGTTCGATATTTTTAGATTCTGCATGTAAGTGGGATCATGTAGAATTTGTCTTTCTGTGCCTGGCTTATTTCACTTAGCACAATGTCCTCCAGGTTCATCTACATTGTCACAAATGACTGAATTTCCCTCTTTTTAAAGGCCAAATAATATTTCAAAAAAAGTGATGGTACTACAATCTTCCTATTTTGGGGATGGTGTAATGTGCAAAGAGTCAAGGGTTGTAGACTCTCTCATTGTTCCTGCCACTCTCTGAGCAATTTGGGGCAAGTCATTCCACTGTGTCATCCATCTATTCAGTCAGAACCATTTATTGAGCACACACTGTGTGCCAGACAGATTTCTCAGCATCAAAAATACAGCAGTGAAGAAGGCCAACAGTAATGGAAAAAGTGTGTGTGTGTGTGTGTGTGTGTGTGTGTGTGTGAGAGAGAGAGAGAGAGAGAGAGAGAGAGAGAGAGAGAATGAGGGGATGAAAAAGACTATCCAGAAACTTTAGATGGAGCAAATGGCCATGTTTGGGCAGCAACTCTGAACAGATTACATCTTGGGTGACTTTACATTTAATCTAAGATCTGAGCAACAAGAAGAAGCCTACTCTGCAAAGATCAAGGTCAATGGCATTCCTTGATGAGGAAATAACTAGTGCTAAGCCTGGAAACAAGCATGGGCTTGTGGTGGTGTAGGCAACTGAAGCTGCATCTTGGAGACAAGATCAGAAGGGAGGACAAGGGCGAGACCAAGTAGGGTAAGTGAACCCAGATAAGTGTTTGGACTGTATTGTAAGCAATGAGACATGGTCGTTAGAAAGTCTGAAATAGGAAAGTAATGTGATCCATCCTTTTAAAAAATCTCCTTGTGTCTCTGTGGACACAACAGAACAATGACTGAATCAGGATATGCCTTAGGAGACTACAGACTCTTCCAGTGTTCTAGAAGCTTGGACTAAGGTAGTGAGAATTCACAGAAGTGAAGGATTCAGGATATTTATTTATGTAAGGAAACAAAGACTTGCTAGTGTGAGTGAAGAAGAGAATTCAGAGAGGTTGCATAGACTTTCGGCTTTAGCAAAAAATGAAACAATTTTGAATATTGTTTGCAGAAATGAAATGATAAATATTCTAGGTAGATTGGGGGAATACACCTGGAGTTCTGTTTGGGCCATTACAGACATGTTCCCTATAGACATCCATGAAAATTTGGGTTTATGGGTTTAGGTGAGAGGAGCAGGTGGAAATTTTGGAGTCTTTTCATGTAGAGGATTTGAAGTCTCAGGCCTAAATGTTGTCACTCAGAGAGAGTTTGCAGATAGAGAAGGAAAGGGTACCCAGGAAAGAGCACTTCAACACTTGAAGGATGAGCAGAGGAGAGTATAAGGAAAAAGTACTCAAGGAGGTAGAGGATCTAGCAAGGGAAGAAAGTATTACATGAAGAGGGCAGTGGTTGCTGAGTGGTTGCTCAATTGTTGCTAAGATTATGTGGAACAATAGAAAGTGGCTGCTGAATTTAGAAACACAAAGATCTTGGTGTCCATGAAGAATCTTTTCTTTCTTTCTTTCTTTCTTTTTTTTTTTTTCTTTTTTTGGAGATGGAATCTCGCTCTGTCACCCAGGCTGTAGTGCAGTGGTGCGATCTTGGCTCACCACAACCTCTGCCTCCCGGGTTCAAGCAATTCTCCTATCTCAGCCTCCTGAGTAGCTGGGATTACAGGCGCATGCCACTGCGTTGTCTAGTTTTTTTTTTTTTTTTTTTTTTTTTTTTTTTTTTTTTGTATTTTTTTAGTAGAGACAGGGTTTCACCATGTTGGCCAGGCTAATCTGGAACTCCTGGCCTCAGGTGGTCCTTCTGTCTCGGTCTCCCAAAGTGCTGGGATTACAGGTGTGAGCCACTGCACCCGGCCTCCAGGTAGAGAGTCTCAATAGAGTGATGGAGTGAGCTGACAAGAGAATGAGAGGTGAGTATGAACAGATGGAACCCTTGAGAAGCTATAACGTAGAGAGTGAAGAACCAACGCTGGCACAGGAGCAATATGAGACCAGGAAAAAAGCTTCTCTGCATGGAAGATACTAGAACATGTTTACCTGCCGATGGGGATGGTCTAGTAAAGAAAAGAGGGCATTGTTTCAGGAGAAAGGGAACAACTATAGGAAGGAGGTCCTAAGGCTATGAGAATAGATGTGATTCAGGCCATTTCAGAAGGGGCTGGCTTCCAGGAGACTATCCCAAGAACAGAAGAAGAAAAAAAGTCCTGGCCCAGATGCCAGCAGACATACAGGTGGTACCTTGAGGCTATTATCAACTGAGGAGTTGCTTCCAGTTTCTCAGCACACTATGAGGCTGTTATTAGCCAGCAGTTGCCCTATACTTAAAATGAGAGGGCTGAGACATTATTTTTTAACAAAATTTACTTTTTAGAGAAGTTTAAGGTACACTGAAAAATTAATAGACAAGCACAGAGTTCCTATACACCCCTCACCCCCACATCTGTGCAGCTTCTTCCACTATCAACATCCCCCACCAGAGCGGTACATTTGTTATAATCCGGAAACTTACACTGATACACCATTATCACCCAAAGTCCATAGTTTACATTAGGGTTCACTCTTGGTGCTGTACATTCAATAGATTTGTATTCAATAGACATGTATCCAACATTGTAGTATTCTACAGATTAGTTTTCACTGCCCTAAAAATTATCTGTGGTTCATCTATTCATCCCTCCCTCCTCCCAACCCCTGGCAACCACTGATCTTTTCATTATCCACATAGTTTTACCTTTTTCAGAACATCATGTAGTTGGAATCATCTAGTATGTAACCCTTTCAGATTGGTTTCTTTCACTTAGTTATATACATTTAAGATTCCTTCATGTCTTTTCACAGCTCAATAGCTCATTTTTTAAGTGCCAAATATTATTCCATTGTCTGAATGTTTCACAATTTATTTATCCATTCACTTGCTGAAGGACATCTTGGTTCCTTCAAAGTTTTGGCCATTATGAATAAGGCTGCCATAAACATCTGTGTGAAGGTTTTAGTGTGGACATAAGTTTTCAACTCATTTGGGCAAATACCTAGGATCACAATTGCTGAATCCTATGTTAAGAGTATATTTAATTTTGTGAGTAATCACCAAACCATCTTCCAAAGTAGCTGTATCATTCTGCATTCTCAGCAGCAGTGAATGAGGGTTTCTGTTGCTCAACATCCTCGCCATATTTGGTGGTGTCAGTGTTCTGGATTTTTATTCTCATGAATGGTGATGTCTCATTATTTTTTTATAATACCATAATAACATATGATGTGCAGTATCTTTTCATATCCTTGTTTGTCATCTGTATATCTTTGGCAAATTGTCTGTTTCAGTCTTTGGCTTATTTTTAAAATGAGTTGTTTGTTTCCCTACTGTTGAGTTTAAGGGTTCTTTGCATATTTTGGATAACAATCCTTTCCCACATGTGTCCTTTGCACATATTCTCTCTCAATCTGCAGCTTGTCTTCATTTTCTTAACTGTGTCTTTTACCAAGCAGGAATTTTTTATTTTAATATAATCCAGCTTATTATTTTTACGGATTTTGCCTCTGGTGTTATATTGCCATACCCAAGTCATTGATTTTCTTCTGTTATTTTCTGGAGGTTTATAGTTCTGCATTTTATATTTAGGTCTATGCTGTATTGGGTTAATTTTTGTGTAGGATGTAAGGTTTGATCTAGATTCTTTTTTTTTACACAGAAATGTCCAGTTGTTCCAGTACCGCTTATTGAAAAGACAACATTTCTCCATTGCATCACCTTTGCTCCTGTATCAAAGAGTAATTGACTATATTAATGTGGGTCTATACCTTAGCTCTCTGTTCTATTCCTTTGAACTATTTGTTTATTCTTTCATCAATACCTCACCATCTTGATTACTGTAGCTTTCAGTAAGCCTTGTAGTTGGTTAGTGTAAGTATTCTGACTTTCTTCTCTTCCAATATTGAGTTGGCTATTCTGGGTCTTTTGTCTCTCCATACAAACATAGAATCAAGACCATCGGCAAAGGCTGAGTACTGTCCTCTCACTCTCCTCCTCGGACAGCATGAGCTTCACCACTCGCTCCACATTCTCCACCAACTACTAGTCCCTGGGCTATGTCCAGGCACCAAGCTACAGTGCCCTGGTGGTCAGCAGCAAGGCCAGCGTCTATGCAAGTGCTGGGAGCTCTGGTTCCCTGATCTCCATGTCCCGCTCCATCAGCTTCTGGGGCGGCATGGTGTCCAGAGCCCTGGCTGCAGGGATGGCCGGGAGTCTGGCAGGAAGAAAGGCATCCAGAACGAGAAGGAGACCAGGCAAAGTCTGAATGACCACCTGATGTTCTACCTGGACAGAGTGAGGAGCCTGGAGACAAAGAACCAAAGGCTGGAGAGCAAAATCCATGAGCAATTGGAGAAGAAGGGACCCCAGGTCAGAGACTGGGGGCATTACTTCAAGACCATCAAGGACCTGAGGGCTCAGATCTTCGCAAATGCTGTGGACAATGCCCGCATCATTCTGCAGATCGACAATGCCCATCTTGCTGCTGATGACTTTAGAGTCAAGTATGAGACAGAGCTGACCATGCTCCAACCTGTAGAGAGCGACCTCCATGGGCTCTGCAAGGTCACTGATGACACCAATGTGACTCGGCTGCAGCTGGAGACATACATCAAGGCTCTCAAGGAGGATCTGCTCTTCATGAAGAAGAACCACAAAGAGGAAATAAAAGGCCTACAAGCCCAGATTGCAAGCTCTGGGTTGACCATGGAGGTAGATTCCCCCAAATCTCAGGACCTCGCCGAGATCATGGCAGACATCCAGAACTAATATGACGAGCTGGCTCAGAAGAACCAAGAGGAGCTGGACAAGTCCTGGTCTCAGCAGATTAAGGAGAGCACCACAGTGGTTACCACACAGTCCGCAGAGGTTGGAGCTCCTGAGATGATGCTCACAGAGCTGAGACATATGGACCAGTCCTTGGAGATCGACCCGTATTCCATGAGAAATCTGAAGACCAGCTTGTAGAACAGCCTGAGGGAGGTGGAGGCCTGCTACACCCTGCAGATGGAGCAGCTCAACGGGATCCTGCTGCATCTGAAGTCAGAGCTGGCACAGACCCGGGCAGAGGGACAACACCAGGCCCAGGAGTACAAGGCCCTGCTGAACATCAAGGTCAAGCTGGAGGCTGAGATCTCCACCTATTGCCGCCTGCTGGAAGACGGCAATGACTTCAATACTGGTGATGCCCTGGACAGCAGCAATTCCATGTAAACCATCCAAAAGAACACTACTCACCAGACTGGATGGCAAAGTGGTGCCTGAGACCAACAACACCAAAGTTCTGAGACATTAAGCCAGCAGAAGCAGGAGATCCTTTGGGGAGCAGGAGGCCAATAAAAAGTTCAGAGGCCAAAAAAAAAAAACTAACTTAGAATCAATTAGTTTATGTGACAAGAATAACTTGTTGGGATTTATATTGGGATTGCATTGAATCTACCAGTCAAGTGGTAAAGAACGGACATTTTGACAATATCGAGTTGTCCTGTCTATAAACATTGAATGCCTTTTTATTTATCTAGTCTTTTGTTTCCTTTTAATCAAAGTTTTGTCATTTTCCTCATATAAACCTTCTACATATTTTGTTAGATCTGTATCTAAATATTTCAAATTTGGGCTGCCAATATAAACGGCAATGTGTTTTCATTTTTAATTCCACTTATTCATTGGTTGCTGGCATATAGGAAAGTGATTGACTTGTGTATACTAACCTTGTATCCTGCATGCTTGCTATAAAATTATTATGAAGTTTCAGTTATTCTGTTGATTCTTTCAGATTTTCTATACAGGCAATCACATCATCTGCAATCAAAGACAGGTTTATTTCTTCCATCCTAATCTATATACCTTTTATTTCCAAACTGCCATTTTTTAAGGTTTATTACACCACCAACATGTTATAAATATATCCTAATAAAGGATTACTTGTTATTTACAAATAAAACTTAAAAAGTGTGTAAAATATTGAAATTTTACATAAGTCAAAAATAATAGGTGAGGACAAATATTGTATGATTCCATATATATGAGATACTGAGGTAGTCAACTTCATAGAGACAGAAAGTAGAACGGTGGATTCCAGGAACTGGAGGAAGGGAGAATGGGGAGTTGTTTAATGGGCACAGAGTACTCTATACTCTGTCTTGGAAGACGAAAAAGTTCCAGACATGGATCGTGGTGATGGTTACACAACATTGTGAATGTATCTAATGTCACTGAACTATATACTTAAAAATAGTTAAATGACAAATTTTATATTATTTCTATTTTGCAATAATTTAAAAAAAAAAGTGATTGGCAATTCATTTTGTTGCTGGCAGGATTTAAAGCCCTTGCTCCACCCTACAGATGAAACAAGATTGCAGGATTGTGTTGCTGTTATTTTGTGTTTGTTTGTTTGTTCCCTGTAGAATTCACCTGTTCTCAACATGTTCAGCATTCACTCAAAAATCTCAATGGTTTCTAATAAAGATTCAGCTACTAAAAGATACAAAGTTTAATGATACAAAACAGCAGCAACACAAACTGATGGTTAACCCAGATCCCATCCATGCAGAGTCACTCCAAACCGTCTGTTCTCTTTTCCTTTCTTTCTTCCTGTTGAGTAGCTGCTGTTGTGAAGTTGCCGCCCATATGTGATGTTTTCATACTTTCAGAGGAACCCATAATGTGTGTATAAATAGTCATGCATAGTATTAACAGAAAGTGCATAGGCTTTTTTGTGTGTTTCCCTTTTTCTCTGTTTCTTTTCCTATTTTCAAACCCGTAACCCAGTTCCCAGAGGACTGGCCATTTGTTGTCTAGATACCCTACTCTATCATAGTTTTCCCTGTGTGATGCCGTCTTCCTCCTCCACGGTGAGGCTTGACCTCATCATCACTCCCCTCTCATCCATCATCTCTCTCGTTAATTCCTCTCTGCCTTTGCCTGCTTAGGGAATCCACAAGCACAAGTCTCCCACTGGCACTCTGAGGTACAACATTTGACAAACCATATTTCCATGTGAAATCCAACACTCTAGAACTGTGAATTTCTGCCCTTGTGCCATGCATTACACACATGTACTCAGTATCATTAGTTGCATTCTATCAAGTGTCGGAGAGCTTGAAACTCCCCAACGCTTGATAGGCAATTTGGATAAGCAACTTGATGTCTCAGATGTGGTTTCCCAGCTCCCCTAGGTAAGGATTAAGTACAAGTCGTTTCTTTGAGAAGTGATCCTAAGAAAACTCAGTGGAGTGGGGAGTAGGGGAGAGACAGGAAATGGTAGAAAGTTAAGATGGGATGTATCATTGAACTGGTTACCACTGGGAGCAATCAGGACTCAACTTACAGGGAAATTCTGGAAACAGGTGCAGACTACACCCCAGAGAGATTCTCTTCACAGCAGCTAGGACACTAGGACATTTATCTACCAGCTCCCAGCTGCCATTGGTTGAGGGCTGCTTCCTGGACACTGTGTTTCCAGCACCTCTGGCCTGCCCTGAACTCAGATCTACCGTCATCCTGCAGCCAGAACAGTAATGCCCCCAGGCAGAGGTGTTCTCCCTAGGCAGCTATTGATTAGGCTGTGGAACTGAGAATGGAGGGGGTTTAGCCCGGCCACTGATAGTGTCTGCTGCACTTACGCTTTCAGAGCTCCCACATCTTCATTGCAGAGTGCATGTGAGTGTTTAGGGGGTTTTCACTTCACTGGGTTTGTTGCATGAATTAAATTGAATAATGTATGTAAACATGTAAACACAGTATCTCCGTCAGAATTCCCAGAAGCAGACAACAAAAATCCACTCTCGCTAATGTAAACAGATGGGGGTTCGGTAAAGGGTAAGGCAGATCTTAAAAAAGCCCAGGAAGGGGCGGAGAAACAGAAATAAATGTTATGCAACTGGAGGGACTCCCCAGGCTCCCTCCCTTTGCCCACTTATCTGTTCCTCCACTGAAGGCTGCAACTCCCATCAGAAAGTCCCTCTTCCTAATACTGGTTTCTCTCTCAGAGACTGGGAGTCCCCCTGTTCTTCTGGGCACAGTAGCAGCTCCCCACTCCTGCTGGCCACTGAGGTACTGCACCTCAGTGACTTCCCCACACCCCGCCCATCTCAATACCTCTTCATTAGAGTCTCCTCCATGACTCCCCACACCCTGCCCACAGCTCTCTGTATCTCTTCATTAGACCCTCCTCCATGACTTGCCACATGCTGCCCACAGCTGTCTACACCTCCTCATTACACTCTTCTCCATGACTTCCTGCATCCTGCCCACAGCTCTCTATACCTCCTCATTACACTCCCTTCCTTGACTTCCTACACCCCACCCACAGCTCTCCATACTTCTTCATTACACTCTTCTCCATGACTCCCCACACCCCACCCACAGCTCTCCATACTTCTTCATTACACTCTTCTCCATGACTCCCCACACCCCACCCACAGCTCTCCATACTTCTTCATTAAACCCTCCTCCATGACTTGCTTCCCTGCGGTGTCCGTTTCCAGGCCAGAAATTATGGCTAATACTGTCACGCCAGGCCATACTCTTTAATTCTGATCTACTCTGGCTGTGTTTCTCACAAAGAAAAGGTGAAATGTGTCTCAGGACAAGTTAAATTTTGGCATATGAGAGATGGGGGTGGGAGAAGAACTTGAGCCCGTTTTCTGGTTGGAAGGATGCTGAGAACCAAGGAAGTTCCTGCTTGCTTCAGGGTTAATGTGAGGGGCCTTCTCAGGCATGGGACAGCCCTGAGAGGAGTGGAGGAAGTGCAGCAGGAAGTGCCCATGGACCACACACCCTGACCTTTGACTCTTTCTGTGACTAAGGTTTCTGTGGTTCCTGGCAGCAAGAGACTATAGAGAACTTCAGAGAGCCTCCAGCACCTCCCTGTCACCCTGCTTGTTGCATTACGGAGAATACAGCTGAAAAGGCAGGCCACTTGCATCTTCTTTTCTGTAAAAATTGATGTGATGAGAATCACATGTCCTATAAATCTAGCACAAGCCATGCACTCATTAAAGAGCAAATGCACAGCTACAACTATGTGGCCATGCAGGATAATTCTGGTGCACATCAGCTCTGCTAAGAATCAATGGCATGACTGTGGGGCCACCTGCCATCCCAGTGGCTGCCCTGTGAGGGAACTAATACCCACCTCACCACCACAGGGCAACCCTTGGCCCATGGCCAAGGGGCCAGTGGATGAATAGTCTCCTGCACGTCTCCAGTGGGAAGTTCTCTCCAGTTTTTAATGGGTTCCTGGGGGTCTGAGCCCAGCTCACCACAGTGCGTAAAATCATAAGGCTTCTTTACATGGGCTCCTGGCCTCTTCCCCTCCTCTTTCCATTCCTCCATCTCTCCCAAGCCCTAGTATCATTTTCCAGAGCAGTCCCAGGGTCTGCTTCAAGGGGACTGGAGCTAAGATGGTACCCATTAGAAGTGTAGAATTTAACTGGGAGATTTGGGAGTCTGGAGGTGAGTGCCAGCTCCCTGCTCTGAGCATGTGCACAATGTGGACAGATGGGGCCTGGAGACAGCCACCAACTTCCTCATCTGCTGAGCACTGAGCACAAACCCAGAGCAAACTAAGAGATCACCACCCACGAAGCCTCCCTCACCTTGGCATTGCATCCTTTTGTTTCTCCCCAGGGTGTGGCTTGCAGGAAGTAAGTCTGTGGGAGCATCGTCTCACACTCAGCCTGGAGATGCCCCACGGCCTTGTTCACTCTCACAGCAACTTCATGGCAGGAGAATCAGGAACTTGCTGTGACAGCCAGGGCTTGAGGCTGTGCTGCGGGTACAGGAGCAGTTTCTACCGTAAATGTGAACAACCTGGCTTCTGCATCTCAGACTTCAATTGAGTCGAGAGAAAAGATCAAGCCACGCCTTGACCTTTCCAACCACAGACCAGCTGACTCCTCGCAGAACCGGGAGGTTAGAAGCAGTATTCCGGTACAAGTGCTGATGCTGCCCTGGGAATGAATTTCTCTCCAGGAACAAAAGATGGACAAGGGGACAGGAAACAAGGGCCTGCTTACCGTGAAGGTGATTCACTAAATGGACTGACATGGCTAGGATTTACGCCAGTGGCTACAGTCTTGGCCTTGCATTGATTCAGATCTAAAATGTTCCCGGTTTTCACATTTGCCCAACTAGATGGCCTCTGCAAAGACTCCCTGAGCTGGTTTTAAGCTGGTTGCCCAGTACACCTGAGGCCTTCTTAGATAATCAGCATGCCTCTCCCTAGAAGTGGTGCCACTGAGCCTATTAGAAGCCTTGTTCCTGGAGCCACATACTCTCAGGCCCCTGCTGCCAGAGTGCACAATTATGTTTGGGCTTGGACTCACTTCATGCTGACAGTGTCTCAATGCACCAGGCTCTGTGCACAGGTGAACTCAAAATTGTGACAGACTTATCCTAAGGTAACTCTCAATTGCTTGGGGCCAGAAGTGAGTAGGTAAATGCTCCTGCCTCCCATCAGATTCTGGCGACTTTCTGCATTCCTCTTGGGATATCCCAGAGAAATCAAGCCTCAGTGGCTCACAGGGGTGACCTTGAAAAGACATTCCCCCTCCACCCCTACTTCCTGGAATCACGCTCTATATAAACCCCTGCACACAGCTCCACGCTCCCATCAGCTTCGGGAGAGCTTCAATCTAAGGCACTGAGTTAATGCTACTGCATGACCTAATCAGTGGTTCTTAGTGAAAACTCCTCTCCAGCGGGTGTTTTAGAAATTTTGAGATGTGTTTTTGGTTGTAACACTGGCTTCAGTGAGTGCATCACATGGAATGTCACATGCACTTCAATGCACAAGGTGCTCCCATGTCAACAAACATGCCCGCCTGCTCCACACACTTTTGAGGTGCCCCACTGCATGTTTCTGTAGGTAAAAAATTAATTCGTAATTATTTCACCTAAGAATCTAAATCTGACTCCCTAAGAAAAACAAAGTGTTTGTCATGGTTTTGACTGGCGTTGAATTTTCTAGGATATCCAGTTTTGTGTGGTGAGAGGAGAAGGCATTGTTTCCTTTCAGAGAAAGAACAACAGGTTTTCAGTGTTTTGGAAAAAGCACACACCATATTGTGCATGTGTTCATTGTGGTAGTATCAGTATAGAAGGTTGTCTAATAACTATCAGGAAACCCAGACTCAGGATTCAGTCAGCACCCAATGACATCTGCCTTCTGTGTTTGTGTATAACATACAAACACGCGCGCACACACACACACACACACATATATACAGGTATAACATAGATAAAATTTTAATATAGTTTTATTTTGATGTTGCATTATCAGGTTCTATATGTATATGGTTTTGTAAGCAACTTCAAATATTTTTGCAGAAGGGAGGTTGATAAAACCGAATGAATGAATGAATGAATGAGAAGTTACACAACAACCAATAAATCACACAAAATCTTCAAAATCTGTACAATTTTCTTATTCAGTTAGTGACATCGGCTTTCTTAAAATAATCTGTCCCTTTAATTCTTTTTTGTTTTCCCAAAATGGAAATATTTAATTAAAATTTATTTTTAGTTACACAAATAATACAACAAGCATGAGGCCAGGCACAGTGGCTCATGCCTATAATCTCAGCACTTTGGGAGGCTGAGGCGGGTGGATTACCTGAGGTCAAGAGTTTGTGACCAGCCTGGCCAATATGGTGAAACCCCGTCTCTACCAAAAATACAAAAATTAGTCGGGCGTGGTGGCACACACCTGTAATCCCAGCTACTCAGGCGTCTGAGGCAGGAGAATTGCTTGAACCCAAGAGACGGAGGTTGTAGTGAGCCGAGATTGTGCCAATGCACTCCAGTCTGGGGGATAAAAGCGAAATTCCATCTCAAAATAATGATCATGATCATAATAATATTACAAGCATGCATTCTCCTTGTAAATATTTAAACATTTGCCACAGCTAAATTCGCCACTGAAAACAAACCTAATCCCAACCCTCCTCCTCTAACCCAAGCAAGCCTTCCCTTCCAGACCTTTTCTACGCGCTTACCTACACCTATACCTGTACCTGCATCTATTTCTACATAAAAATTGTTTCCAAACAACATATAAAGCATTAAAAATAAATATTTTTGCAAGATGCTTATATACATTGCTATGTTGGAATGTTTGCCTTCTCCAAAACTCACATTGAAATTAAATTGCTGTCGTCATAGTATTAGAGACGTGACCTTTAAGAGATGATTAGGCCACCTTTTGCCATTTGCCAAGTGAAGACAATGACTTCCTCCCCACCCCAGAACTCAGCGTTCAAGGTGCCATCTTGGAATCCAAATGGCCAAACCAACCAGGACCTTTATCTCGGGCTGCCCAGCCTCTAGAACTGTGAGCCAATAAATTTCTGGATACAAGTTACCTAGTCGGTGGTATTCTGCTATAGCAGCACAAACAGACTGAGACATACATGTGGAATGCACAAACACACACATGCACAGAATATATTCTTACTGAAGAGTATATTGTGCTGTGTGTCTCAGTCTTCCTCTGTCACTATATCTTTTTTTTTGAGACGGAGTCTCGCTCTGTTGCCCAGGCTGGAGTGCAGTGGCGCCATCTCTGCTCACCGCAAGCTCCGCCTCCCGGGTTCACGCCATTCTCCTGCCTCAACCTCCCGAGTAGCTGGGACTACAGGCGCCTGCTACACACCCGGCTAATTGTTTGTATTTTTAGTAGAGACGAGGTTTCATCACGTTAGCCAGGATGGTCTCGATCTCCTGACCTCGTGATCCACCCGCCTCTGCCTCCCAAAGTGCTGGGATTACAGGCGTGAGCCACCGCGCCCGGCCTCTGTCACTATATCTAAATCCTCTCCACTCATTTTAACTGCTTCTTAGTAGGGTAGAGTATAACTAGCCCACAATTGATTCAGCTCTTCCATTGCTGAGCATTGAGTGTTCCTAGCTTCACTGTAGCTGCTGCAGGGAACACCCGAGAGCACACCCCAATCCTAATATGATGCTTGGTTTGATGATCTCCCTCACATGAACACAGGCTCCTTGATTTTGGGGACCTGCATGTTGTGAGTCCATGGTTCTAAGCCCAGCACCTGGGCTATGGGAGTATTCAATAAGGATTGTGGGATAAAACAACTATGAGCAATGAAATAAAGGAATGGTCATTAAACTAATTCAGGTAAGCAATAAAAAGGTTTGAATGCTATTTTCTTATTTACATAGTCCGTGGAAAAGGAAAAGGAGTAAGATAAAAGAAACAAGAAAGGATAGTAAACTTATGAGTATAGTTCTAACAAAACATCATAGAGGAAAAATTACCAAATAGCCCTGCCAGCTGGATTGCCAAATGAATTAAGTGATGTCACAGATGTTTTAAAAATCAAATTTAAAATGGCCCAGTGCAATGACTCATGCCTGTAATCCCAGCACGTTGGGAGGCTGAGGCAGGCAGACCACCTGAGATCAGGAATTCAAGACCAGCCTGACCAACATGGTGAAACCCATCTCTCCTAAAAATACAAAAATTAGCTGGGGGTGGTGGTGGGCACCTGTAATCCCAGCTACTCGGGAGGCTGAGACAGGAGAATCGCTTGAACCCAGGAGGAGGTTGCAGTGAGCAGAGATTGCACCATTGCACTGCAGCCTGGGCAACAAAGAGTGAAACTCCGTCTCAAAAAAAAAATCAAATTGTAAAAAAGATAGTGGCTCATCTATTTTATCCAGTATTGTTTACCCACTTACCTTTGTTGACATGAAGCCCCAGGCAGGTAACACTACCTCCTGGTGCTTTCAACAGGCCAGTACTGGCTCCAGATCTACCGGGACTAACCCTCACCTCCTGATGTCTCTGGAAGAGGTCGCCAGGCTGACTGGACAGAGGTGTGAGCTCTGAGAACTGGACTTGACCTCTGCCATAGGGAAGCCAGGCAGGTGAGAGGGGCTTCCCCAAAACAAAATCCTCCATAAAGAAGGCATCGGCATCATTCTTTAGCTGCTGCCCAACCTACATACTGAGCACTCAATGGAGTCTCCTATTCATTGAGCACCATTTTTTTCTCAGACAGAGTTTCTCTCTGTTGCCCAGGCTAGAGTGCAGTGGCATGACCTTGGCTTACTACAACCTCTGCCTCCCAGGTTCTAGTGATTCTCCTGCCTTAGCCTCCCAAGTAGCTGGGATTATAGGCATGCACCACCACGCCCAGCTAATTTTTGTATTTTTAGTAGAGACGGGGTTTCACTATGTTGGCCAGTATGGTCTCAATCTCCTGACCTCATGATCCACCCACCTCAGCCTCCCAAAGTGCTGGGATTACAGGCTTAAGCCACTGCCCCCCACCTAAGCACCTTCTAATGCATTATGCCCATTATAGCTGGGCAGCTGGGATTCAGCCTGCAATGATTCAGCTCATAAGCACAGCACAAATGGAAGCTGATCTGCAGACGTTAAACATCTTGCCTTCACTACTCTAAGTGAAGTAACTCTGGAATGGAAAACCAAATACAGCATGTTCTCACCACAAGTGGGAGCCAAGCTTTGAGTACACAGAAGCATACAGAGTGGTGTAACGGACTTTGAATACTCAGAAGAGAACCAGTGGGAGGGGGTGAGGGATAAGAAAACTATATATTGGGTACAATGTACACTATTCGGGTGATGGGTGCACAAAAACCTCAGACTTCCTCACTCTACAATTCATCCATGTAAGCAAAAACCGCTTGTACTCCCAAAGTTATTGAAATAAAGAAAGATTTAAACAATCAAACAAAAAATTTTGCTTAGGGTCACATGGCCCAGTAAAGAGTCTATCTGATCCCAAAGCCTGTGCTCTGCTGGCACCTGTGTTCTGTTTCAGCAGATCTCAGCAAGGCAGCCCTGGACCCAGCACACCAGTTCTGACCCCAAAGGAAAGGCTGCTTCCCCATGGTCCAAGGATTGGTGGATGAGACACATCATTGTGGACTCTCTTTGTGTTCACATGACTTTTCTTTCATGTCCTGAACACTTTCTCCTTTCTTATCCCATTTCTCTTCTTTCCATGCCCTTCAAACCGCTCTGAAGCACCCACCCCAGTATGGGGGACTGGAAAAGGATGGCTGAGCAGGTGCCCTGTAGACTCCATGGCCAAACCCCTGGCAGCCCTGCTCTGCTGGTGGGCCACCACTTGGTGAGGTCAGTACTCAGCTGCTGGGGGGACTGAGTTGCAACTGCCCTGGGAGGACTGTGGCTGCAATGGCACGGTGGCTGGACTGTCCCCATCAGAAGCTTCTCAGCAGTGCCTCACCCCCATCATAGATGTCCCTGGGAGTGGGCCTCTCCACTAGCTCTGAGTTCCTCTTCCTTCCCCTTGGGACAGCCTCACTTTTCCTTCAGGAAAGGCAAGGCCCTTTGGCAGGATGTCCCACACCCAATGGAACAAGCCCTTGAGGGGGCCCTTGACCGGGCTGTCAGCCTCAAAAGGAGACAGAGATGGATTGCAGCAGCAACATGTGGGAATGGGCCATGTCAGCCGAAGAAGACATAAGCTTAAGGAAGTGATCACTTGACATTTTATGTACAAAAAGGTCATTATTAAAGAGAATCATGAGGACTTCCATAAATATTTAAAACCCACTGGATAAAATATGACTATTTTATGTCATGTATTTTTGTGAACCTTAGCATGGTGTAGAAAGAGTGGAATATTCTAGGAAGAGTTTTACATAGAAATCATAATCTTCCTTCTCCAAACTTTTACTCTTTTATTTGCTTTCTATTATTATACTTTAGTATAATGTTTTCCAATAATCATCATTTTCCATCATTCATATAAGTCACAAAGTCATTTTTGTTTCATTACTCTTGTGCTTATCTTGCTCCCAAGAAACGGATTTCTTTTAGAAGACAACAAAAGACCCATTGCATAATCCCATCCTTTCTAAATCCTCGAAAGAGACCAACATTTTTATCATTTTCATTATGCTTAGGCTCTATTCTTTCACTCTTAAACTGTCCATGCCTAATCTGTTCTATTCTAATCCTCTGTGGATAATTTGTTCTTCACATACTGTTTTAGGAGGGAAAAAACTGTTATATAAAAACACTTAAGAAACAGACATCTCAACTTAAAAGAAAATGAAAGAGGAAACTTAATAGATACTTCATAAAAGAAGATATCCAAATACATGTGAAAAGATGTTCAACCTCTTCAGCTATCAGGAAAACGGAAAGTAAAGCCTTGATGAGCTATTGTTACCGTCAAAGATAAACAGCCTGACACTAGGTGAAGGGGTAAGGACCGATTTTAGAAATAACTGGTGAAATAGGGAAAAGAGCCCTGCATGAAATGAACTCAGCTCCCATTTGTACACAGGAAAACTGGCATTTTAAAGGGAGAATGAAGAAGTAGGAACGGGGCAGGTGGGGCAGAAAAGCTAACATTCACAAAACATCAGCCAGTGTAAAGGAGCCCAGGATGACGATCCTCAGTGTTAGGGTCCCATCCTCCTGAGACTGGAGCTAGGAGACAGAAGTCCTATCCTCAGGTATTAGCTAGAACAAGCAGTACATTCTTTTAACAGCTTTCAGTTTTCCCAGGCAGGCAGTTTAAATGAGGGCTAGCATCCCCATGTGGCCTTGTGCTGTTAGAAACTCTGTTTGTGCTTGTTCAAGGATTTAGTGGCCAAAGTTGAGGTCTATTAAAAGGAGAACTCAGGGGGTCTGCCTTAAATTTAATCAAGGAGATAATCTTTTTACTGTATATCAAAATGGGCTTTAAAAAAAAAGATAACACAGCATTCATAAGGATGTGCGATGAGTGGAATTCATACACTTAGGAAAATTACTTGGGGACATTTCCAAAAGCTGAACTGTACCTACCCTGAGGTCCAAATATTTCATCGGGGAGTGCCACGTTACCAGAAAACACGGCCAAAAATGTTCATAACAGCATTATTAGTACTAGCCAAAGCATAGAAACAACCCACATCAATACAAACAGCAAAATAAATCCACATTCGCCAATGAAATACTACCAAAAAAAATGACAACTGCAACATTTGCAAAATCATGGCAGAGTCTACAGGCAAGAACCTGAGCAAAAGAAATCAGACAGGAAAGAGCACACAGTGTGTGGAAGATTCTATGAAGTTTAAGAACAGGCTAAAGGTGGACTGCTACACAGCCAGAAAAAAAGAGCAAGATCATGATCTTTGCAGCAACAAGAGTGGAGCTGGAGGTCATTATCCTAAGTGAACTAACACAGGAAGAGAAAACCGAATACCACATGTTCTCACTTAGAAGTGGGAGCTAAACATTGAGTACACATGGACACGAAGAAGGAAACAATAGACACCTGGGACCCCTCGAGGGTGGGGGGTGGGAGGAGACTGAGGACTGAAAAACTACCTGCTGAGTACCATGCTTATCCGCCGGTGACAGCATAAGCTGTACACCAAAACCCCAAGACACATAGTTTACCTGTACAACAAACCTGCACAGGTACCCTTGAAACCAACATTAAAGGTTTTGTTTTGTTTTGTTTTAAAAAAAAGAACAGGCTAAAGGGTTTGTGTTGAGGGAAGCCAGAACACAGATTCCCTGTGGGGGGTGGGTGCTGACTGGAAGGAGCCAGAGGAGTGGGGATTTAGGAATGTCCACATCTTGATCTGAGCAGTGCGACGTGACTCTAGATAGGCATATTAAACTCATTCATGAAGCTACGCAATTAAATCACTGGACAGTATGCCAGGCATTTTAAGCCTCAGTTGTGGTTTTTAAAAAAAAAAAAAGAGAGAGAGAGAGAGAGAGGGAGAGAGACTTAGGGCATATCAGTTAAATATAACATGCAGAACTTGTTTGGATCCTGTTTGAACAAAATCCCGTTAAAAAGCATTTATGAAACAATGAGGAAATGGCAATCCCACTTGAAACTTACTATGTAAGGTTAAGTGATGATATTTTTGTATGCTCATGGTATCACAGTATGCATTTATATTCCGTGATCTGTTAGAATACATGCTGAAGGATGCAATTATATGATATTTTGATTTGCCTCAAAATAGTCCAGCGGGGCCTTGCAGGAGGGCTGGATGTTACAGAGGACACAGGTCAGGAGTACCTTAGCGACGAGTACATGGGCGTTGATGCATGCATTTGCAGGAAATTTTCCATAATAAAATAATTTCTTCTGAATCTGTCTTTGGGGAAGGCCATAAGAGAAAAAAATATCTAAAATAAAAATTTTATTTTAAAACAAAGTCTAGTTTTGCTTTATCATGTTGTGAGGCGTACTGCAGGAGATCTGAAACAATGTCAGGGTGCCCCGTCCCAGCCCGCTTTTCCCTCCTTCGCAGCATGTGGGATCACCCCACAGGGCCAGGAGAAAGCAGAGTCTCAGACCTCTTCCCGGCAGGAGGACTCCCCAAGGCAGGCAGGAAGCGTCTCTCTCCAAGGCTCCGGGGAGCTAAGCCTTCCTCTGAGGGACCGCCCTGGGATTGTTTTATATTTACCTTAGCTCAGCACAGTCTCCACCCTGGCTTCCCTTGTCCTTGAAAAGGAGACAGAGGAATATTCTTAGCTCACTAGCCCTGTGTGTACCCCAGGTTTCCGGAGTATCTCTGCAACTGGGGCCTCTGTGCTATGCTTTTTCCAGATGAGTATGTTTGCAAGGCTTCTGCTTGAACCAGGAAGCTGCAGGCCCTCATGGGAACTCTGCCCATAGACCACACTTCCCCCACTGCAGCTCTGCTCCAAGAGCAAGTTTGAGAAACAAGATTTCCCATGCATGTAACCATATTGAGAGCTCTGAGAAGACCTAGAATAAAGCAGAATAAAACAAAGAAAGCATTGACGGAGGAGCACCAGGGAGCATCCCTCAAGTCCTCCTCCGAATGACCTCTTGGGGAACACTGCCCAGAAGCGTGGCCCTTAGAGCAGTTGTTCTGAACCAGGATCCACTCTGGGTTCTGGATATCATGAACTTCCTAAGTCACATTTCATGCCTTCTTTATGAAACAAGAAGACACGAAACAAAATATCTTTATGTCCCTGCATCATGAGGCTCACAAAGGGATCCTGGACCCTAAAAGAAGACAGAACAACCGCACTTGGTGGGTTTTTCTAAGGGACAGTCTAACGTATTCTTGATGAGTGTTTAATTTGAATGCATAATATCATCTCTTCATACATTTATCTTTCAGTGTTGTCTCTCACTTTAAAGATCTTACCTCACAAATTATAAGACAGACTAAATTCCCATTTTAAATCCAGGCACAAAGGAATCTTGAAAAGCAAGTGGCTAAATCGAGAACACATAGAAAGAGACAGAGTGGTCTACCCTTCACGTGCATGTTGCCAACCTGGAGGAGCTTGTAATTTTAAAGATTCACATTCAGCATGTCTTTCCACTTGGCTCTCTCATCTACTCAGGATGCTGCAGAAAGTTGAACAAACTGTCCTTGTTCCACTGTGTATCTCAGAGGAAGGTCAGCTAGCAACTCCAGATCACATGGGTGCAGTGCCTGCTGCATAACCCAAGCAAGCATGTCATCACTGAAAAGAAGAACCAAGTCTTAAAAATTACTGCCCCGCAGTTCAGACTGAGGGCTCTATTCTGGTCTGATCTGAGGCCAAAGGGAAGGGATTGGTGTCTTATAAAAAGAAGCTTAGGCTTTATATACGTACATTGTTTGTTTTTCAGCTTGGCCTTGCATTTGTATTATTTATTTAATATATTTTATTTTATTCATTTATATTATTTACACCTCATTTACAACTCATTGGTATTTTCTTTGCTGTTTAGCACACTTTCTAGTACACAAAATTGTAGCATGTGTAATAATAAAATATTTGGTTTTCTTATTAAATAATTAATAATACATGCCATGGTGAAAATTGGAAACTAAGAATCACCATCATTCAAACATCTCAGAGATAACTATGGTTTACACAGACAGAGCTTTGAAGAGGCAGCTCTTCTGCCCCTTCTGGAGTCTTAACTACTGTGTCCTTTCTTCCCTATATTAGAGAGGGAGATCTACACTATACATCTCAACTTGCCTGAAGTGCCTGTGGGTTTAATACACAGCCGTAGAGCATAAATGTTCAGTTCTCCAGACTTGAGCAAAATACACTGGGAAATTGTCCTTTTACAGTACATTACCAGGAAATATCCCTCTAACAACTGCGGAAGGGCGTGTAACCATGGCTATTCTACACTTCAGTGCTGCGTCCACCCAGTTCTGAGTCACTGAATTCCCTCCTTATCAGCCTCCTGACCTTCAGAGTTCTGCTCCTGACCCCATCTGCACCCTCCCCTCCTCACCCAGTCCTGTAAATCCTCCAGCTTCTGACCGAATTGCATTTGAGGACAAGGAAAAGGGACAAACAGAGTCTGGATTTCAAATGTAGATAATGAAACTTTAGCTGAACTGATCAAGGAAAAAGGAGACAACTCTAATTTCTAATATCAGGAATGGAAGAGGAAGCAACAGTGTAGATTTTGGAGACATCAAAAGAATGGTCAGAGTACATTATGGTCAGCTTGATGCCAGTAAATTGCACAACTTAATTGATATGGACAAATTCCTTGAAAAATATAACTTAAGAAATGTATTAAAAAGGAAAAATACTTGGAATATGAATCATCCCAGTCAAGGTTCCAGAGCTTAGAAATAAGTCCAACAGCTTCAGGGGAAAATATGAGGAGAGTGAAGAGTGGCTCTAGATGGAAAGGAAATAGCAAGTGTCTCAAAATTGTGTTTGGTGTAGTTTCCAGAATCAACAAAGCAGAGGCAGTTGAGTGTGTTACATATTTTAGATTTGGGGAATGTAATGTCTGACCTTCGTGACTCTCACCTGTGAAGGCTGAACATCATCTGTCTTGGTAAGTGAAACTCAGCTGGAGGAGAGTGCAGAATGAGGAAGAGAAGCAAGCAGCCAGAGACCACGGTGAGGATGGCGTGGAGTGGAAGCCAGGCACCACACAGTGCCCGCTGAAGGACCCACCTGCCCATAGTCTCCAGCCAAGGCAAGTGGAGTAGTCACAGCTTTCCTTCCTTCTGCAAAGCAAAAACTACAAAAGCTACTTATATCTTCTAAGTTCTGCATCATTATTTGCCTAAAGTATTTGCAGCTATTCAGGCATTGAATAGTTTCTACAGGAGTTTCTTAGAAACTCCAACTTCTACTTATTCCCTTTTATTCCTCCCATTTCTTCCGTCTGTTTCTGTGTATCTGGATTCTGGTGTTACCGCCACTGGAGATCATCTTTATTTCATGGATCTTCATACTTTCATTGTCTTCCACCTTCTCTTACCCAGGCCCTGTGAATCTTGGGGAGTGTATGATACCTGCTTTTGTAGTAATAACCTTGACAGCCTATGTAAAGACAGAGTGTGGGCTACGATCATTGGCATATAGTTTGATAGAATGTACAAATGCCTTTTTGTTTCTATTTTACAGACTAAATATGAACATAAGTGAGGCTCATTTAATTTGTAAAGGCCTCATAGTGGATCAGGAGTTTCACTTTTGGGCTGAAATGACATTTTAAGAATTTGCTGAGCAATGAAACATCTTTCAACTTCTCCTTCATATACATTCAGTTTCCAAACCTGGAATTTATTTTCTTTCCTCTAATTCCCTTGCATAGGAGAGTTTAATGAGCTTTGACATTCCAAAGTTCTGCCACAGAACTTTGCTTTGTCCTTCACATTGCTTAGCACATGACTTTTCTCTAGAAAAAAGGACATAACTATGAGAATGAATTAGTATTTTGGGCAGGAATAAGTATGGACAGAGAATTTTTAGAGGAGCCTCTATATCCACAAGTGAGGTAATCATATACCTTATTACTCTAATTGTGGTATTTAGAAATTATATTTTGGAGCAACTTTCAACTTACAGAAAAGCTATAAGTACTTCTACAAGTTACAAAAGCTTACAAGTACAGAACTTTTATTTTCCTTGAAACCATTTAAGAGTAAGTTGCTAAGGCAATGTCCCATCACTTCTGAATGTGATAACATATATTTCCTACAAACAAGGTCCTTCCCCTACATAACCAAAATAGAACCGTCATATCAGGAAATTAACACTGATGCATTACCCCATCTAGTCCTGAGATTTCATTCGAGTTTTATCAATTACTTCAGTAATTTTTTTTGTAGAAAAAGGATACAGCAGCCAGGTGCGGTGGCTCACAGCCATGATCCCAGAACTTTGGGAGGCCGAGGTGAGTGGATCACGAGGTCAGGAGATCGAGACCATCCTAGCTAACACGGTGAAACCCCATCTCTACTAAAAATACAAAAAATTAGCCGGGTGTGGTGGCGGGCGCCTGTAGTCCCAGCTACTCAGGAGGCTGAGGCAGAATGACGTGAACCCGGGAGGCGGAGCTTGCAGTGAGCAGAGATCACCCCACTGTAGTACTCCAGCTTGGGTGACAGAGCTAGACTCTGTCTCAAAAAAAAAGGTACCGCTCAGAATCACAGGTTACATTTATTCATCATGCGTTTTTAATTGCCTACAATCTGGAAGAGTCCCTTGGTCTCCCCTCGACTTTCGTGACTCCAACATTTTGAAGAGTACAGGCTATAGCATGTCCCTAAATTTTATTAGTCTAATGTTCTTTCATGATTAAATGCAGGATATGCATCTCCAGCAGGAATATCACATACACAATGCTGTGTTCTTCTCATTGCATCCTGTCAAGTTGCACATGCTTTTGACTTGTCGTATGGCTGGTGATATTAGTTTTGATCATCAAATTCAGGTGATGTCTGCCATACTTCTCCACTGTAAAGCTACCTTTTTCCTCTTTGTAATAAATATGTATACTAAGGGGAGTATTTTTTGACTATGTAAATATTCTTTATTTTTTCAAGCGTGCTTGGCCCTACCTTATGGCTTACAGTTTTAATTGTATAGATATTAGAGGGAAAGGAAGAAAAGAGAAACAGAGAAAGAAGAAACCTAACTGAAACAAATGTTTAAAGGCATACATTGAGACTGTGTTGGGAAAATAAACAAGTGGTCATTGTGGCAGGTAGCCTCTAAAATGGCACTTGCTGATGCCTGCCTCCTGATTTTCTCATCCCTGGGTAATTTCCTTCCCATGAGTGGGTGTTGGATCTAGTCACTTCCTTCTAATGAATAGAATATGGAAGAAGTGGTAGGGCATTACTTTCTAGTGTATGTTGTAAAAAGGCTGTGCCTTTCGTTCCCCTTGAAAAATGGCACAAGACAAGGATGCCCTCTCTCAACACTCCTATTCAACATAGTATTGGAAATTGTGGCCAGGGCAATCAAGCAAGAGAAAGAAAGAAAGGGTATTCAAATAGGAAGAGATGAAGCCAAATTGTGTTTGTTTGCAAATGAGGTGATCCTACATCTAGAAAACCGCATTGTCTCAGCCCAAAAGCTTCTTAAGTTGATAAGCAAAGTCATCAAAGTCTAAGGATACGAAATCAATATGCAAAAGTCACAAGCATGTCTGTACACCAACAACACACAAGCAGAGAACCAAATCATGAATGAACTCCCATTCACAATTGCTACAAAGAGAATAAAATGCCTAGGAATACACCTAACAAGGGATGTGAAGGACTTCCTCAAGGAGAACTACAAACCATTGCTCACGGAAATCAGAGAAAATACAAACAAATAGAAAAACTTTCCATGCTCATGGATAGGAAGAATCAATATCATAAAAATGGCCATACTGCCCAAGGAAATTTATAAATTCAATGCTATTCCCATCAAACTACCATCAACATTCTTCACAGAATTAGAAAAAACTATTTTAAAATTCATTTGGAATCAAAGAAGAGCTTGTATAGGCAAGACAATCCTAAGCAAAAAGAACAAAGTTGGAGGCATCACACTACCAGATTTCAAACTATACTACAAAGTTACAGTAACCAAAACAGCATTGCACTGGTACAAAAACCAACACATAAACCAATGGAGCAGAATAGAAAACTCATAAATAAAACCACACATATACAACCATCTGATCTTTGACAGACATGACAAAAATAAGCAATGGAGAAAGAATTCCCTATTTAATAAATGGTGCTGGGAAAACTGGCTAGCCATATGTAGAAAATTGAACCTGGACCTTTTCATTATGCCTTACACAAAAATTAACTCAAGATGAATTAAAGACTTAAATGTAAAACCCAAAACTACAAAAACCCTAGAAGAGAACTTAGGCAATACCATTCAGAACACAGGCATGGGCAAAGATTTAATGACAAAATTGCAAAACGCAATTGCAACAAAAGCAAAAATTGACAAATGGGAACTAATCAAACTAAAGAGCCTCTGCACAGCAAAAGAAACTATCATCAGAGTGAACAGGCAACCTACAGAGTGGGAGAAAGTTTTGCAATCTATCCATCTGACAACGGTCTAATATTCAGAATCTACAAGGAACTTAGACAAGTTTACAAGAAAAAAACAGACCAGTCCATCAAAAATTGGCAAAGGATATGAACAGACACTTCTCAAAAGGAGACATTCATGCAGCCAACAAACATATTTTAAAAACTCAGTATCACTGATCATTAGAGAAATGCAAATCAAAACTGCAATAAGATACCATCTCATGCCAGTCAGAATGATAATTATTAAAAAGTCAAGAAACAACAGATGCCAGCAAAATTGCGTAGAAATAGGAACACTTTTACACTGTTTGTGGGTGTGTAAATTAGTTCAACAATTGTGAAAGACGGTGTGGTGATTCCTCAAAGATCTAGAATCAGAAACACCAGTTGCCCCAATAATCCCATTACCAAATATATACCCAAAGGAATATAAATCCTTCTGTTACAAAGATACATGCACATGTATGTTCATTGCAGCACTATTCACAATAGCAAAGACATGGAATCAACCAAATGCCCAGTCAATTATAGACTGGATAAAGTCAATGATAGACTGGAATTAACCCAAATGCTCAGTCAATGATAAACTGGATATAGAAAATGTAATACATATTCACCATGGAATACTATGCAGCCATAAAAAGAAACAAGATCATGCCCTTTGCTGAGACATGAATGGAGCTGGAAGCCATTATCCTCAGCAAGCTAATACAGGAACAGTAAACCAAACACCACATGTTCTCACTTATAAGTGGGAGCTGAACGAGAACCCATGGACACAGGGAGGGGAACAACACACACTGGAGCCTGTGGGGGGGTGGGGAGGTGGGAGAGAGAGCATTAGGAAAAGTGGCTAATGAATACTGGGCTTAATACCTAGGTGATGGGTTGATAGGTGCAGCAAACCACCCTGATACACATTTACCTGTAACAAACCTGGACATTCTCCACATGTACCTGGGAACTTAAAAGAATTTTTTTTAAAAAAAGGACTGTGGCTTCTGTCTTGAACTCTCTCTCTCTCTCTCTCTCCCCACCCCCCCACCAATGCCCCCACCGCCATCTCTCTCTTCCCTCTCTTGGATTGCTCACCCCAGGGCAGCAGGTAGTAAGTCAGTCCTGTAGAGCCAGCCTATATAGCAAGGAGCTGAGCCTGCCAACAGCCACGTGAGTGAGCTTCACCCACTCCCAGCTCATCAGATCTTCAAATGACATTGCAACCCTGGCCCACAATTTGAAGCTTCATGAGAGCCCTTGAATCAGATGAACCCAGATAAGCCACAAATGGACTCCTGGCCCACAAAGATAATAAATATTTGTTGTATTAATCACCTAAATTTTGGAGTAATTTGTTATACAACATAGATAGCAAATATAGTCATCCTATCTAGAAGTCACTTCTCATTATTATTCAAAGAAGCTAGGGTCAGGGTTAGTGGGCTTCATTTCTTGCCTACAGCATTTCCACCAGACCCTGCCCCAAACACCATGAATGGGCCTTGGGGGTCAGAGATCTAAAGAACACCTCCTACAAGCTGTGTTACCACATTTAACCTTGTTTAACCTCTAAACCTGTTTTTCATCTTTAAAGTGGTATCTGGTCCATTGATCTAAACCTTTTTCCTCATCTTTGAAATGGGATCTAGCCCATTAATCCCTGAGGATGATGAAAGGAGATAGAGCGCATGAAAGTCCTAACAGTCTCTGGCACATGGTGGACATTCAGTAAACATTCCCTCTCATCCCCATATCAAGCACAATAACAGCCACTCACAGAGCAAATTAGCTTCCAACAAATGGCTGATCACAGTTCAAAGTGGATTGCAACCATTTTGTGGCATCTCTGAGGAACAACTAGAGAGAAGGCATGGAGTCTACTCATACCTTAATGTCTAAAGACCTGCTTCACAGAGGTATCCCTGTTACTAATCAGGTGGCCATAGACAAGCCAGCCTCTCTGCGCTGTGACTTTCTCCACTTACAACAGTGCTGACTCCAACTTCCCAGTCCAGCATGTAAGGAGCTTGGAAGCTGTCACTCTGTCCTCACAACAAGCAAGAAGCTGAACAAACTACAAAATTGATAAGTTTTTATAGACTCTTCAGAGAAGTAAGATCACAAGGAAAACTGCTGCCTTTAAAAGTGTAAAGATGGTGGTACAGCGAATCACAACTTAGCATGGAAGAAACCCAAAACGGACATCTCTGTAGGAACATGTGCTGTGGTAGGAAGACCTGACCCATAACTGACAAATTGCTGGAGGTTCAGCGTGGACAAGCCAGCAAGATGAAAACAGGGTGGGAGACTGCAGTTACAGGGAAATCTTAACACTTGGGTGAGTTTTACCTCCGGGAGCCCAACCTGCTCCACAACAAAGATGGGAGAAAAATTTCTTCATGCTTCTGGCAGGAAGAGGGAAATAGAAACCATTAAGAAATATGCCAGAGCACTCCATTCTTTTTAACATGATTTGCCCTCAGGAGAAACTATTTAGCCAGAATCTAAACTAAGGTTAAGTTTTATCAGATTCTACCCTACCTGGGAGAAGCAAAATTCCCAACTCCAGCAGCTCTACCCTTCCACATAGAAGAGAAATACACAATTCCTGACTTCTCTATCCATCCTGTCCCACCTAAGAAGTGGGGAGACGGAAAAGCACTTACAAAGTTTACAGCCCAGAGTCACAGACTCTCTGAAAGACTGAAAACTAATCATAGGACTATGGAACATTTCCCCTTCCCCCATACCTTACCACCACATCATTAAAGGCCTGTTTAAAGGCATTCCTTTTACACAGTATATCATATTCAAGTATCTAGAAGAAAATACAAGGAATATTAAAAGGCAAAAGACAGAGTTTGAAGGCACTGAGTAAACATCAAAACCAGAGTCAGATATTGCAGAAATGTTGAAATCATAAGACCAGGGATTTTCCTAAAACTATGATTAGTATGCTAAGGGCCCTAAATGACAAAATAAGCGATACACAAGAACATAGGGTAATGTGAGTAGAAATGGAAATTCTGGAAAGAAACAAGAAGAAACTATAAATATTAAAAACATTGTAACAGAAATAATAAATGCCTTTGATAAGCTCATTAGTAGACTGGGCATGGCTGAGGAACGAATCTCTAAGCTTGAGAATATGTCTATAAAAACTTCCAAAACTGAAAAGCAAAGAGAAAAAGACTGAAAAAATAAAACGGAATATCCCAGAATGATGGAACAGCTACAAAAGAGGTTATAGATGGGTAATGGGAATACCAGAAGGAGGAGAAGAAAAAGGAGTAGCTGTGGTTTGAGTGTGTTTCCCTAATTTCAGATGTTAGAAATTCAATCACGAAATTCACATGTTGATTAGAGGTGGAACCTTCGGGAGGATTAGATAAGGTCATCAGGTCCCCATGATGGGACTGGTGGTTTTACAGGAAGAGAAGAAAGACCTAGGCTTACACACACACTTTTGCCCTCTCACAATAAAATGATCTTCACCTTGTTGTGTCTCAGCAAGTAGGCCCTCATCAGATGCTGACACCTTCATATTGGACTTCCCAGGCTCCAGAACTGTAAGAAATACATTTTTTTCTTTATAAATTGCACAATCTGTGACGTTTTGTTATAGCAACAACAACAACAAAAAATTAAGGCTGGACGCAGTAGCTAACACCTGTAATCCCAGCACTTTGGGAGGCAGAGGTGGGCAGATCACAAGGTCAGGAGATCGAGACCATCCTGGCTAACACAGTGAAACCCCGTCTCTACTAAAAATACAAAAAAAATTAGCTGGGCCTGGTGGCGAGCACCTGTAGTCCCAGCTACTTGGGAGGGTGAGGCAGGAGAATGGCGTGAACCCAGGAGGCGGAGCTTGCAGCAAGCCAAGATTGTGCCACTGCAGTCCAGCTTGGGCAACAGAGCAAGACTCTGTCTCAAAAAAAAAAAAAATTAAGACAGAAACAGAAGATACATTTGTAGCAAAAATAACAGAATTACATCAATTTTTTTTGTGAGACACCAAACCACAGATCCACAAAGCTCAAAGAATACCAACCAGCATAAATGCCAGAAAAATGACTCCTAGGCATACCATATTCAAACTGCAGAAAATAAAAAATAAAGAAAAACATCTCAAAAGAAGTCAGAGGAAAAAAACACCTGATCTATAGAGGAGCAAAAATAAGAATCACATCTGACTTCTCAAACCATGCAAGCAAGAAGAAGACAGAATGAAATATTTAAAATATTGAGAAACAATAACCCCCACCCATCTGAATTTCCTGTAGTCTGTGAAACTATTATCCATTAGTTAAGGTGAAATAAAGGTTTTCTTGGACAAACAAAAAATGAGATAATTTGTTGCCAGAGAAGGAAAATGATACTGGCCAGAAACCAGAATCTAGCTCTTGATGAGGTTCTAGCTGATTCGAACTACTCAAATTCCACCTGTGTCCCCAGGGATTCTGATCAACCATTGTGGGGACCACCTGAGAAGATGTCCTGGGTCCAGAAACATGGTCCAGGGAGAATGAGGAGGAGGCCAGCAACCCACTGCTGACATCAGCTAGTGGCCATTTTTATTGGACATTGGGATGGTTAAGGTGAGATGATGTTGGGAGGGTAAGGGGAACAGATTCTGGAGCACAGTCCAACACTCTTCTACAGTGGCAGCCTTGGCCTGAGGCAGCTCCAGCCATCTATATCCATTCACCCTATGGCAAGTGGGCCAGACTGCAGTCTTCCTCTTCCCTCCTCTGCCCTCCCCCTCCATAGCCCGGAAAACTCCACTCTGGCTGAGTGAACCCTTTTATTCTTTTATCGGTATTATTTCATTCTGACTTTTGCAAGTATATACTCTTCCGCCTGGGTTTTAAAAATGCGAAGTGTATCATAGCTTCAGCCTGGGCCCCAATCTATTTTCATCAGTAAACTTCTGCCTCGCACCCACATCCTGGGCCTGAGAACCACTCCTAGCGGTCATGCGCCCGGACAAGCCGAGATGCCGTGAGATTGTATCCTGGGCCTGAGGAGCAGCCATATAGGCCACTCTCGGCAGACATGCCCCCAGGCTAACTGTGCTGTTGTGCAGTCATGTTTCAGGCCTGAAAAACAGCCCTGTGGAACCCCAGGCCAGACAAGCAGCTGTGCACCCATATACTAGAGCTGAGAAAAAACCCCACAGGCCACCACTAGCAGAAACATACTCAGGTCAGCCAAGAAGCCATGAGATTGTGTCCTGGGCCTGAGAAACATCCCTGTGGGCTGCCTCCGGAAAACAGACCCCAGGTTAGCTGAGTAACCACATGGCCATGGTCCCAGCCAGAGTAACAGCTCCATGTCCCCAACCCTAGTGAGCCAGACCCCAAGTTGGCTGACCCAGTGTGTACACACACATGCTTCCTCTGAGAAATAGCCCTGCAAGTCTACTCCTCGCAAAGCTGTCTGTCTCAGCCTGGGCCACTAAGACACTTCAAACATCACTGGTGTGGATTACAGTTAAAGAAACTACCTGGAGACTACACCACTGCATCCACCTAGAGCCAAGGCCAACACACCCATCAAACTGACAATCCAAGACCCATTCATATGAATAATGTTTCCCTAAGAAATCTACTTCATAAAATTGGAAGAAGCAACTTTTCCATCAGTTACATATAAATCAATGTAGGAACACATCAACCATGAAAAAGCAAGGAAACATAACATTTATAAAGGAAAACAATAATTCTCAAGTAACAGACCCGAATCATAAAGAAAAGGAATTCAAAATAATGATGTTTTTAAAACTCAGTGAGGTACAAGAGAATACAGACAGATTAACTATATCAGGATAACAATTCATGATTTGAATGAGAATTTCAACAAAAAGATATGTATTATTTTTTAAAAAAGAACCAAACAGAAATCCTATAACTAAAGAGTTCAGTGAATGAAATGGAGATACAATTGAGAGGTTCAACAAGAAACTAAACTAAGCAGAAGAAATAATTTCTGGACTTGAAGACAGATCTTTTGAAATAACACAGGCAGAGAAAATAAAAGATTAAAATATGAAGAAAGCCTACAAGATTTCTAGGAACCATTAAGTAAACAAGTATTTGTATTATGGATATTCCAGAAGGAGAAGAGAAGGGAAAAGGGGTAGAAAACATATTTAATAAAATAATAGCTGAAAACATCCCAAGTCATGGAATAGAGATAGACATACAGGTTCAGGAAGCTCAAAGAACCTCAAATAGATTCAACTTACACAGGCCCTCTCTGAGGCATAGTATAATCAAATTATCAAGATTCAAAGACAAAGAAAGAATTCTAGAAATAGAGAAAAGCATAAGGTCCCATATAAAGAAATTTCACAGTCAACTAACAGCAAATGTATTGACAGAAATCATACAAACAAGGAAGAGTGGGATAATATGTTCCAAGTACTGAAAAAAAAAGCTGACGGTAAAAAAAAAAAAAATTATACTAAACAAACCTACCCTTCAGAAATGGAGAAATTAAATATCTCACAGACAAACAAAAACAAAGGGAATTCAATACCACTAGACTTACAAGAAATGCTCAAGAGAGTCTTACATGTGGAAGTAAAGAGACAACAACCATCATCAGAAAACATGGAAAACTATGAAACTCACTGGTAGAGCTGATACACAAAGGAGGAAGAGAAGGAAATCAAACCATATCACTATGGAGAACCACCCAAATTGCAAAAATAAACAATAAGAGTGAAAGTAAGGAATAAAGGATATATAAAACAACCAGAAAACAATCAATAAAATGACAGGAGTAAGTCCTTACTTATCAATAATAACCTTGAATGTGAACAGGATAAATTCCCCCATATAAAAGAGGTAGACAAACTGAATGATTAAAAAACCAAGACCCATCTATATGCTACCTACAAGAAACTCATCTTTTCTGTAAAGACACATTTAGCCTGAAAGTAAAGGGATAAAAATGTATCCCAAAAATATATCCCTTTTGCTTTTTTAGATAAAACCAAAAGCAAGGAGTAGCTATACTTATATCAGATAAAACAGACTTCAAAGTCACAAGCTGTCAAAAAAGACAAAGAAGGACATTATATAGTAACAAAGGAATCAATTCAGCTAGAGACTATAACAATTATAAATATATATGCACCTAATACTGGAGTACCCAGATATATAAAGCAAATATTATTAGATCTAAAGGAGGAGCTATCATAATAGTTAGGGACTTGAACACCCCACTCTCAGCATTGTACAGACCATCTAGACAGTAAACTAACAATGACAACTAAAACAACAACAACATTGGATTTAAACTGTACTATAGACGAAGTGGACCTAACAGATATTTGTAGCACATTTCACCCAATAGCTGGAGAATACACATTCTTTTCATCAGCACATGGAAACTTCTCTAGGATTGACCATATGTTAGAATACAAAACAAGTTTAAAAATAATTTTTATAAGTAAAATTATATCAAGTACCTTACTGACTACAATGAAATAAAACTAGACATCAATAGCAAGAATATTCAACATAATGTAAATATATGGAAATTAAACAGCATGCTCCTGAAAGACCAATGGGTGAAGGAATAAATCAATAATGATAGTTTAAAATTCCTTGAAACAAATAAAAATAGAAACACAACATAGCAAAACCTATAGGTCATGGCAAAAGTCATATTAAGAGGCAAGTTTATAGTAATAAATGCCTACATCAAAAAATTAGAAAGATTTCAAATAAATAGCCTCATGATGCACCTCATGAAATCGGAAAAGCAAAAACACACCAAACGCCAAATTAGTAGAAGAGAAGTAATAAAGATCAAGGCCAGGCATGGTGGCTCATGCTAGTAATCCCAGCATTTTGGGAGGCCAAGAAGGGAGGATCATTTGGGGTTAGGAGTTCAATATCAGCCTTGGCAACATAGTGAGACCCTGTCTCTACAAAAAATTTAAAATAAAAGTAGCCAGGAGTGGTGATTCGTGCGTCTAGTCTTAGCTACTTAGGTGGCTGAGGTGGGAGGATTTTTTGAGCCTAAGTTCAAGACTGCAGTGAACTTTAATAGTACAACTGCACTCCAGCCTGTGACAGAGTGAAGCTCTGTCTCAAAAAAAAGCAAAAATAAACTTAAAAAAAAGCAAAAGATAAATGAAACAAAAAAATCGATTTTTCTGAAATGAAAAAATTGGCAAACCATTAGCTAGACTAAGAAAGAAAAGGGAACAGACTCAAATACATGAAATCAAAAATGGAAAAGGATACATCATAATGGATACCACAGAAATAAAAAGGAGCCTTAAAAACTACTATAAACAGCTACATGCCAATACATTCAAACACTTAGAGGAAGTGGATAAGTTTCTGGACACATACATCCTATCAAAATTGAACCAAGAAGAAATAGAAAACCTGAATAGACCAATATTGAGCAAAAATATTGACTAAGTAATAAAAAGTCTCCCAGTAAAGATAAGTCTAAGACCAGATGACTTCACTACTGAACTCCATCAAATCTTTAAAGAAAAATATATGCCAATTCTTCTCAAACTATTCCAAAAAACTGAAGAGGAGTGAGTTCTTCTAACTCATTTTACAAAGCCAGCATAACACTGATACCAAAACCAGAAAATGACACAACAAAAAAAGAAAATAAAATATCAAAATAGTTATGATATTTTTGACAAAGTAGAAAAAAAGTCTAAACTACATAAAAGACCATAAATACTCAAAGCAATCTTGAGCAGAAAGAACAAAACTGGAGGCATCACATTACCAGACTACAAAATATACCACAAAGCTATAGTAACCAAAACAGCGTGGTACTGGCATAAAAACAGACACAAATACCAATTGTACAGTACAGTGGACCCAGAAGTTAATCCACATATCTACAGCCAACGGATTTTCAACAGAGTTGCCTAGGATGCTCACTGAGGGAGAAGACTGTCTCTTCAATAAGTGGTCTTTAGAAAACTGAATATTCATATGCAGATGAATAAAACTAGACTCTCACTCTACAAAAATAAACTTAAAATGGATCTCAGAGCTAATTGTAAGACCTGAAACTATAAAATTACTAGAAGAAAACAGGGAAAATGCTTCATTACTTTGGTCTGGAAAATATTTTATGAATAAGATCTCAAAAGCACAGGTAACACAAGCAAAAATAAACAAATGGGATTACATCAAACTACAGAGCTTCTGCACAGCAAAGGAAACCATTAACTGAGTAAAACAACAGCCTGCAGAATGGGAAAACGTATTTGCAAACCATTCATCTCAAAGGGGATTAATACTGAGAATATGCAAGAAACTCAAACATCTCAACAGCAAAAAAAAAAAAATATACATATCCAATTGAAAAATGGGCAAATAATCTAAAAACAGACATTCTCAAAAGAAGACATACAAATAGCCAGCAAATATATGAAAAAAATGCTGAATATCACTAATCAACAGGGAAATGCAATTCAAACCACAAGGAGTATCATCTCACCCTGACCCCCATTGGGATGGCTATTATCAATAAGATAACAATAAATAATAAAAAAGAAACACTGACAAAAAAAGATATATGGATGACAAGTAAAGCATATGAAAATATGTGTGACATCATATGCCTTAAAATAAATGCAAATTAAAATAAGATACCACCACACACCTATTAAAATATCCAAAATCCAAAACCCTGACAACACCAAATGCTTACAAGGATGTGGAGCAACAGGAGCTCATTCATTGCTGGTAGGAATGCAAGCTGGTAAAGCTATCTTGGAAGAGAGTTTCACTGTTTCTTACCAAACTAAACATACTCTTACCATACAATTTAACAAATGTGTTCTTTGATATTTACCCAAGTGAGTTGAAAACTTTTGTCGACACTGAAACCTGCACATAAATGTTTATAGCAGGTTCCTTTATAATTGTCAAAACTTGGAAGCAACCAAGATGTACTTTAGTAGATGAATGGGTGAATAACTGTGATAGAGCTAGAAAATTGAATATTCTTTAGTGCTGAAGATGAGTTATTCAACCATGACAAGACATGGAGGAACCTTAAATACATACTACCGAATTTTAAAAATCCAATCTAAAAAGGCTACACATTGTATGAGTCCCACTATTTGACATTTTGGAAAAGACAAGACTATGGAGTCAGTAAAAAAAGTAAAAAGTGCTTTCCTGTGGGTCGGGGAGGAGGGATGAATGGTGGAGTATGGAGAATTTTCAGGGCAGTAAGACTATTTTGTAAGATACTACAACAGTGGATAGATACCATTATATGTTTGTTAAAACCCACAGAATGTACAGCCCCAAGAATAAGCCCTAATGTAAATTATGGACTTTGAGTGATAATGACGTGTCAGTGTAGATTCATTGATTGTGACAATGAACCACTCAGTTGTGGCAATGTTGACAGTGGGGGAGGCTTGCATGTGTGAGGCCAGGGGATATATGGAAACTGTATTTTTAGCTAAATTTTTCTGTGAGCCTGAAGCTGCTCAGAAAATAAAGTCTGGCCCGGCACAGTGGCCCACACCTGTAATCCCAGGACTTCGAGATGCCGAGGCAGGGGAATCACTTTAGGCCAGAAGTCTGAGAGCAGCTTAAACAACATAGTGAGACTCTATAAAAAAATTTTTTTTTAATTAGCCAGAAATCATGGTGTATACCTGTAGTCTCAGCTGCTTGGGAGGCTGAGGACCAATTGAGCCTAGGAGTTCGAGACGGCAGTGAACTATGATCCCACCACGGCACTCCAACATGGGTGATAGGGTGAGACCCTGTCTCTAAAAAATATAAATTAATACACAAAAACAAAGTCAATTTTTTTAAGTTAAAAAATGTCAGTACTTGTGGTCAAAGTGATCATCAGGACCCGGCCATCCCTGAGGGCTAAAATGGTTCCACAAGAACATCTTGTAATAGTCTGAGATGTGATACTTCTGAGAAATGGAGGAAAGAAGCAAGTAAATGTCAAGCTTGCCGGGGAGACTCACTCAGTTAGTATGAGTGGCCACTGCCATGCATGTCATGGACTGGGGGCTGGATTTAGAAGGAATTCAACTCAATGTGACCAACCCCTTCTATGCATAGAGTCAGTGAAAACCCTTCTGTTAGAGGTGTAGTGTTTGAGGGGAGAATCAAGGAGTCCCAGTGTAATGAGAACAAGCAGGTTTCAAGGTGGGATTGATGCTGGGGTGAGAGGCAGGGAGCTGAGATAACCACCTCGAGGAGCCAGACTCTTAAATGGCATTAATACGTGTACACGTTCCAGAGTGTCCACAGTTATGAATGAAACAGGGAAGACAAGGGGCATGAGGAGGAGAATAAGCCAGGGGAGTTGGCAACAAGGAGGCCATCAATGACTGCAAGATTCTTGAAGGCAGAAGGTCGACCTGATACTGCTCATGCCAGAGCATGCAGTCTTTCTCACAGCATCCAATGATTCATGTGAGAGCTGTTGATTAAGAAACCTACTGCATGCCAGGCCCAGGATATTCAACAAGGTGCAGGAAAGGCAGGTTCTTGCCTTTGGCATGAACAGCATAGCAGAGAGGAGACAAGACTCCACTTGACCATGTGAGCAGGACATGATGGCACAGCATAGTGAATGCTGTGATATGGGAAGTTTAGGGCAATGTGGAGAACCCACTGTGAAGCAGCATCCCATCTAGGTTTGAAGTCAGGAAGGTAGGAAGGGCTTCCTGGAGAAAGTTATGCCCAAGTTGGGACCAATGCTGGACATACATTAGTCAGAGCAACTAACACCAGCTGCTCTAACAAATGAGCTCCAAATTATAAACACTGTTACAGGTGGAACTGCGTTCCCGAAGAGTAAAGATATACTCCTAATTCCTGGTACCTGTGAATGTGACTTTATTTGGAAACAGGATCCTTGAAAATATAATCAACTGAGGAGGGAGTCATGCTGGCTTAAGCTGGGCCCTGAGCCATGTCTGATGTCCTTATAAGAAAGGAAAATGTGGACACGTGCAAACACAGAAGGACAGCACCACGTGTGGACACAGTCAGTGACTGAGGTGGAGCCTCTGTGGGCCAAGGAGTGCCAAGGATTCCCAGCAACCACAAAGGCAGGGAAGAGGAAGGAAGGATCCTTCCCTGGAGCCTTGACAGAGAACATGGCCCAGGGCAGGCTCAGGGAATGTGAGAAAATACCTTTCTCTTGTCTTAAGGCACCCAGCCTGCGGTCCTTTGTTATGGAGGCTTAGCACACTAGGGAGGTTACTCCTTGTTTGCCCTGACTTTGGCTCAGAGGAGTAGCTGGGGTAGAGGTGGGAGTGGCTCTGCTCCACAGAGTCACTAAGGGACCCAGGGTCCTTCTCTCTTGTTCCTCCACCCTCCTTTAGGACCTCCTCAAGAGAAGCAATGATGGAGTAGAGAGAACACAGAGACCCCATGGGAGGCTTTAGGATCGAGCTACTTCACTGCACCCATATTTATTGACCAGAACAGAGTCAGATTCCCTACCCTCAACCACAAGGGAGATGGAAATATCCTCTTTCTGTGTATCTAGGGGGAAAATAAAGTATTTTTTGGTGAAAACATAGCATTTCACTGTTTCTGCCCCAAAACGCAAGCTGTTTTTTGAACTGTAAGTACAGAGCTCCTTTGAAGCTTCCTGGGATGATCCCTAGTGCCATCATTCTGGGCTGTGGGAATAACCATTTTCATTATCTATACCATCTACAATTCCAGTGTAATTCAAGATCCATTTGTGCAGACCAAGGTGTCCAAATCTTTCCAGTCTGCTGTCGGGAGTGCCTCTCCATTATCCCGGCTGTGAACAAGCTCTTCCCTTCCCGGGCCTCCTAACTCAGCTGCATTCGTTTCTGGGTAAAGCAAACAGACCTCTTCAAGTTCCTCCGACAGGGTGCTCTTGTTTTCAGGTGGGAAGCTGTTTGCTTTGCCCTATGGTGCCCTTATTGATGAAGCTGAGTAGAGCTACCGTAGAGCTCTGCTGCAAACTGTTGAGGCCTTTGGAGAGTATTTCTCTGGGAAAGATGCCTGAACTCCTCCAACCCCCTGGGGAACTGAATGCCAGTAAAGCATGACAGGCTCTGGGCCCAGCTAGGAATACAAGGAGCAAGATAGACAGATCTGTGTGCATTTCTTTTCCATTATCATCCTATTGTATCTGGAGCCCAGGAGAGGAGATGAAAGTGCTAGCAATTAATCTGGGGCTGGATGGCTTGGCCAATCCTGTCCCACTCTCTGTGCTGTGGGGTCATTTCCATTTCCCTTTTATTTTGACAAGCATATTAATCAGCAAAGGTGAGCAGCATTATTAAAGCAGCTGCTGGTGCCAGCACTCTCTCCCCCAACCCTGCCACGCTCAGTTTCAAGTGGTTCTCTCCAGTAAAGCGGGAGGCTTCTGCCCAGCTCATCGGGAGTAATTACTGCTTTACTCTTTACAGGTAGCTCAGCACACACATGTGCACACATGCACACATACATGCATGTACATGCACATGCGTCACACGCATGAATCTAACACTACTGTGCCTATCAGAGGATGCCTGCATGAGTGAGGAGCTGGACTTGCCCACTGCACACTGAACAGAGAGCAGGTCTTACTGCCATTTCTTTCTCTGTACTTGTCCAGACACATTGGGGTCCAGTCTTCAACACAGAGAGAGAATATTTAAAATACCATTGATTCCCAAGCCTCCCACAGCCAACCTGCCCATGGATAAATTACACAGCTATTTAAATTTGACAGCATTCTGAATTCCTCTGGCAAGGAGAGAATAGATTGAACCTCCTAAGTCATAAGATAGGAAAAGAGAATTACGGCAAGGAGAAGAGGAGAGGGGTTGTTGTGGCAAAGACTTTGAGCACAATTGTAGGGCATTGTTTTCACAATTGTGTATATTTACTTTAAACCACTGAAGATACTGTGGCTGCTGAATTGGCTACCACCAGTTCATTCTGCAATGTTCCTCACTGGTGCTGGATGTCAGGGATGCACTGGGTCTAGGGGCTACAAACTTGCATCAGAGAATCTTGTTGCAATGTCGCCCACAGCCTCACAGGGCAGGTCCACGTGCAATAGTTGCGTCCATGGATAATGGGGTGGAGCAGAGGAAGTGAAAGCTTTGGATTCCTAGGTCTTACCCGTGAGGCACAGAGGGGAGACATTTGATACTGCACTTGCACTCAGCAAATGACAGTGGAAACATCAAGTGTGTGGCTCAGATCTAGAAACACAACTTATTTCCATTAACCATCAAGTGAAGCTGAGCAGAGAGTTGGGAGACTGAGCTTAATTGGAAGCATAGAGGTCATCAGATTGTGTGCTCAATTGGCACGACTCTGTCTCAGAGCCCTGACTGGGGATGAGGCTGCCTGCTCTCACTCCATGGCCTGAAGGGAAGAGAGCAGGTGAACAATCAGTGCACAGTTACCACCACTACAGGAGCACAGCAAAGACTCTTGTCATCACAATGGACAGGGGCACGTGTGACATCTTTGTCCAAAGAAGAAGCACATTGTCCTGCCTGGTCTTAAACCCAGCCTCTTTGGCATAAACTTTTTAAGGTAAAATAGGTTCATGGTCCAAAACTGTTGAAACAGCATTCTCTGCCTCCTCACTTTGATATTTTTATCCAGGTCAGATCAGATTAAAATGAACAGCAGGAAATTCCAAGATGGATGGAAAAAGCACACAAACCTAGACAAGAAAATTGTGAAATTCAATTAATATTTAACAGATATTTATTAAAGATTCACATGTGCCGACACTGTTCTAGGTACTTGAAAACCTCAATGAACAAAACAATGCTGGCCCTCCTTGAACTTGCTTGCATCCCAGCAGTTGGAAACAAGTAAAACAGAGTAATAAGTGAGAAAATTATCTAGGAAATGGTAAAGAGTACAGCAGAATTGAGTCAGAGCAGAGAGGGCAGGGCAGTTACAGAATTAAACGAAGTGGTCAGGGAGGCCTCATTGAAAAGGTGGCATTTGAGAAAGACTCGGAGGAAGTGCAGGAGTGAGTCAAACTGATATATGGAGGAAGAGTGTTCACATTTCAGAGATTACAGGGGTCGGCGTGGCTGCAACAAAATGAGCAAAAGGAAATATCCCCGGAGCTGATGTCAGGAAGTAACAGGCCCCACATCCGTGGGACTTCCGGGCCATGGCAAGGTGTGTGTCTTTTATTTTAAATAAAATGGAGGCCCTGAAGGTTATTAGCACAGGATTCATATCAGGTTACTCAAGTTTTCTAAGGATTACTTAAACCTGGCTGCCATGCTGGGAATAGATTACAAGGAAACAGGAACAGAGACAAGAAAACAAATTAGATGATGGTGTTTAGACCAAGGTAGTAGCAGAAAAGAGAGTGAGAATTGGTCAGGTTCTCAGAGTATTCTGAAGACAGAGCCAATGGGTTTTATAACAGGTTTGATATTTTCTTTTTTTTTTTTTCAAGACAGAGTCTCGCTCTGTCACCCCAGCTGGAGTGCAGTGGCAGGATCTCAGCTCACGGCAAGCTCCGCCTCCCGGGTTTAGGCCACTCTCCTGCCTCAGCCTCCGGAGTAGCTGGGACTACAGGCACCCGCCACCTCACCCGGCTAGTTTCATATAAGTGAAAAAGTGAGGTCGAGGATGCCACCAAGATGTGCCCTGAGCTGTTGGGATGGTGGAGTTTCTATTAACTGGCATGGAAAGGTGGCTGTAGAACAGGTTCAGGCTAAAACACAAGAGTTCGGTGTTAGCTATGATCACCTTGAGATGTTCTTAGACATCCAAGTGGAAAGGTTGAGTAGGCAGTTGGGTATATAAATCTGGAATTTAGGAAAAGATTTAGGCTAAAGATATAAACATGGAAGTCATAGTATACCGATGGTATTTAAAGCTGTGAGACAAAATGGGGTCATCAAAGGGGAGTGTCTTCATCAAGAAGACAAACAGCTGACACGACGAGGTCATGGACAAAGGAGAAACCGGCAAAGGTAACAGAGAAAACAAAGCAGTGTGGTGTCCTAGAAGCCAAACGCAGAAAATGTTTCAAGGAGATGGAAGCACTCAATAAATCTTTTCCAATGCTGCTGAAGGCTCAAGTCGGATGAGGACTGAGAATGGACCTTTGGCTTCAGCAACACAGAGGTCATGGTGATCTTGACAAGAGCAGTTAGTTGAGTTCAGGGATCCAAGATTGATGAGAGTGGAATCAACAGAAAGTGGGAAGCAATGAATTAATGACAGCAAGTGGCATCTTTCAGAGTTTTGTCTCAAATAGAAAGCAAAGAAATGTACATAAACTGGAGGAAAAGGGTCATGAGAGTGATCTTCAGATGAGAGAAATGATATAAGCTTGTTGAGTGACAGGAATGACCCAATACAAAGCCAACAGTTGGCAATGTAGGAGAGAGAGGGCAGAATCCCTAATAAAGCTGAGACCTCGTGCACTAGAGAGTAAGGTGGTGTTAATTATGTGAAAGAGGCAAGAAGGCAGAGGTGAAGGTGCAAAGAAAGGCAGATGAGTAAAGGTGGCAGTGACTGTCTCTGGAACTTATCTGGTTACTTACATTTTTCCAGTAAAGATAGAAGCTGAGAGACAGGATGGGGTAAGAGATATGGGGAATTGGGAAGGGAAGGGAAGGGAAGAAAAGGGAAGTGAAGGGAAAGGAAGGGAAGGGAAGGGAAGGGAAGGGAAAGGAAGGGAAGAGAAGGGAAAGTGTGACATGGCCATTTAGAGAATATGAGAGGGGAGGGACATACAACGGCATTGCCAGGCAGCATGAAGGGCCTCAGGTTTTCTCAGCCATGAAGTAGAAACTAGACATGCGGCCATGGTGTGTGCTTCCCTGCAGGCATGTTCAGCTGCACCGAAGCCGGCAAGCAGTAGGCAGCATTGATTTCACCAGGGTTGTGGGTTGCCAGGCTAGGAGGAGAGAGGAGCAAGGTGGTGCTGATAGTGACTGACCACGAGACTGGAGGTGGGAAAGTGGGGGTGAGGAACAGTAGAAAGGAGGATTTCTACTTCCAACAAAGATGGAGTAAGAGAATCAGAGCTACCCTCCCATCTTAAACAACTAAAAAACTGGTTCTCTCTCTCTCTCTCTCTCTCCCCCCACCCCGATTCTCTCTGTGTGTGCGTGTGTGTGTGTGTGTGTGTACACATATGTACGGGACCCAGTGATCTCCCTGAGTTTAGAAGATGGAGCTGGAAATGTGGGGAGGCTACAGTGGTAGAATCCCGGAGAGGTCCACTGCACAGATAGAAAACTCTAGAAGACTGCAGAGAGGCACAGAGAGCTAGAGGGCTACAGAGAGCCAGAGATCCACAGAGGGGCGCAGAGAGCCACACAGATCTGCAGAGGGGCACAGAGGGCCTCAGAGGGCCGCAGAGGGCTACAGAGGGACACAGAGGGCTGCAGAGAGTAACAGAGGGTTACAGAGGGCTGCAGAAGGCCACAGAGGGCCTCAGGGGAGCTGCAGAGGTCTGGAGAGGGCTGCAGAGGGCCACAGAGGGCCTCAAGGAACTGCAGAGGGCCGGAGAGGGCTGCAGAGATCCACAGACAGCCACAGAGGGCCCAGAGTCCTCTATAGGTCTTCAGCAGAGTGTACCTGAGTATGAGGCGAGTGGGCAAGGCTGAAGATGAACCATCAGAAAGGAGAGGAGGGGACAGCCTGCAGCATTCATGCAGGTCAGAAGAGTAAGTGTTTTACCAGCCACACTGCAAAGCCTCCTAACACACAGGCATCGATAGAGTACTCAGAAGGTTATTATCTCAACATGGGGGCAAAATCGGGCTACTCTGGCCTTATTGAGCAAAACTTAAAAGGAAGATCCTAAAAGATCAAAAATTGTTTTCTTATTTGTTTTAAAGAAAATTTGTTTTCTTATTGTTTTAAACAAAGGATCTCACTTTGTTGCTTAGGCTGGATTTGAACTCCTGGGCCTAAGTGATCCACCTGTCTCAGCCTTACAGGCTCCCATCACAGCACCCAGCCTCTGTTCCCTTACCTACATCCCAGAACAAAGCTTTAATTTTTTTTTGTATTAAAATAATACAAAAATAGGCCAGGTGTGGTGGCTCAAGCTGTAATCCCAGCACTCTGGGAGGCCGAGACGGGCGGATCATGAGGTCAGGAGATGGAGACCATCTGGCTAACATGGTAAAACCCCGTCTCTACTAAAAACATACAAAAAACTACCCGGGCGTGGTGGCGGGTGCCTGTAGTCCCAGCTACTTGGGAGGCTGAGGCAGAAGAATGGCGTAAACCCGGGAGGCGGAGCTTGCAGCGAGCTGAGATCCAGCCACTGCACTCCAGCCTGGGCGACAGAGCGAGATTCCGTCTCAAAAAAAAAAAATACAAAAATATTCAGGACCATCAAGGTGAAATGTGGTAGGACCAATGGGATGAATATCCTAGTAGGCTTGCAGGATTGCTGGCCTTAGAATTCTAGAGAAAGTAAGCTAGAAATATGGTCAGAAAGGGAAGTCCTTAAAAGTAAGATAGTAGCAGAGCTGTAGTTATTGCTAATGACATCTCAAATAAATGATAAAAGTGAGTGGAGGACAGAATGGGTGAAGGATCAGGGTTCAAGAACTGAGAGGCCAGGTTGTACAAATAATCATGTGTGCACACACTGAAACTGAAGAATTAAGATAGATGCAATACTGGAGAGAATGACAGCAAGCCAGGATCTTTAATCATCTAGAACAGCATCATCCATTACGACAGTCATTAGTTGTGCATGGCTATTTCCATTTTACGTTTCAAACTTTAACTGCTGTTACATAAAGTTTAAAAAAATGCTTCCTTAGTTGCAGCAGCTAGATTTCAAGTGCTCAGTAGCCACACGAGGCAGATGGCTATCATTTTGCACAAGCAGTTATGGAATATTTCTATCATAGCAGGAAGTTCTGTTGAATAGCGCTAGCCATGTCTGGGGAAGTAAGTTGGAAGAGGACAGCCGGGCAGCAACAATTGAGGAGACCCTCTTTGGGATCAGTGTAGGCCACAGGCTTGGGCCTAAAACAACAAATCCTCTCCTTTTCTCCTCCTGTTGCCTATCTAGTCCCCACAGCAGCAAGAAATGAAGCTGGAGGTCAGATGTGATCAATCTAGAAATAGCTCCCTTCTTGAATATGTTGGTGGGATTATCCCAGCCTGAACCTTTCATTTATTTTGAGCTTGAGCTGCCTTAGACTGTGCCATTTTTAATGGAATATTTCTTGGGCTTCAAATCTTTAAGCAACTCAATTGCTCTATATTTCTGGTGCACTTTTGAAGCAGCTTTGCTCTCTCCCAGTTTAGGAAAGAGTGAGTGTTAAACAGTCCCGGCTTTATTGGAGGGACTAAGGCAACCTTCACTCTGCACCGTGGGCATTATGATGACATAAAGACTATGAAGTTAAAACCCAGGGTGGCTGCCATCCAAGATTCTTGTGAAACGATGGTGCTAAGAGGGAACCAAAGATTGAGCAATTTGAACAATTGAAATTAGATTGAACAATTTAACTCAGGAGTTAATTTTCTGAAATGAAGGAAGAGAGGATGGCTTAGAGATAAATTTGGAATTATTTTGCAAAGAAAAGACAGGCCATGGTTGCTGCCAGAGAGAGGCATCCAGCATGGAGCGTCACTCATTGGAGCTGAGACTGGCAGAGTGGAAGGACCAGAACCCCCAGCCTCCTACTTAGGACTCCCCTAGCATCTTTCCCTCAGGTTCTATGGACCACCTCCAAATATGACCTCTGAGGAGCAGACTTCGGCCCAAGGAATGCTTTGAGTTCCCCAAGAAATAGAAGTTTTTAAAAATATTATGTTAAATATTATGTCTAACAAAAAACAACATAAAAGCTGCCCCTCATCCTCACAGATAGCACCAACTTTAGTTCTACACCTGAGAACCACAACTTGGAGAGGTGGAACTGCTTCCTGGGTCCAGAACCAAGAAATAGGGCATAAGCAGAATTGAGTTAGTGGGGTTAGTACCCCAGGCAACAACAGGGTTATGAGGATATTCAGGTAAAAGATGGGACATCTGACTCCCAGAACATGCTGGACAACACAACCAACACTGAGCCTGACTTTACTGAGCTGGGAGCTGCTGACTGATATTCTCGTGGCCTGGGATGAGCGCTCCCAGTGCTCATCCACTGGGGAAGAGCCAGGCCTGAGGATGGCAGCTCAGCAGGTGGGTGATGCAGGTGTGGGGACCAGGCAGACCTTCCTTTCAGACAGAGGGGTAGATGGATAAACTCCAGGGAGGGGTGGCTGTCTGAATAAAAATATGAAACCTGGAATGGGTAAGAAATTAGCTTAGGTTCACATGGAATCAACCCAAATGCCCATCAGTTACAGACTGGATTAAAAAAAAGTGGTACATACACACCATGGAATAGTATGCAGCCATAAAGAGGAATGAGATCGTGTCCTTTGCAGGGACGTGGATGGAACTAGAAGCCATCGTCCTCAGCAAATTAACACAAGACCAGAAAACCACACGCTGCACGTTCTCATCCATAAGTGGGAGCTGCCTCTCTACCCTGAATGCAAGAGACCCTCATAGTTAGACAGGAATATCATCACCCCTATTCAGCCTGAAGAAGTTAGAGAAAATGGATCTTTGTCTCTCTGCAACACTTAGGATTAAGGATTCTCTTACAAAAGGTGGGGGTGGGGGGGATGTCAGAGGCGTGTGAACCAGAGCAACTTCATCTTAAACAGGAGCTGGGTAAAATGAAGTTGAAACCTACTGGGCTGCATTCCCAGACAGTTAAGGCATCCTAAGTCACAGGATGAGATAGGAGGTCAGCACAAAATACAGATTATAAAGACCTTGCTTATAAAACAGTTTGCAGTAAAGGAGCCAGCCAAAACCCACCAAAACCAAAATGGTGACGAGAGTGATCTCTGGTCATCCTCACTGCTACACTCCCACCAGTGCCATGACAGTTTACAAATGCCATGGCAACGTCAGGAAGTTACCCTATATGGTCTAAAAAGGGGAGGCATGAATAATCCACCACTTGTTTAGCAGATTATCAAGAAATAACCATAAAAAAGAGCAACCAGCAGGTCTCGGGGCTGTTCTGTTTATGGAGTAGCCATTCCTTTATTCCTTTATTTTATTTTATTTTATTTTTCTGAGTCTCGTTCTGTTATCCAGGCTGGAGTGCAGTGGCGTGATCTCAGCTCACTGCAACCTCTGCCTCCTAGGTTCAAGCAATTCTCTGCCTCGCCTCCTGAGTAACTGGGATTACAGGCGCATGCCACCACGCCCGGCTAATTTTTCTTTTTTCTTTTTCTTGTATTTTTAGTGGAGACCTGGTTTTGCCATGCTAGCCAGGCTGGTCTTGAACTCCTGATCTCGTGATCCACCCCCCTCAGCCTCCCAAAATGCTGGTATTACAGGTGTGCGCCCAGCCTACTTTCTTAATAAACTTGCTTTCACTTTGCGAAAAATAATAATAATAATAATAATAAGTGGTAGGTGAACAGTGAGAATGAACACATGAACACAGGGAGTGGTACAACACACACTGGGGCTTGTCGTGGGGCAGGGGTAGGGACAGCATCAGGATAACTAGCTAATGAATGCACTGCTAAATACCTAGGTGATGGGTTGATAGGTGCAGTAAACAACCACGGCACATGTTTACCTATGTAACAAACCTGCACATCCGGCACATGCATCCCAGAACTTATAATAAAATTTAAAAAAAAAATAGTTTGGGTTCATCGGTGGTTTCTATAAGGAAGCAGAGTCCCACTGTCCTTGTGTGGATCACTTAGGAGCCTGGATACTCAGAGCTAGGGCAGCAGCATCTTTAAAAATAAAAAACAAGGAAGAGGGTTCAAAATGTGATTCACTTTTTTCCCCAGGCCATTTCTCCTCTCCAAGAGCTTGTATTTTACCTCCATCTTTTCTCTTCCCCATTGTTGGATATTTTCATAGTGCTCATCTCAGCACTGACGGAGTGAGGAAGGAAGAAGGGCTGTCTGGTCACGCCCAGCCATCCCCACCGGGAGAGGATGCCCAAGGAGGAAGTTTCCAGGCAAGTTCTCTGGGAGCTGGAGGAATTAGAAGATGAGGTTCTTCATCTTCATATGTTCCCTGCAGGCTCAAGGTACCGCTCGCTAGTTGCAGGAGGGACAGGGAAGCCTGAACACCACGATAACACCAACACCAGTTGGGGGCAGCTGCCCCACACCCTGGACATGTGGACAAGGAAAAGAAACATCAGGAATGTGTCTCCCCTTAGTCCTGCCTCTGACCTAACCTGCTGCCGGTCAGAGTTAGAGGCGGTGCACATAACCAGGTTCTCCATCAGGCCTGAGCTGGGGATCGCTTGAGACTTTATCTAGCTCGTTGCTCGCACCTTCGCGGAGCTGGCCATTGTGAGCTCTGCCAGGGCCTCCAGCTGGGGCCGAGTTGGGAAGCAGCTTGTGCCTGGGCGACCGAATGAACCATGAAACGGCATCCTCTGCTGCCCTCTACTGTCGACTAGGCTTAATTGCAGGCGGCCTAAGCGGCTGCTTCAAAAGGGAACTGGAAGAGCGTCCTGCATTCAGACGTGATTTCGCTTCCACCTGCTTTTATGAATTTTACCTCATTTTATTGGCATAGATAATCTAAATGACAATATTTTAATTAAGGAAACCTCAATGATATTCCCTAGGAACCAGGGCTTGCCTTTGACCCAGGACTCAAACGTCTTCCTTTTCAGTGTCTGGCGGAGGGTCTAGCAGCAGCAGGCCTGGCTGATGGTGCGCTGTGAAGCTTTCGCTGATGTGCTTAGGAAGGGCCGGGGCACACATTCTCCTTTGCAGTGCCTGTAAATGTATGCAATAGAAAAACACAACCAATGACCAGAAAACGTGTGAGCCCTGATCTGAAGGTAGGTCTCCTTCGAGGGCTTCCAGGTTTTTTGTGCAGAGTCGCTGGACTCATCTGGAGTGCTACGTGATTAAAGTTTGGGGATGTCTGATCCTCCCAGAAAGCAGATCAACCACGAATTGAGGCTTCAGGCTCTATGGACCACGGACACCACCGCTCCCTCCTTACCAGGTGGTGGGTGGCTAGGCAGACCCACTCCACCACACTTATGTGGGACGACCAGCCTAGCATTTGGTCTCTGGGTCCAAATATCAGGGCTTGTTTCATCCACAAAGACACACTGCAGCCCTGCTACATGTCAGGCACTTCTCTGGGCACAGGGATGGGACAGCAGTCAAAGACACTTGAACTCTACCTCCTAGGGTGCTGGCAGTTTTCTCACCAGCTCTTCAGATGTTTCCGTATGGTGGGAGCACATAGTTCTCAGCTTGGCCGTCAGGTGGTTTATCTATAGCCCTAAAGGGAAAAAGACACCCATTGTCCACAGAGCTCACTACAGACAGTCCAGGAAGTGCTCCCTGGCGTGCGTGCTTTCTGTGCAGTTTGCACAGTTGATCCCGTTCCCCTCAGGTGGAGAAGCTTCAGGGTCTAGGGCAATGGGGCAGAGCAACAGTGGAAGGTCAGGGGACGATGAAGTGGGGTCACTCCCAGGTCCTGAGCTCTGGCAGCCACTGGCACCAGGATGACAGACAGTAAAATAAGTGATATTTCCCAAGCATACAGAGAGTTATTAATTAGAGTTAGCTATTTGCCAGCTAAGTGCTGAAAGGGTCTATGGTAATTAAAAGAGCTAATCAGATTTTCAAAGGGCACCGATACCATGTAAACACAAGGGGATTCTACGCGCTGTTCTCAGCATGTCATTGGAAGCTGTTGGGGTGAGGGGTTTGTGGCTGTTGACTCCTCCAGTACAGAAAGCACCACCCTGTTGGCTGCTCACCCCTACAGAAGGGTGGAGGGGCCTAGAATTAATGCCAGGGCCTCTAAAAAGGTGCTGCGTACACGTTTGCACTATTGTTTGTAAGTATATACAGCTCTTCTAGCTTCTGATTTTGTTTTAGCTTTAATCATCCAAAGTGCTACTAAGTTAATATCAGTGTTTTTCTATTGCCTTTTTCTCTATCAGTGGTTATGAAACATGTGTCCATCATGTGTTGTTTGCCTTCAGATCCATTTCACAATTGCCCCGTGCAAACACTATTTTCCAGGCTCTCTTGCCTACTGGCTTCCCTTTAGGTTTGGCCAATGGGAAGTGATGTCAAGAGATGGAGGTGAGAGGAAGAGGGAAGTAAGAGCATTTCTCTCCTCACCCTGACCCCTCACCTCTGATTGGAGTCCCTGGTGGGAGCTGCCCCTCCTGGACCGGCTGGGTGTCGACTCCAGCTCTAGCCAGGTGACCCTTCCTTAACCCGGTTGCCACTGCGAAACTCAACTCCAGGTTCTATCTTGGCTTCTCTAGATCTAATCTTAGGAGCAGCTGCTGCTAATTTCTGAGGTTTGAAAGTAACAGTAATTCACATGAGAAGGTTAATGAAATACAGAAAATGTATCACTTTGTAAATTCTTACACTGTCTTATTTTGGGATCCCTAGAAGCAGAATCTGAGACAAGTCTTTGTGTGAAGATTTATTAGAAAGTGTTCCCAGAACAACAACAACAAAAAGAAGCAGAAGAGTGGAAAGGTGAGACTGGGGGGTGAAAAAAGTGAGCCAGGAGCCATGTGGGTGCTGCTGGCTTCCTCCTGCTGGAGAGTTCTGAGACAGAGTCAGGACTGGTCACACCCCAGAGAGGCCGCATTGGCGATGAAGGAGCTGGAGTATTCATATCCTGCAAGCAGTAAAGGGTTAACCTTGCCCAAAGAAAGGTGTGGTCCTGGCACACCTCCTGGGAGGCAGCCTGTAAGTCCTCCAATGTCCTGCCTGATAAGTGTCTGTTTACCAAAGCCTTGGGCCACACCAGGTAGTGATGCTAAGGATGGGATTCACAGTGGAGGCCTTGTATCAGCTCGATCTGTTAAGGGACTGGAGACCAGGTCAGCCGTGTAGATCATCCATCATGTTTACGTGACCAAGCCTTCAATAAAATCCCTGGAAGCCAAGGCTCATGTCAGTGTCCCTGGTTAGCAATATTCCATGCATGATGCTCCACGTCATTACTGGGAGAACTAAGAGCTACTGCACAGCCCAGTGGGAGAGGACACTGGAACTCCACAGCTAGAGCTCTCCTGGGACCCACTCTAGGTGCATCTTCCCACTGCTGACTTCAACCTGCCGTGTAGTGTTGGAACCATGTGTAGTAAAGGTAATTGTGAATCTGGTGGCCTTTCTGGTTCCTATGAGTTCTCTTAAATCATTGAACCTGGGAGATGTCTTGAGGACCCTTGCATCTACCCATCACTGGGTAAGTACTGTCTCAGCACCCCATGCAAGCAGGGTGAGCACAAGGGCTCCAGCAGCCTTGGGACAGCTGCTCATGGAGAGAAGCTGGCACTGGTTGTGGGGGTCATAGCGGCACCCAGGAACAGTGTGCACGGAAGGGGAGAGGTACCCCAGGGATGCATGGGGCACTGACAGGGCTGGGGGTCAATGTGAGTGCTTCAGTTCCCAAAGCCCCTGTTCTTCCCAGCATCTGCGTGTGATATGAAGAATTACTTTGGCAAACTGATATGAAGATATTGGCAAACACGAGAACATCTCTCATCACTAATGAGTCATCATATGCTGCTACATAATCAGGTCCCAAACCCCCCGACCAGTGGTTAGAAGCAGAACAAGCTGTTGTGAACTACACATCTAATGCTAATTAGTATGGCTTTAGAGCAGTGCTTCTAGGGCTGCAGCAAGCCCTGGAGTCCCCTGGAGGGCTGTGGGCACACAAGGGTGGAACCCACCTCTGAGTCTCTGGTTTAGCAGGTCTGGGACAGGGCCTGAGCATTTGCACTTCCAGCTCCTAGGTGACGCTGCTGGCAGCCAAGCACATGCTTGGAGAAGGCAACTTTAAAGACGCAGACATGGGGCGAGCTTGCCAGGGGTCAGTTCTCCATCCTGGTGAGGAAGACGGTGAGCAAAGGCTAGCAGGGAAGGTAAATGGCCAAGGAGGCAGGGAGGGCTAGAGGTGGGCATGGGTAGGGACAGGAGCAGAGGACAAAATGCCCACGTCTCCAACTCCCCAGGGGGACAATTCCCAGGTGTAGTTCACGTGGTTTCTCAGACTTTGGCAGGCTTAAGCCCCCATGCCCACACAGGCTTTTTGCACAGAAGTGAATCTTGATGTGGCACAAAGGGGAAGAGCTGCTAAGAAAGAGGGAATTGGGTTCTGCTTGGTGTGGATCTTCCCAAAGTGGATCCAGAGACAAGGGCTTGGGTGCAGGCAGCTTATGTAGAAGGTGGTCCCAGGAAACCCAAATGAGGGAGTAGGGGAGTGAATGGAGGAGGCAAGGAAGAAGATACAGGAGGCGTCAAGGGCAGGTTACCTGTGTGGGCATCCAGACTCAATTCTCTGGGCGGGGGGTCTTGCCTGTGCTCCCCTTTCTAGGTAAGTACGTTCACAGCGAAGCAGGCTCCTGTGATGGGGAAGCCCTCAGGTAGAGAGAAGGACTTGAATGGGAAGCTGTCAATTTACAGCGATCTGCCCCTCATGGCTGAAGATGAACACAGGTAGGCTGAGGGGATACAGGATGGGGCACCAACATATTATCTTAGGGGTTTGATCAACATGTAATAAAGTGACAAGAATCATGTCTATGTTTTGCAATGAGATGCTTGTCACCCTCGAAGCACTGGCAGAAGAGGGTGCCCACTGCCACCCAGACAGTGACTGCCCAGGATTCTGATGCAGAGAAAATCACGTGCTTAACAGCAGAGAAATGCCACCTACCATTTAAAACAGACCCTGACCCCACTCAGGAGGATGAGTGACAGTGAGCAAGGGCACATCCACTGGAAGAGGATGAATTTGCAAACTCTAACACCCATGTCTCCTTGCCCAAAATTTAGTTCCAAAAATGATAAAGAAACATATTTTAAAACCACCTTAAGTTTGACCTTGTCATGAGTTCAAATTATGCAAACAAATAAATGAAATCATTGCAGATTGGGATACACAGTGTGAAAGGAAGAAACAGGACAACATGATAGAAAGTCAAGTAAATTGCAGTGAGGGTGGGGTGAGTGGGCTGCATTAGCTATGATTGTCAATGAGAGCCTCTAATAAAGTAACATTTGCTTTTTCTTCCCATGTTACCTGAGAGGGCAACATAAAATATGAGGGATGAGAAAGTGGCACCCACAGGGAGCTCCAGCGAAGGACCATTTAATGCAGAAGGAAAGCAAGTGCAAAGGCCCTGGGGTAAGAAAGAGGTGGGAGTCTGAGAACACCAAGGATACCAGGGAGTGGGACGCCTCGTGCAGGAGGGAAAGGAATATGGAATATGTTTGAAGGACTAGGCAAGATCTCCAAAATCCCAGAAACCACAATAGGTATTTCAAGCAGAGAGAATTTAATATGGGGGTTCGTGGCACAGGTGAATGAAGAGTTGAGGAGTCAAAGAAGAAGCAGTGACAAAATCCAGATATGAGCAACACCAGGAAACTGATCCCACCTCTAGGCCAGAGGGGCAAAGGGAGAATGCATGTGGGGCTCTCTGAGCCCAACGTCTCTGTGCCCTCCCAGCCAGGCACAAGAGGAGCACAGAGAGGGACTGCCTTGTGCTGGAGCTGAACTCATGGATGAAGCCTAGCCAGGGCTGGAGATGTCATGTGAAACAGGAAGAAGGGGCAGGCACATCCAGGCTTCTCTCCCAGCCTTCTCCCAGCAGCCAATCTCCTGCCAGTGACTCCCATTGACTAACTGTACCAGGAAGCAAGGGCTCCTGGGAAATGTAGTTCCCTTCACTACAGCACATAGGCACAGCTCGGGAGTGGTATGCTATGTGCCATTTAGCTGTCATTTCTGCTGTGTTCCCTGCAGTTAGCCATCAGTACTATGGTCAGATTAGGTGCTTAAGAAACCTTTGCTGAATTATCAACTACTCATGAAACAAGAAAATCCAAACAAGTGATGCTAAGGGCTTTAGTCCTATTACCCCAAATCTATATAAAGTTCTTCATCCTCAGCAAGACTACCTGACTGTAGGCAGTTTACCTGATTAATCAACGTGTACTTATATCGCTGATGATGGAGAACTGTAAGCTTCTTCACAGCATTTCCTCAGTCACTTGCGTATAGATGGTATTCACATTTAGTCCTGCATGTCTAAAAGCTGGAAGAAGTTCCCCACAGCAACAGGACAAGGGATGGCACAGGTGCCCTCCAATCCAGCTGGTGAAGTCAGAACTAACTTCCTCAGTCCACACTGAGAAGATAAACTGGTCCAGGACCGGCTGGTTATCACATGGGGTTTGGAATCCATTAGTACTGAATGTTCTTGTATTCCCTCCTCCCGTCCTTCCTCCAGGCATTGCCCTCCATCTCTCTGATGGTTCATATGTGGTAGCCAACGTGTACAGGATATGGCTTCATTTTCCTGCTGTGATCTCCTTTGTGATTTCAAAAAGGTTAATTCATTACTTGGTAGAAAATGTGAAATTCAACAAAAATATTGCCTTTCTTACTAAGCAAACTAAGCCTGGTCTAGCTGGGGATATGATGTAACAATTTTCTTGGTGATCTGCCCTCAAACCATCAGGTTTCCATACCCTTAACAATGTAGCCGTGGGCCATGGGGAGCTAGCATTGCCTCCAGGGTGACGTCACAGTTCCTGAATCCTTGCACTAGGTGGGGCCAGCCTCCTGTTGTGTAGACTCATCACTATACCAGTCCTCTGTTCCTGGTCTCTGGAGCTTCTATTCGGGAAAGTGACCCATTAGCTTCTGAGGACCAGGGTGAGAGAGGACAAGCTTGAATGCCCTTCACAATGGGGAGATGTGTGCACACCGGACAGACATCAGTTCCTCTATCAGTGCACAGGTAGCTGCAATGTAAGTGTCTAGTGTGCAGGAACAGCCAGAGAGCTGGAGGATAAACACCTTGGCTTCCTTCTCCTGGAGGGCACAGTTCTGAGTCCTCATGCCCCTACCCCCCTCCCTCAGAGACCACACCTCGGCTGCTCACAGCAATGGCTGCCCATCAACTCACCCTTCCGTGCCCCCACCTCCACACTTCTGGCCCCTCTTCCTCGTGCCCTTACAGGTGATTCCTGGAATCCTCTCTCAAATAAACTGCTTGACTCCAAATCCTTGTCTTCGGCCTGCATGTGGGGAGATAAAACCCAGACAAAGAGGTAGACGTGAGCAGATGCGCTCCCCTGAACAAGAGATAAGTGGGCTGAGAGGTGAAGGAAGAGGACAAGGTAAGAGAGCGGGGATGGGGAGAGTGGTCTAGGCAGGAATGCACATGCAAGGGCTCTGAGCAGGCACAGCCTCATGGAATCCCCAGGCCTGCCCGGTTCCATTTGGAAGGAGGGCACCTCAGGGTTTCCAGTGCTGAGCGGCGCTCTTGGCATTCGAGGCTCACTCTTTGCCATGGGGGCTGTCCTGTCACTGTAGAGTGGTAAGAAGCATTCCTGGCCTCTACCCACTAGACACCAGAAAGATCCCCTAGTTGTGACAACCAGAAATGTCCCCAGACACTGTTAAATGTCCCCTAGGGGGCAATGTTGCTTCCTGTGGAACCGGGGTACAGGGCTCTGAAAAGATGAGGAGGGAGAGTTGGCCGCTGCCAGTGTCCCCCTTCCTTTGCACATTCATGGACATGTCCCTTGCCAGGTCCTCCTTAAGGCCGGTGACTGGCCAGGCTGCCTGTCCCTTGGCCTGCTGAGAGACAGGAGGGCTTGTTGGCTCAGTTGCTTTTCAGACGCCTGATTGGTGGACATTCTTGCCTTTCTCCACTAGATGGACCCATTGCAATGCTGTACCCAGGAGACGAGGGGTGGCCAGAAAGGTTCCAGCTTCACTGAGATGGAGAATTTGGTGTTTGAGGCATTTTCTAGTTAAATTTTCCTGACCCCTTCAAGTCCTGGAACCCAAAATGTTGTGTTTCTCCCAAGTGCGTTCGTGGGTGCAGCTGTGTGGGGAGAGGCAGCCAGGGCTTGGCCGTGAGCTCCTGCAAGCTCACCCTGGGCAGGTGTGAGTTCCAGCACCATCGCTTCTTCCCTGCCTGTAAAGTCGGGGTAAACAAAATGCTTATTTCACAGGGCGGCCACGAACGCTAAATGAGACATGACTAGTCAAGTGTGGAGCCCAGGCCCATCTCCCAGAGGAGCTCAAAAAATATTAGCAGCCCTTACCATTGGAGCCTCTGCCTCCTAGACCTGCCCCAATATCTGTGGAGGGTGGGAGCAGAGTCGCTTTTCCTCACTGAACCTCAGTTTACTCCTCAGAAAGAGAGCAGTGATGATGCCCTCTCAAGATACCCTCTAACTCCACAATCCCTCTCTCTATTGATCATGTAGGATGAGGCAGTCCAAGTTAAAACAAACACTTTGTTCTTAGCATCTCATTTCATTTCCATAAAAGCCTTACAGGACACACGCTTTTCTTATCCTTATCTTACATAAAGGTAAACCAAGGGCACAGAGGGCTCAATGGGTGAGGAGGGATTCAAACCTGGCTGTCTAGACCCGGCGCCCACATGGCTAACCACCCCATAACCTGCAAGGAAAAATGGTTGTTGTCATTCCTTCTGCAAAAGAAGGATGGCTGCTTGGTTCACAAAGGTTAAAGTTATTTAGCAAGGGGAGCTCAAAGGGCTTTGACTGCATTGCAGCCTGGGAGTCAGAGCAGGAATGGAAAACAACCACGAGCTGGTATTGTCTCCGGACCCTTCTAGGGGTTCCTTGAAAGGAGCTATTTTCCTTTTATTCCTATGCAGGGGTTGGCAAACTTTTTCTGTAAAAGGCCAGAGAATAAATAGCTTAGACCCTGCAGGCCATATGGTCTCTGTCGCAACTACTCAACTCTGTCACTGCAGCACAAAAGCAGTCATGGACAAAGTGAAAACAAATGGGAGTGGCTGTGTACCAATAAAACTTTGTTTATTAAAGGCAGGCCGTGGCCTAGATTTGGCTTCCTGGCCACAGTTTGCCAGTCCCTGAGCTAATGCAGCACTTTACCCCAAACTTGTACTGAAGTTTTAGTTGCACCTCACCTGGCCAAAAGCCACTAAACGTGGACCGTGTCCCCAGTGTGGGATTCCTACGTGGCCAAAGATAAAAAGCATTTGGCTTTTATTGATAAGGTGTTTCTAAGTGGAATATGTCAGAATGGGTCAGGCTCTAATGAGTGTCTGGGAAACAGAGCCTAGGCAGGCACACGGGAAATGTGCTGGCTTCTCTCCTCTGGGTCTGTCCCAGAGAGCCTGCAGGCAGTCCACACAGGGGACACGGTTTCTCTGCCCAACTCTGAAAGTAGATGACATGAAACGTGTGAATGATACTTTCTCACATCACACTACGTCAAACTGCAGAAGCTTGCACTGCATGTGCATGTGCTGGTGCACACCCAGGAAAGCAGCAGCTGACTGGGACCCACTTTGCCCTGTGCAGAGATGGGAAGGTCTGTCTAGAGTGCCTGCTTAGCTGCTTCTGGTGCCCCACATGGTCCCTGTCTATTCACTGCTAGGGAAGAATCCAGGTTCTGCTTTTGTGACAAGTTGTACGAATTGCCCCAATCCAGCCAACTGCAGTGTTAAGACTCAGCAGTGGGTAGCCAGAGGTGGGTTCTGACTTGTAATGCTACATGGGTCCTCACCAAACCTGAGAAAGTATCAACTCCTTGTAAGGAAAAAGATATCAGGGAATTATCAACATATCTCATAAACCTATACAGCTCCAGGAAGAAACACCTAGTGAATGTAGCTCTTAACCAATAGCAGCATACATCTTTGCACATTTATTAAACCCTATAAAACCAACAAATTTGAATTATCAGCATTAGTTTAACATGATTGATGGTGTTTTGGGTGAAACTAAATCGTCATGTTGAATAGTAGAAAGATGTCTTGGCTGCATGCTTTCCTGATGGAATGGCTTTGATGACATCATCCTCACATTTCCAGTAATTTTCCTGAAAATAGTGAACTCATTTTAACTACAGTTTCATTATGTTGATGGAGAAATCACTTCTAATTGTGCATTACAGAACAGAATACTCCAGAAAGCAAAAAACTACCATAGAATGATAAAAAATTTCTTTCATATTCTCTGTGTTGCAAGAGACCAGTTGCAAGGTGGCACATATACAGCCTGAGAAAGCTGTTGGCTCAGAAAAAGGGTAGCATCTTAGCTGCTGCCAGCCAATTGGGAATTGATAAGCCACTGTGATTCAGTTCTTGCTGCTTCCCTCTTGTTGATGCATTATAAGGCTTCTCCATATAGGTGGCTCCTGGCCAGCTTGGTGACAAAGACATAAAGACCTTTGCAGCTGGGCAGCTCTGCTGTTGGGCAGCCTTGCTAGCCAGTGTGCGCCATGTCTTCAGGAAAATGGAAATGGAAATTTCTGAGATTCTCATTTGAACTTGGGGATCTCTAAGAGTACAATACATTTTGTCCTATCAGTACACAGGAAGGTGGCTTTTCCATGCAACAGGTTTCTTGTTTAAGCAGTAAGTGTTTTTTCTTAGATGCTTAGGTTGCCACTTGTAAAAATTTTACTTCACATTCATAGTTCGAGGAATGTTGACTAGTCTGCATTCTGATTTTCTACCACAGTTTCATGTCAGCTTTTTGTCCTAAAATGATTTTATAACATCTACAGAGCCAATCGCTTACCAAAGAAACAGTTTGCCAACTTTGTTATGTGAGTGGGAAATAATATTTAATGTGTAGAAATTAGGTTATTAATTTGTCCAGGAAGTATATTCTTTATCAAAATTCACCTATGTCTGTAATTTTTGGTTTTGCTTTTGCGCTTGTGTTCATCTTTGGGGTCATGGAAGCAAACAACTCTATGGGTAAAACCACATGGAATTATTATTTCTGTAGGTCAAACATAGAGGCAAATATATTAACATATGATTCAGTCTGATAGAATATAGTCATATCGTCAGCTTTACTGATGTGGTGCACTGGCATACTCATTAAAAAAAAAAAAAAAATCCCCAAGCCAGATTTCAAATCTAAAAATTAAATGTAAAGCTTCTTATTCAGGAAACAAAATTGCAAAGCTGGCAATGTGATGGCCATGGGGAGAGACAGAGCTGGCAGTGTGATAGATAATTAGAGGCAGCTCAGGGTCCCCGACCCACAGCTTCTTCCCCAGTGGATGATGAACGATGCCGGGAACAACACCTTTGGCGACTCGTGTTCTTATAACCATGTTTTTGGAAGATGTAGCGGAGAAAATTTGCCAGCATGATTTGGTTCTCTCACTTTCTAGCTTTAAGTTTGAGCATCAGCTGGAGCTTTGGTGGGAAGAGATGAAGGGGACTCTGGGTCAAAATTTCCTCTACTTTGCAATTTCCCTCAAGTGTGAACCTCTGAGCAGGTCGAGGGTCCATTATGGATGATGGCCGTACGCAGAGCTGACAGCAAGGAGAAAATGACCCAGCAGGGAAAGAATTAAAAGAATGTCACCGTTGTTTGCTCTGGCTCACTTTTTTAATACACCAGTCACCTTGACATTTCTAAAGGAATTTTCAAGAGCCTACCTTTAAAAGTATGCAACTTGTCCAAATAAAATGTTCAGAATCACCAGGTGGGCCCCCTAAATTTTGGCTGTGCTATTCCTCTCACAAAGGTGCGACTTGAATCTTGTTTAACCAAAAGGCACCTATACTTTTGCTGGTAAGAAAGTATTTTCCATTTCAGGTGACCGAGTCTGGGATACCTGGCCTTTGCCGAATGTCAACACTGTTTGGGGCTTCTGGTGGTTGCTCAGTGACCCTAGATAAGCACATTCATGCTTAGCAATTCCAAGGTTTTTACTTCCAAGCTTGGGACAATACAAATCATTAACATGTTCTGATCCCAAGAAAAGGACTTCTTCGTTTAACAAATAACATCAGATGTGAAAAGCAGTGGAATCCCTCTTGGTCTTTCAGTATTGCATTTGTGTGTGTAGAGCTGGGTTTATTACACATTTGCCTGTTGCGAAATTCTATTAGACCAAACTCCATTAAAATATCCAACAGTGGCAGAACACAGCAAAGATTTATATCCACAATTTCATTAATCGAGTGTGCAGGCATAATATAATTCAGACTGAGTATCCCTTATCTGAGATACTTGGGACCAGAAGTGTTTCAGATTTCACATTTTGGAATATACTTACTGGCTGTGTGTTGCAAATCCCAAAATCCAAACTCCAAAATCCCAAATCCAATGAGCATTTTTTAAGGCATCATGTTGGCCTTCAATAGGGAGCATTTCAGAGATCAAAATTTCAGATCTGCAAATTCAACCTGTACTGAATTGAGAAATGGCTCATGAGGAAGCCAACATTGAGGGAGACTTTGAAGGACAGGTTAGATTTTGACATGAATTGGACTTTGGAGTCAAACTGCAGCTTCCAAATTCTGGGCTCAGATCCACAAAGACAAATCTTCAGCTCAGTTCAAGATTCTGTTATTAAAAAGTGTGCGACCTTAGGGGAGGTTAGGAACCATTAGGAGCCTCAGGTCCTCTCCTACAGGGCAACAGTAAGAATCAACACTGCTGAAAATCCTGTAATTTGGGACTAACACTTGGTAAGTACTTTACAGCACGTGTGATTGCGTCTGCTACTACTGTGCTATTTGCTATTGTTATCATCCTCACCACTTGTGGTGGGAGGCATTATTTGCCATAAATCTTCATCTCTCCTGCATCCACACCCTTGCCAAGGTAAGGTGGGTGTGAAATATTTTCTTGCCCCTTTACTTTGGGCTGGAGCATTCAACTTTGTTTCACCAATAGCCTGTAAAGAAGGGACTGTTTTCTGGTTTTGAGCCTTGGAATCAAGAAGCCTTGTATGTTTCCACGTTCCCTCTTATTTTTCCTCCAATGACATGAGAAGAAGTCCTCCTTGGTCACTACTGTGCCTGCAGCCTTGGCTCAAAACAAGCACTGGTGGAGCTGAGACCCCCTTGCCCACCCACAGACCAGCACTGAGAGCAAAACCACCTGGGCCAAGGCAGCTTGGAGCAGAACTGCCTGGCAAAGCCCAGCCCTGATCAGTTAAACCCAGAGAACACACAGGCACATGAGCAACAGTAAATGACTGCTGGATTACGCCATTGATATGAGGATGTTTTGTTATGCAGCTAAAGCTAACTGATAAATTATTTCTGATAATTTCAATACCAGAGGCTGTTGAATAAGCAAAAGTCTGATGGAGGGGCTATATAGGATGGAAACTGGAAACAGCGGGAAAACAGGGTATGGAAAACAGAACAGTGGGAACTAAGGATTAAAGAGCATGGAGATTACAGAGGTCCCTGAGGATAAAGCTAAGGAGCCCAGGCTTTACCCATTTTACAGAGGTATCCCCTGGAGGCTTTAAGGAGGTTGAGGTGAGCAAGCAGAACGTTAGGAGAGGTGATAGGACAGCTGCTCCTTCTCATACAAGCCATGCAGGATGAGGCTGGTCACCTGGCACCACAGCTCCCTGCACCCTCTTCCCATCAGGCATTGGAGAGGCTGTCCAGTTGGTGGTCTCCCTTCCTTTCCCTGTCCAGAGTGGCCTTGATCATCTTTTCTCCCGATTTTAGCATTGATAAATACACCAGGGGGCAGTGAGGTGGCATCCCAGACCCTCTCTCCTTCCTGACAAATCCACTATCCTGGACATTGTCTAGACCTGGGACTGTGGCTAAACAAGAGTAACAGACACTAAACCAGTGATCTGCACTTTGTCCCTATATTGTCAGCAGCTCCAGCAGCCTAAGGGCTATCCTCTGAAGCAGAGTCACAGAGCCAAGTGTAGCAAGAAAAGGCTTGGTGATGCTGGGGGAGGAGGAACTGGCACAGAGGAATCCAAAGGAGCCTTGGCAGCATCACCGCAGACAAACCTGTGCCCGCTGACTGCCCTACTCAGACTCTGCCTGTCTGTGGTGGCCCACTGTCCTCGGGGTGGATCAGCCTGGGAGTTTCATTAAAGTGAAGGGGACAGGGGGATTGTGGGCAGTGTTGGGACCCAGCAAAGCCCTGGGCTTAACGGATCAGAACCAAAACCCCAGCTCTACATGGGCAGCCCTCAGTTTTCATGGGCCAGCCCCTTCTGAGAAACCCAGCCAGGGAGGAGCGCAGGACCACCAACAGGGGATGCTTCTAAACCCCTATCTCACTTGATAAGCTCATCACCTTCCAAGCCTCTGAAGAATGTTTATGTTCCTATAAGTTTCTGAAGCCAGGTTCAAATCGTAGCTCTACCACCAATGAGCTGCATGCTGGAGGGGAAGTGACTTCACCCCAGGCCTGAGTCCCAAATGCCTAGACTGGGTGAGAGGGCCTCCCCACAGGCTCTCCATAAGGACAACCTGCACCCTGTGCCTTTAATGCACTTAGAGCAGCAGGTGCCTCAGTAAACGCTCACTGCCATTCTGCGATCATTATTGCATTTACTTCCTGGGGCTGCTGCAACAAAGTCCCACAGCCTGGGGGAGCTGAAACAGCAGACCCTGACTGGGCCATGGTTCTGGACACTGGAAGTCTGAAATCAAGGTGTGGTCAGAGCTGGTTCCTTCCGAGGACTGTGGGGAAGACTGTTCCATGCCTCTCTGCAACTCCAGGTGGTTTGCAGGCAACCTTTCCATTGCTGGCTTTGCAGACACATCACCCAGTCTCTGCCTTCATGTTCACAAGGCGCTCTCCCTGAGTGTGTGTCTGTGTCCCAGCCTCCCCTGTTTATAAGGACATAGTCGCATTACATGAGTACTATTACTCTAATAGGACCTCATCTTAACTAACTACATCGCAAATAGCCCATTGCCACATAAGGTAGCATTCTGAAGTACTAGGGGCTAGGACATCAACATAGGAATTTGGGGAGCACATAATTCAACCCGTGACAATGATTAGCATGTTATTATTAAGAATATGTAACCACTATAGGACGAACGCAAATACTGTAAAATCCTACTCATAGGTGTGCGGGGATTCAATGGCATCATTGGAAAACTCTCTGACACAAAGAAGGGGTTCAACAAATGCTGTTTTACTTCCTCACTGTCAGCGTAAATGTAGAATGTATTTGCTCACTGGCCCAACAGACATGTTTTGACTTCTAATTTTATGCCAGCTTTACGTATACATGCTTATACGTTGTATGTGACATTTTGTACATGTAAACTTTAGTTCTGCCTTCTAATGTTATTTTGAAATCAACTTTCGCTTGTTAAAGTGTTCTTTTTAAATTATATAAAATAGCTGAATAATATTTTAAAGCCAAAGTGCTACAATTTACTTTCCATGTTTTATAATTTGCTTACATTCAGATGGTGTACCATCTTGTATTCTGTAATGAAACAGCACAACCATGCATCTCTAACCCTGCCACCCTACCCCTAGAACTTTATTTACTATGAAATGTCTCTTCGTACTTTCATTTGCATTTATTGAGAACTGGAAGGTAAAACCTACTTCCCTGTCAATGTTGATCATCAATATTTCCTCCCACATGTGGCTTCTGTTTCTGTCTCTGGGCAGATTTATTCTAACCTGCCCTCAACTCTATAAGAAGATTGTTCATTCTCTAGGGCTGGTCCAAGCCTCCTGGCCTGGTGCTTACTTCAAATTCACTTAAATCTGGCATAAACGTTTTCAGGACAGGCTGGATCAAGCTGTGCCCTTGTGTGAGCACTCCCTGGACAGAATGTCTGGTCATCTTCTGTGTAAATTCTTTCCCACGACTCACAAGTAGAAATCAGGAGAGGAGGGAGGTAAGAGGTGCAAGCCTCTGCAGCTGTCTGGAGAGTCAGCAAAGGGAGACAGAATCTTTAGTTACTTCACATGTGTAACAATATGCCTGGGTTTTGTTTTATTTTGTTTACATTGTTGAGTTATCACAAGAAGTGCTGTATAAAAATGTCAAATAAGCAGATTCTCTCCCTTTCTTACTGACCACATAACTCTAAGAAGCATGGCCAGACCCATGGCTCAGTGGCATCTATATACAGCCACATATAAGAAAGCCAGGGATGGGTGGCCTCATCGTATCCCAAGCACAAGGCCTCATCCACGTAGCCCTGCTGGTTTGATAGCAGCAACATAGACAAGCTCTGGGATTTTTATTTGGTGGGCTTGTCTACTCTCTAGCTCACCCTCAAAAGGGGAAGTGCCCAGAAATTCACCAGCTGAAGCAGGCATAGAAGATCTGGGCCCATTTGCTCATTTGTTCCTTGCACAGAGTTTAGGAAGGTACCCATCCTGCAGGAAACACAACCTGGTTTCTCGAATAAATGCATTGCAAAGAAGGGAGACAGGAAGATAGGGAGAAAGGGAGAAGGTCAGGGCAGTGGAGTGCGAGGCAAAGAGAAAGAAAAGGAGAAAGAGACGGGGAGGATACCTACCAGTTAAAGGAGAATGAAAACAACTCATTGCAATAGGTAATTTAGCTGCTAATTCAAAGAAACCGCTAAAAAAAGATGATGATATTTATGAGGCAATTAGAAATATAAACATGAACTCGTTATTTGATGATACCGAGGAAACTATTGCTCATTATTTTACATACAGTGATAGCATTGTGATTGTATTTTTTTTCCATTTTTATTTTAGATTCAGGGGGTACATATGCAGGTTTGTTACCTGGGAATATTGCGTGATGCTGAGGTTGGGGTACAAATAATCCCATTAACTGGGTATTGAGCATGATATCTAATAGTTGCTTTTTCAGTTTTGACCCCCTGCCTACCCCTCACCTCTAGTAGTGCCCAGTATCTGTTGTTGTTTCTTTACGTCCATGAGGACTCAATGTTTAGTTTCCACTTACAAGTGAGAACTACTGGCTTTCTGTTCCTGCCTTAATTTAATGAGGATAAGGGCCTCCAGCTGCACCCAAATTGCTGCAGAGGATATGATTTTGTTCTTTTTTTAATGGCTGCATGGTATTCCATTGTGTATTTGTGCCACGTTTTCTTTATCCAGTCGATATGATTATATTTTTTAAGATGACTCCTTATATTTTAGTGGTACACAGCAAAACATTTACTGGATAAAATTATGTGATGGTGAGAGCATAAAGAAACCAGTTGGCTGTAAGTTTGTGCTTAATTAAGCAGTGACCTAGAGTTTTCACTAGGGAACCCACTCCGTAAATGTCAAGATAAGGAGACCTTTTCTCTGAACTCATTCAGTATCTAAAGAGAAAAGTTTCTCCAAGCTTTTTATCAACAGTGGGGTGAGGAGCGGGCCACCTGCGCTGTGGGTGATGCAAAATTGATAGGGGCTGGTGTCTGCACCTCACTCTTCAGCTTCAGGATGTCATACAAACTTTATTTCGTGAAGCCCTGGGTCCCACCCTGCCTTCTGCTGTGCCTGGAGTAGCTAAGTCAGGGAGTCTCTTGTTTCCATTTCTCCCAGTAATGTGGTCTGCATGGGGAAGGCAGGCCTATGCCTGCATGGGGAAGATCGTTGATGATGCTGAGGTTTGAGGCACAAATGATTCCATCACCTGGGTACTGAGCATAGTATCCAACAGTTAGTTTTTCAACCCTTGCCCTCCTGCCTCCCTGCCTGATAGTGTCATCCCTTCCTTTCCAGTACCCCCCGTCCAAGCCTTGTGGGAGTGCTAATTCCTCACTCTGCTCTGGGTTGGTAATCCTTCCTGTACACAGGAAAGGAACACGTGAGAATGGCAGCTCAGTTCTAGGTAGGATGCAGGCAGCCTGCAGCGCTCCCCCGAAGGCTTGGCTCAATCACACATTCTCATCTGCCCATTTGTCAACAAGCAGGGACCAGCTCTGCCCACAGTGCTGGTGGATGCAGAAAACCAGGTCCCCGCTGTCCGTGAGTTTTGCCCTGGTTAGACAGTGTGAAGGTATCAAATGACTGAAGACAATCAGCATCCAACAGTGAGAAAAAACGGAAAACATCGATGTGGATTACAGTTAACCCAAGCTGGTAGTCTATTTATGTAAAGTTTGGACAAAACTAACCTAGCCTGATAAAAGTTAAGTCAGAGGTTGCCCTGGTAGGGTCAGGGAAGGCGGTTAGCTGGGCACACATGTGAAGGACTTTCTGGAGCAGTGGAATGTTCTAGATTTTGATTTGGGGAAACCGTGACATCTTCTGTCAAATCTCACTGAACTAGAGGAAGTGACACTTCCCTGAGAGTACCTTGTATATGACTATGATTTCCGAGATCATGCCTATGTTTTATGTATTTGAGAAACAAAAGTAAATCAAAAGAGCAGGGAAAATCCTCCTGCCAATGGCGGCATGGAAAAGCTCACTCTGTCACAGATACATGAAGTTGACGAGCGACAACAATTTGATGTCTTAACCAGGGGTTCTTGTCCTGGTCTAAGGATGTATTATGACAGAGGCCCCAAAACCCCCTGAAATAAGATGCAAAATGTCGTTCACATATTGAGTTTTCTAGGAATGGAAGCCACTGTTCCATCAGATTCCCAAAATCGTTCCCGACTCAGTGGGCTTAGAAACCTCTCTTCTGGAAAAAAAAAAAGTCTCATGAGTTAATGCTGAAGTATGCAGGAAGCATAGAGCCCAGTGCCTCTGTTCCTGGGGAATCACATTTTTCCTGAAAGCTTCCAGAAAGTTGAGAGGCTGGCATTTGCTTCTCTTGCTCTGCCACCACCTGCAGAGTGAATGAAGAAATATAGAGGGCACCGTCTACCAGGGCTTTGAGGGTGGGGTATGTAGTAAAAGATAAGGAGGTTCCTTTAAAAAAAAATTGAAAATAAAACTACTAATATTATGACTGCACTAATGCACATTCCCACCAGCAATATAAAAGGGCTACCCCTTTCTCCACATCCTAACCAGCAGTTATTATTTATTGTCTTTTTGATAGTGGCCATTCTAACGTAGGTGAGATGATATCTTATTTTGGTTTCAATTTACATTTTCCCTATGATTAGTGATGTTGAGCATTTTTTCATATACCAGTTGGTCATTTGTATGTCTTCCTTTGAGGAATGCCTATTCAAGTATTTTGCTCTTCTTTAACTTGGGTTATTTAGGTTTTTTAATTTGTTTTGTTTTATTTTTGCTATTGAGTTGTTTGAGTTTCTTATATAGTTTAGATATTGTCCTCTTGTCAGATGTATAGTTTGCCAGTATTTTTTCCCATTCTGTAGGCTGTATCTTCACTCTGTTGATTGTTTCCTTTGCTGTGCAGAAGCTTTTAGGTTTGATGTGATCTCATTTGTCTATGTTTGCTTTTATTCTCTGTGTTGGTCTTCTCCCAAAAAATCTTTGCTCAGATCAATGTCATAAAGCACTTCCTCTATGTTTTCTTCTAGGAATTTTATAGTTCTAGGTCTTACATTTAATTTTTTGTTTATTTGTTGGTTTTGTTTGTTTTGAGATGGAGTATTGCTGTGTCACCAGGCTGGAGTGCAGTGGCGCGATCTCAGCTCACTGTAACCTCTGCCTCCTGGGTTCAAGAGATTCTCCTGCTTCCGCTCTTGAGTAGCTGCGACTACAGACGCACACCACCACACTCAGATAATTTTTGTATTTTTAGCAGAGGTGGGGTTTCACCATGTTGGCCGGGATGGTCTTGATCTCTTGACCTCGTGATCTGCCCACCCTGGCCTCTCAAAGTGCTGGGATTAAAGGCCTGAGCCACCGTGCCAGCCTACATTTAAGTTTTTAATCTATCTTGAGTTAATTTTTGTTGATTTTATATATGATGACAGACAAGAATCTAATTTCATTCTTCTACTTTGGACACCCAGTTTTACCAACACTACTTATTGAACAGACTGTCCTTTTTCCATCGTGTGTTCTTGGGCATCTTTGTCTAAAATCAATTGGCTGTAAGTGTATAGATTTATTGCTGTGTTCTCTTTTGTGTTCCATTAGTCCATCTGTCTGATTTTGTACCAGTACCATGCCGATTTGGTTATCATAGCTTTATAGTGTACTTTGAAGTCAGGTAGTGTGATGCCTTACAGCTTTGTTCTTTTTGCTTAAGATTGTTTTGGCTATTGGGGGGTTTTGTGATTTTATGTAAATTTTGTAATTGTTTTTTATATTTCTGTGAAGAATATCATTGATACTTTGATACAGATGGCATTAGATCTATAAATATTTTAGTAGTATAGATATTTCAACAATATTAATTCCTCTAATCCATGAACATGGAACCTCCTTTACATTTATTTATGTATTCTTAAATTTGTTTCACCAGTGTTTAGTAGTTTTTATTGCAGAGACATTTAATCTCTTTCATAAATGTATTCCTAGGTATTTTGTAGCTACTGTAAATGGAATTGTTTTCTGTACTTCTTTTCAGATAGTTTGCTATTAGCATACAGAAATGCTATTGACTTTTGTATGTTGATTTTTGGAACCTGAAACTTTACTGAATTGGTTTATTAGTTCTAATAGCTATTTCGTGAAGTGCTTAGGATTTTCTATCTATAAGCTCATGTCATCAATAAGCAGGAACAATTTAACTTTATTCCTTTTGACTTGGATACTTTCTATTTATTTCTCTTGCCTATTTGCTCTGTCTAGTACTCTCAGTACTTTGTTGAATAAAAGTGGTAAAAGTGGGCATCCTTGTCTTGTTCCTGATCTCAGAGAAACAGCTTTCAACTTTTTGCCTTCCAGAATGATGTTAGCTGTATGTTTTTCATATATAACAAAGTATTTATTTTGTTGAGGTACATTCCTTCTACACCTAATTTCTTTTCTTTTTTATCATGAAGGGGATGTTGATTTTTGTCAAATACTTTTGCTGCATCTATTGAAATAATCATATGGTTTTTAATCCTTCATTCTGTTAATGTGATGTATTATGTTTCTTGATTTGAGTATGTTGAACTATCCTTGCATTCCTAGGATGAATCCCACTTGATCCTGCTGAATGATCTTTGTGTCATACTATTGAATTTGGTTTTCCAGTATTTTGTTGAGGATTTTTACATCTATTTTCATCAGGGATATTGGCTTGTAGTTTATTTTGTTGTTGTTGTATCCTTTTCTGGTTTTACTATCAGGGTAATACTTGTCTTACAAAACTGGTTTGAAATAATTTCCTTTTGTTCAAGTTTTTGGCCTAGTTTAAAAGTTGGTATTAATTCTTCTTTAAATGTCTGGTGGAATTCAGCAGTGAAGCCATCAGGTCCTGAGCTTTTCTTTGATGGAAGATGTTTTATTATTGATTCAGTCCCTTTTGTCATTATTAGTCTATTTAGTCTATTGATCTATCTTTTCATAGTTCAATCTTGGTAAGTTGTATGCATCCTGGAAAAAATCTTTTTTACGCACTTTATATATCAAACAGAATGCAGAGTGAGACATGGCATTTGTTGTACATCCCTATGCTGATGTTGAAATTTCATTGAGGTAGTTTATTTTCTATTTTCCCATCTTTCTGCTTTGCTCCTCTGGTTTCTTGATACCATCCTTTCACTCTAATGACACTGTAGTTATTCCTTTACCAGGCTCAAAGTTTTCTCTTCTCCAGAGCACTCCTCTCATGCTGCCTCTGCTTGGGCTGCCTTTCACTTCAACCCATCCTTCTTTGTTGATATCTCACCACCACTCAAAGCAGTGCTCATGTGCCTTGCTGACCTGCCCTGACTCCCTAGCTCTTCCTTGAGCCCCTAGCACATGTGATAAATGGCTTGCAGAAGTGGCCCCAAAGTTCCTCCCAAGCATATATCCACACCTGTTTGCAATCTGACTCAGTTTCCATCAAGAGATGGAGTCTATTTGATGCCTCTTAAATCCAGATTGGACAAATGCTTTGGCTAAGGAGACATTAGAAAATATGGCACAGTGAAGATTTGAAAAGTGCTTGTTCAATGGATCTTGGCCTCTTTTGTTGCTCGGGATACTTCTGCCTCCAAGAAAATGAGACTGGGTTGTCCTGCTGAAGGAAGAGAGTCACATGGCTATTGCTCAGATAGCATCAAGCTAACCACCAGGCATGTGACTGAGACCATCTAAGATAACCCAGTTTCAGCTGAGCTGATACAGAGCAGAAACACTGTCCAATAACCAAGGGAAACTGACAGATAAGTAATGTTTCTTACTTTAAATCTCTATATTTGAGTTGATTTCTTATCCAGCAAATACTACCTGATATGACACCTTCACAACGCCTTTCTATATTCCAACTTAATTGTAGCATCCTTGACCACAGAACCACTTTGACTGACATCCTCTGAAGCTCCTTCAGGACTCAGATTCTGCCTCACTCATTTAAGGAGCAAAGGACATATTTGTTGATTGACAATCTCGTCCAAAGTTTCCACTGTGCTTCAAGGATCAGTTAGTAATTTAATTCCTTTAGAGGCTGGCTTAGGTCCCCAGGCACCAGCTAAAAACAAACCTGCTACATCAAATCTTCTTGAAAAAAAAGCCAACCAATCGTAAGCTTTGAAATCAACTGTAGGATCTATGGAGGAGCATTTTGCTAGGGCTTCAAAGACCATAGGCATTAATATAATCTCACCCTTCAGACTCAGATCCTCTCTCTGATTTCTCCTTCAGTTCCTGCAGAGAATTTGAGGTCAAAGGGAATGGAAGAGTCTGCTAGTTCAAAAGAATTGAGGTGGGGATGATTAAAAATTGAATCTCAGCTGACAAAATTGAGAAGTAAAGTTTCTCTGAAAATATTATTTTCATAGTTAAAAGGAATTTGCATATATATAAATGACTTTCTATCATGTAAAAATGCTTCCACAAAAATGTACATAAGAGTTTCACCTCAATGTTGAAAATGAGACAGTTGGAGTATATGATGAGTAAGAGCTTATAAATACATAATCCTATATAGAGTTCTGACATCCTGAGATGCTGTCCACCTGTCCCTAACAAAAGCCATAAATTCCCAGAGGGTCATATAAAGTAAAAGGTTATTTTGAACATTCTAAATTAGTTTCTGGGAAAGGAGGGCAAGATTTCTCTCTTGTGCCCTTTGGATCCCCACAATCTATTTATTAAGACAAGTACTAGCCACTGTGATGAAGTTTATTTCTCACTCGTATAAAGTCCAAAATGAGCCATCAAGATAGGTGACAGAGGGTGGGGTTGGGTACAGAAAGTACACTCCACACAGTGGCTTAGTCATCTTCAGCATGCAAATTCTGTGGCCACACTGAGAGTCAATCCAATCAACACAGGAAGACAGAAAGGGTGATGCATCAGAAAGTTTTATGCAGTGGGCCTAGAAAGTAGTGTACATCCCTGTGCCCATATTTAATTGGTGGATCAGTCACATGATCACATCTAACTGCAAGGGAGGCTAAAAATGTGGTCAGCCTCCCACAGATTGTCACCAATAAATGATTTCCCCCATAATAAGAGCATCACATGGATCATGTCACATCCAGACTTGGGGATTCAGTGACATCCAGCTAATACAGAGTTTTGGTAGGAGGTGTGATTGCATGCCAAAGTTACTTCCCATGTAAAACCAATAAACAAATTCATTCAAAAACACTAGCTTATGATATATTATACTCCTGGGACAATGCTAAGATCTACAAGTCATAAAAGAAAAATACACCATAATGTCTCCCTATTGGGAGCTTATAGTTAAACTGAACACATTTGACATATTCACTGAAAGATGTGTAAATAATGCAGCATCAGTTTCTAAGTGTGTTTGCCTGTCATAGATAAGTGTATATTTATACATTTTTCTAACATATTTTTCCAGAACATAAGACAGTACACAGAGTTTAGAGATAGAACAGATCCTGCTATTGTTTGAATGTCCCCTCCAAAACTCACATTGAAATTTAATTGCTATTGTGACAATATTAACAAGTGAAACCTTTAAAAGGTGATTAATACTGTTATTATGGGAGTGCATTAGTTATCATGGGAGTGGGCTCCTGATAAGAGGATGTATTTGGCCCCCATTTCCCCTCTCTGTCTTGCACACTTCCTTGCTACGCACAGCCTTCTGCAATGGCATGACCCTGACCTGATGCTAATGCCATGCTCTTGTACTTTCCAGCCTCCAGAACCATAAGCCAAATAAACTCCTGTTTTTTGTAAGTTACTCAGTCTGTGGTATTCTGTTATAGTAGCAGCAAATAGATGAAGAAATAAAATGGTACCGAGAAGTGGGGCTTTTGCTACAACAAATACCTGAAAATGTGGAAGCAGCTTTGAAACTGAGTAATGGACAGAGGCTGAAAATACCTGTGAAAGGTATGTACAGATTTTGAAGTAGCTGGTTAGGAAAAGCCTAGATTACCGTGAATAACACGTTAAGGGAAATTCTTTTTATTTATTTAGTTTTTATTTTTTTTGAGATCGAGTCTGGCTCTTTCCTCCAAGCTGGAGTGAAATGGCACAATCTCAGCTCACTGCAAGCTCCACCTCCTGGGTTCACACCATTCTCCTGCCTCAGCCTGCTCAGTAGCTGCGACTACAGGCGCCCGTCACCACACCCAGCTAATTTTTTGTATTTGTAGTAGACAAGGGGTTTCACTGTGTTAGCCAGGATCATCTTGGTCTCCTGACCTCATGATCCGCCCACCTCGGCCTCCCAAAGTGCTGGGATTACAGGCATGAGCCACCCCGCCCAGCCATGTTAAGGGCAATTCTAATGAACGCTCAGAAGAAAAGGATAGCTGTAGGGGAAATCTGTAACTTCTTAGAGATTACTTATGTGTTTGTGCCCAAAACATTGGAAGGTAAAGGCCATTCTGATGAGGACTCAGATGGAACTGAGGAACAAAGTATCCGAAACTGAACTAAAAGAAAATCCTTGTAGCAAAGTAGCAAAAGCCCTGGCTGAATTGTTTACCGGCCCGAGGGTTTTGTGTAATGCAAAACTTTAGAGTACTACCAAACTAGGATATCTGGCAAAAAAAAAAAAAAAAAAAAAAAAATCTAAGAAGTAAAGCATTCAAGCAGCTGTGTGGCTACTTTTAACTGCATATGGTAAGAGGCAAGTGAAGAAAACTTATTTAAAGACAGAATTGCCGGGCGCGGTGGCTCAAGCCTGTAATCCCAGCACTTTGGGAGGCCGAGACGGACGGATCACAAGGTCAGGAGATCGAGACCATCCTGTCTAACACGGTGAAACCCCGTCTCTACTAAAAAATACAAAAAACTAGCCGGGCGAGGTGGCGGGTGCCTGTAGTCCCAGTTACTCGGGAGGCTGAGGCAGGAGAATGGCGTGAACCCGGGAGGCGGAGCTTGCAGTGAGCTGAGATCCGGCCACTGCACTCCAGTTTGGGCAACAGAGCGAGACTCTGTTTCAAAAAAAAAAAAAAAAAAAGAAAGAATTTATAATTAAAAGGTAAGTAAAATGGGAAATATAGAAAATTTTCAGCCATGTAAATAGTGTGAAGGTGTCTTCCGGAGAACAAACCAAGGGTGTGGTGAAGTGATTGTTTGCTAAAGAGATTATCATGGATAGAACAGAGGTAAGTGCTGTTCATCAAGACAATGGGAGAAGGACCCCAGAGGCATTTCAGCCGTCTTTGAGGCTGCCCCTCCCATCACAGGCCCAGAGCTCTAGGCAGGCAGAGTGGTTTCAGGAGATGAACCTGGGGCACCTTTGTGGGGCTCACTGCCCATGGTCACCTGGAGACTCTGCTCCTCACATTCCAGCACAGCACTCCTTGACATCTTAAGCCATGGTTCAAGTGGGCCCAGGTGTGACTCGACTAGATGCTCCAAAAGATGTAAGTAGCAAACTCTGGCAGTGTCCATGTGGTGGTAATTCCACACGCTCACAGAATGCAGGAGCTTTGGAACCACAAGTTCCTCCACCTACATTTTAAAGAATGCCATGCGCTGCTTGGGGACCCAGGTGGAGACCTGCTGCAGAGGCAGAGCCATCCACTAGGGTAATGCCAAGTGGAGTTATGGAAGTGGGGCTACCTGAAAAACCCGAGAAGCGTAGGGCCACCAGCATGCAACTCTAGCCTAGAAAAGCGGCAGGCGTGAGATTCCAACCCAGCAAAGCCAGAGAGGTCAGGCTGCCTAAGGTCTTGGGGACCCAACCATCACCCCAGTGTGCCCAGAATGTAGGACAGGAATCATAGGAGATTATTCTGCAACTTTAACACTTAAAGTTGTTTTCGCTGTTGGGTTTTACATTTACTTGAGACCAGTTGCTCCTTTCTTCTTGCCTTTTCTCCCTTTTGAAATGACAACATCTAACCTATGCCTGTTCCATTATTGTATTTTAGAAGCAGATAACTTGTTTTAATTTTACAGGCTCACAGCTGGAGGGAAATTTGCCCAAAGATTTATCATGCCTTGAGCCGCACACATTGCTGATGTGGATGAGGCTTTGGAGTTTGGACTTTTGAGTCAATGCCAGAACACTTAGGACTTTAGGGGCTATTGGGATGAAATGAATGTATTTTGTATGTAAGAAAGCCATGAGTTTTGCGGGGGCCAGGGATGGAATACTATGGCTGAATGTTCGAAACTCATGTCAAAACTTAATTGCCATTGCAATGGTATTAAAAATGGGGACGCTTAAGAGGTGATTACCTCACGAGGGTTTTGCCTTCATTAACGAATTAATGCCATTATCTTGGGGGAGTAGGTTAGTTGTTGTGAGAGTGGGCTCCTGCTAAAAGGATAAGTTCCACCGAGCATGGCGTCTCATGCCTGTGATCCCAGCACTTTGGGAGGTAGAGGCAGGAGGAGGGCTCAAGGCCAGGAGTTTGAGGCTGCAGTGACTTGTGAAAGTGCCACTGCACTCCAGACTGGGCAACAGAGTGAGACTTCATCTTAAAAAAAAATTAATTTGGCTCCCATTTTTTCTGTTTATCTTGTGTTCTCAATTGCCACGTGAAGCCTTCCACCATGGGATGACCCTCACCAGATGCCAGCACTATGCTCTTGGACTTGCTGGTCTCCAGAACTATGAACCAAATAAACTTCCAGTTTTTATAAATTACCCAGTCTGTGATATTCCATTAGCACAGCAGAAAACAAACTGAGAAAGATGCTTAGATGCTAATTTATACCACATGGTAACCTGTGAATAGGTGTGTGAAAACGAAAACAATAGCATGAGCTACAGTCATTAGAAAAGTGCATGGAGAAAATATGACAAGCTGGGCTTCAAGGAATGGATAATTTGTGGGTATTTTGGAGCAGAAACCAGTTATCAGGGAAATAAGGATATGTTGTGTGTTAGCCTGGCAGCACAAAGATTTCTCCCGAGATGCCTTTAAAAAAATGTGTAGTTCAAGTTTGATAAGCCTGCAAACTTATCAAAGTTAGGCATCGGGAGCCAGCAGCAGGCAAACCTGACCTGAGTCTCCTCTCGTGGACTACACACAAATATGCAGTGCAGGAAGGCACTGACTTTGCCTGGGGTCAGACAGTGGGGAGACTTTCCTGAAGACGTGACATACGTGTAACCTGCAGGCTACATAGGTGTCCCTGAGGAAATCAGGTTCATTTCATTCTCAGATAATAGGGAGCTATAGCAGGTTCTTGAGAATCAAAATGGCACCATGTAGAAGAGTTTTCATTTTGTTCTTAAGAAGTGTATCCAGTGAAGGGGAGAAAAGGCAAAGGCAGGAATCTTCAAATGTATCTTAAATTGTTCACTAAGGAAATTAGGGAAGGCAACTTGAATGTTAAGAGAACCAGTCACTGCTTTAATGCAGTCAAAAAAGCCCTTTAGACACCCCCCTTCCCTCCCACAAAATGTGCTTCTTCTTGAAGAGACTCAGAGTTCAGAGTTCAGCTGACCTCCCTGAAAAGTCAGTGGAAGTCCTTTTTTTCTGGAAGGAGTAGGTCCCAGGTGTGACGCTCTAAAAAGTCTCCAGCCAGGTCTGGCTTTGAAATCGGGCAGCTGAGAGGAAATCTGCATCTCCATGGCACACGGAGCAGCATGGAACCTGGACACTTCCTGAGGGGCTGAATACACATCCCTGGCCCGGTGTCTCTCCCTTCAGAAGGACTGTTTGCCCACCTGAGCCCAGCCAGGCCACCCATTCCCCACTGCTTCGCAGGAGGAACTGAGGACAGGTGCACTCAAAGTGAAGCCAGGAAGCTCCTTGCAGTCCCTCCAGGGGGCTTTGCATCACAAGGGGGACATTATTTCCTTGACTAGGAAGGCTGTGTTTGTCTGAGACCCCAGGGAGCTGATGAGGTGATACTCTGGGGACCTCAGTGCCTCTTGGCTGTGCTGCAGGGTTGCCTGAGGATGGCCAAAGCTCAGCAAGGCAACACTAAGGGACCCGGCCTGGCCACAGGGGAATAAAGCTGCCGTTGGTAGGAAATTTGCTGTTGTATCCTGCTGATTCCTCATAAAAGGTACAAATTAGAGGTCTGCTGCCAACACCAAAGTCAGAGACAGTTCATATGCTAGGAGCTGTTGCCCTAGGAAATCATGTCTTTCTTTTCCAAGGAGATGGACATGTTGCCTGTTGGAGTGCAGCAGGAATGCTGCAGCTTGGGGTGTCCTGGTGTTGGGAATAGGTCCTTTGCACACAGCTCTGTTCCTCCCTAATCAGAGGTTATGGGGAGGGAGGATTTGCCTGTTTTGAAATCAATCTAGAAATTGTCAAGAATTGAGAGAAGAAACTAGAGAAAGGACACTTGCCCAGATGACTTAAAACAAGACAAGATCACAAACACCACAGGCAGGCTGCACTTTATGCACTGAGATAGGAAAGTGACAGAAACCGGACACAATGTGAGGGTGTTACCAACAGTAAACATGGGAGTTTCACAGGGAGTACAACTTAATGGTGAAGGGAGGAGGCAGGTGGCAGCTGCAGGCTTGCTCTGGGTGGGCAGCCACCCACTGGAGCTGAGGGGACAGCACTCTCCTGGCCCCACTCCTGTATTAACTGGTCTAAGAAGCCTGTACTTCTGAGCCATGCTCTGCGGAGATCACAATCCTGGGAACTGCCATGTGCAAGCTGACCTCGGCTCTCACTTTAAAGCAAAAATAAGCCAGGCACAAAAGGACAACTGTCACATCTTGTCACTTATACGTGGGAGCTAAAAAATTTAAACGCGTGGAAGTCCAGAGTGGAAAAACAGATAACAGACTGAGAAGGGCAAGTGCGGGGAAGGAGGGGATGCAGAGGAGAGAGATAAAGGGTACGAACATACAGGAAGATAGGAGGAAGACACTCAATGTCTGACACCAGAGTAGGATGACTACACTTAAAAATATACTGTGGCCAGGCACGGTGGCTCACACCTGTAATCCCAACACTTTGGGAGGCCAAGGCAGGTAGATCATTTGAGGTCAGGATTTCAAGACCAACCTGACCAACACGGTGAAACCTCATCTCCACTAAAAATACAAAAAAATTAGCCTGGCATGGTGACTCATGCCTGTAGTCCCAGCTACTCGGTAGAGTAGGCAGGAGAATTGCTTGAACCCAGGAGGCAGAGATTGCAGCGAGCGGAGATTGCGCCATTGCACTCCAGCCTGGGAGCCAAAGATACTCTGTTTCAAAAAAAAAAAAAAAAAAAAATGTATATAATATATAATATAGTAGTATATATATATATACTCACACACACACACGCACATATATATATACACACATCACACACACACACCCCAAATACCCTGACTTGATCACTATGCATTACATACCTTGTAAAAAAAAATCTCATGTACTGCATAAATTTACACAAAAAGAATATAAACAAAAAAAGGAAAATAAATAAATAAAATGAGCTCTACATTCCAGATGTGCAACACCTATATCATAACATGTTCTTCTCAGGCAGCATCTCAAGCACCTGCACTTCTAAAAAGCAAGGCCAACATTGATTTTGCTTTCCATACTGGCTCATACGTACCAGTACCCCAATAACCATTTTCTAATCAAATAAATTAATATGATTTTTTTTGCCAAGACCTAAATTTCAGCTTCCACAATAATAAGAGCAAGTAAAATATTAGCAAATTCTCAGAAATTTTGTCAGTTGGTTCTAGCTTCTGGGGCTTTGGTCTCTCATTTGAGTCCTAGGCAGTCATGGTGCCCTTCTTAGAGATTCTCTAATGGGCCAAAATAGTTGGCTCTTAGTTAAGACTAGTTGTCAGGACCAGGTGTGTAGCATGTGTCGTATCTATAGCAGGCACTCAGGAAGCACCCATTGATTGATACTAGTATTTGGCCTTCTCTTAGAGTCTGGGCATTGCCAGTTATTTCAGCAGGAATTGCTCCCCTTGAATGCTGCAGCCCAGCCTCTGAATGCTGTGGTTGAATAGTTATAGTTTTGCCAGGCCTGGTGACTTTCAGCAAAAGAGATCCAAAAGTGTATTTCTGTCTAACTCTCTGGCTTCAAGAATTTCCATTCAGACCAGGCACAGTAGCTCACGCCTGTAATTCCAGCACCTTGGGAGGCTGAGGCAGGTGGATCATTTGAGGTCAGGAGTTCGAGACCAGCCAGGCTGACATAGCGAAAACCCATCTCTACTGAAAATACAAAAATTAGCCAGGCATGGTGGCAGGCGCCTGTAATCCTAGCTACTTGGGAGACTTAGGCAGGAGAATCTCTTGAACCCAGGAGGCAGAGGTTACAGTGAGCTGAGATCATACCACTGTATTACAGCCTAGGTGACAAGAGCAAATCTCCGTCTCAAAAATAAAAAAGAAAAGCAAAAAAGAAAAGAAAAAAGAATTTCAGTTCAAAAAAAAACTTTAAAAACTACAGAGAGTTTTACCACATGTCCTATGTCTTTCTGGCAAGCTTTTTTTATCAGGTAAAATTATCTTTCTGGCAAATTTTAGGAAAATCTGGTGTCACTGAATGCCTCTTGACATCCGGTGAGCCTTATTTCTCAAACTCTTGCCCTGCAGTGATCCACCCACCTTGGCTTCCCAAAGTTCTGGGATTATAGGCATGAGCCACCGTGCCTGGCCACCGAGTCTTTTTATTTATTTCTTTTCTTTTTTTTGAGACAGATTCTCACTCTGTCGCCCAGGCTAGAGTACACTGGCGCGATCTCTGCTCACTGCAACCTCCGCCTCCTGGGTTCAAGCAATTCTCCGCCTCACCCTCCCGAGTAGCTGGTACTACAGGCGTGCACCACCACGACCTGCTAATTTTTGTGTTTTTAGTAGAGACAGGGTTTCACCAAGTTGGCCAGGCTGCTCTCAAACTCCTGACCTCAAGAGATCCACCTGCCTCGGCCTCCCTAAGTGCGGGGATTACAGGCGTGAGTCACCATGCCTGGCTGCGAGTCTCATTTCTAATGATTCTGGGGTGTTAGGATGGAATAGAGTGCATTGTGTCTATCAAGTCCATTAAATCTTCCAGAGAAACTAAAATGAAAACAGATGGTTAGGCCTGAAAAGAAAACAGAGAGAGAATCATCAGCTCCTCTTGTTTTCTGCAACTACGTTTCAGATGAAGTCCAGAGACCTGTACAAACAGATTCAATTAATTGTCAGTGGAAGGACAGGGCTAGCAGCCACTTATTCAGATGACTTGATTTTTGTCCTTTTGATCAGAGCAGACACTAGGGGTGAATCTGGTAACATGAACCACAGAGTTAGTTTTGTGGGTTCTGAAACCTCAATCTTGTGGGGAAAGTCAGGTAGATATTCTGAAAGTGCAGATGTCGTTGCCTTCTGGATTCACACCTGTGGATGCCGTCTGCCTGTGAAAGAAGGGGTGCTTCTGCATGGCAGTGGCCTAAACACGGAGATGAGGTGGGACAATGCACTGTCGGGCATTTTATTTAAGGAACCAGAAAGCAAACTCATGGGCCATCATCTTAAACATCACTAAATCTGTGATACCAACACTTCTATAAAAATCCCATCAAATTATCTGACATTGATCTTTCTAAATATTTGTTACTGCTGTGTTCCTTTGAACCCACTAAACACTTAGACTTTTCATTGTTCATTGGAAATTTCAATATTTGAGACACAGTCATCTGGTCCTTAAAAACCAAGCTGTGAAAATCGAAGTCACGGTTGTTAAGAATTTGGAATGTTTTTGCAAAGGTTGCCATTGAGTCCAGTGACCTCTTGGTGGTCTTTACTTCCATGCTCTTTGCAATGCATTTTCTGAATGTCCGTCCCACATGTGAATAGTCACAGAGGTCTCCCATGAATTTTCTGGTCAGACTTGTGAGATTAAAATACGATAATGGATCTGAGAATGTACTTTTAAAAAACCTGATAGAGCTGAGTGCTTGGGAAAGGTTTTAATTTTTGACAACTTAAGTCCTGTGTTCTTTACTTCCCCAAGTGTAACATTTCTTAGGATATTTTGTTGCATTCTGGGATTTTTCTGGAAATTATATTCACTTAGGAGTGTAAGAAGCTAAGTGCTGACATAGCACACTTCCTAATAGAGCCAATCATTTGTTGATTGTTTCCAATTAGCAGCTCCTCTGGGACCCTCTTTGGAATTTGATTTGCTCCCTGGAGAGTCAATGATTTTTCACAAGAACTCCCAGAGAGAAGGCAGAGAGAAAGAAATCCTCACTAATGGTTTCAAAATTATTGAGAATCAAGGCTCCTTTTAAGGTCAAAACACTTAATAGTTGTATTTTTAGCAATCATTGAAGAAAGGGAAAATGTTATTATGAATTCTGTAACATTTTCAAATACATCTGAATTTTACAAATTTACTTTAACAGAATGCCTACTCTCACTTCAAAAATAGTGCACAACCTATTTGATGAATTTTACCACATTTTCTCATTTTACAAAACTTTAACATTGGTAGTGTTGGTGTGTTGTTGAGAATTGATGATATCTTAGTCATTGTGCCAATGCTATAATGTCAGTGTTTATTTTCTAGTAGTGCATAAATAACGGTGGACTTTACAATCAATGGTATCCTAAATTTGATGAAATACGCCTTGGGCAGAAAGTTTAGTGTTTACTCAGCCCACAGGCCATAGGTGGTAGTCTGATTTCCAGGCTCCCCAGAATCATTCTACTTTGCCCCAGGGATCTTCTCTGCCTCCTAGACTGGGAAATTGCTTTGATGTATCCTGTCGTTTATATTCACCAAGTTGTTCCTGGGTATAAAATGTAACAAAGTATATTATATAGTCCTGCTCTCAGTGGGGATGTGTGCATCTGGTGGATTTCTCACTCATTGTTGCTGGGGAGACTTTGCAACTTCAGGTTTGGTTTTGTAAACACCAAGCATGGTGCCCAAGTCCCAAGAAACACCTCCAGAGTTTCTCCCAATTCCAGCGAAGACAGAGCTAGTGTTTAGACGGATCAATGGCCAGAATGTCCTTACGGAACTCACTGTGAACCCAGCACAACATTCCAAAAATTATTAAACCAGGTAATAAACTGAATTCAAGAATTTACCATTTATTGAAGCATTTGGAGAATAGAATAATACACTGTGAGATCCCACTTAGAGGGTTCGGGAAATTTCAGAGGAGGCAGTGGAAGATCATTTAAACCGAGATAAGCATAAGAGAGTTTCAGCCAGAGGCTGAAGGATGGAGTTCAAGCCCACCTGAAAAAAATTCTGCCTGCATCCCGTTAATTAGATGTGACCCACAATTTTAAAAACACTGATTTATTGAACATCCTCCATCTTCTGGGTCCTTTTTGTTTATGATCTCACATTCATGATCCTATTGTCCCATTTTACAGTGGTTACATCCCTCTTCCAGGTTGCAGGGCTGATAAATTACCCAGCATCTGGTCCAACGCAGAGTCTGTGATTGTCACCACCCCAGACAGCCCCCGAGGAGGACAGGTAAGTAAACAGTAAGTAAACAAGAAGGGAGACATTTCCAGAGGGAGAAAGAAAAGCAAAGTCTCATGTGCACCTCCTCACGTCTGTTTCTAATATGTTGCCTTGGGCGAGTGAGTTAGCCCTTCTGAGCCTCAGTTTCTTCACTGGTAAAACAGAGACACAATTGCTTGTCTTGCTTTATTCATCCACACAGTAAACCTGATAATGAAAATGAAGCACAGTATAAGGCAATGGTAGGCATTAACCAAATATAATCATCTCTTACTGTCATTGTATACTTGCTGTGGTTAGCCCTTGAGTGGTTTTAAAGAAAGCAAGCTGGAAATTCTGGAAGATGTCACCCAACTCCCCCTTCCAATACACCCTCGTATCTCCACACATCCCTTCTCGTCTCTGCAACCATTTCCAGATACGATTCTAAGCCAATGAGGCCTGAGAAAACTCAACCAAGAAAGACTATAAGTGCCCCTCAGGTGGTCTTTTCTTGTTGGAATTGGTTTCCATTTGTTTTCTAATGGTCGTTTCACTGCCAGGGTCCAGATATGAAAATTAACGCTTCAGGTAGAGATGAGAAAAAAAGATTGTTGTAGTTAGAGCTCCAAGCCCTCATTTCTCATCCCAGTGGATGGGTATAAACTCCAGAACTGGCCCCACTTGTGCGCCATCCATACTACTCCTGTGGGGAGGACAAAAAGGGAAGCATCAACCAAGGGAACAGAGCACTCCAGGCCTGAACTTGTGTGCCCTGAGTTGTGACATCACCACACACTCTGCTGATCACCCATAACGCTGGTGCTTAAAAAAGGCCCTGAAGCAACTAAGGAGGAACTGACATGCTTGCCCCTGGGAATCGGGGCTAATGCATTTAGGCCAAATGAGGTTTTAGGATCTAGCTGTTGTCTGTTTATTTTTAAAAATAACAGAAACACTATTCACAATAGCTAAGATATGGAATCAACCTAAATATTAAATATCCATCCACAGATGAATGAAGAAAACATGGTATATATACACAGTGGAATACTATTCAGCCATAAAAAGAATGAAATCCTGTCTTTTGCAGCAACATGAAGGATCCTGGAGAACATTAGGCTAAGCGAAATAAGCAAGGCATAGACAGACACATCCTGCATGTTCTCACTTAAATGTGGAAACTGAAAATTGAGCTCATAGATGTAAAGAGAAAAACAGACTTATGAAGTTTGGCAAGGACCCTTCCCCACCCCACTTCACAGGTGTAGGGGACATTGTTCCTGAAGGAGATCTGGGTTTCCTGTCACCTAGTGGATGTCAATATTGGCTGCCCATTAGAATCATGGGGAAGGGAGAGCTTCTGGAAAACCCACGTGTCAGCTCCGACCCTCATCAGTCTCTAAAGAAAATAATAATTTTTTTAAAAAACAAATCTACAGTGTCAGGTCTTTAAAAAAAACAGCAACAACAGTCTGTCAACACCCATGTTCACAGAAGGATTACTCACAATACCCAAAAGATGAAAGCAACTCAAGTGTTTATCAATCAATGGATGAAAGGATGTACAAAATGTGGTTATCTCCACACAGTGGAATATTATATAGTCTCAGAAAGGAGGGAAGTTCTCACATGTTAAAATACGGATGAGCCTTGAGAACATTAGGGTGATATAAGCCAGTCACAAAAGAACAAATACTGTACGATCCCACTTACTTGAGGTACCTAGAGTAGTCAAATTCATAGAGACAGAGAGTAGAAGGGTGGGTGCTAGACATAGTGGGAGGGGAAATGAGGAGTTGTCTAATGGTTACAGAGTTTTGATTTTGCAAGATGAAAAAGTTCTAGAAATGAATGGTGGTGTTGGTTGCATAACAATGTGAATGCACTTTATGTCACTGAACTGTGTGTTTAAAATGGTTAAGATAATAAATTGTATTATGTATTTTAACACACAACAAAAAAGATGATGATCCTTGTGCAGGCCTGTCCCTTTCTGTTTTTCTGTTTTACCAGCTACTCCAACAACATCAACATTTACATGGAAGGATATCCGATCATTCCAAAGAATAAGGATTAGAACCCAGGGATTCAGATAAGAATTTTAATACAAATTATAAAACTCCATTTAGCTTACTTATGGTTATATGTATAAGAAACTGAAAGGAATTATGACAATATCGAAACTATTTAATGGGTTTAAAGAGAAATTTACTCCTTTTTGTGTTAATAAAATTATAATTTAAATGCTTACATAATTTAAACGTGTAAAAATACATAATTATTTGGATAATACAGGGAAAGTGCCCTGACTCGCCATCGGTATCCAAAACAATATCGAAACACAGCTGAGCCACAGCCTCCTGCAGTCGAACTGGCATTTACTCGAGTTGTGTTTTTCAAGACTACTCGAGGTAGAAGAAGAGCCAGGGACCCACTCAAAAAATTCTTTCGTCTACATCATTGTAGGCAGCACATGAAAACACCTGGGAAGAATGGAAGGGTGCAGAGAGGTGACCCGTTTGCATAAAATGAACTTCAGCTGACAAAATACAGGTAATCAAACAGGAAAATGCAAATTGCTCATTAACTTCTCAGAGTCAGTGAACCTGGCCATGAAGGTTCAACCGACCAAGGAGAATCTCTGCAGCTCCCCGGGTGGCCTCAAAACCACCATAGTAGTCACCGTCTTCCTCATGGAGGACACAGGAGGGAGAAAGTGGCAGAAACCTTTTGATCTAAACTCCTTCGCGCATGGGTGGGCACACTAGGGCAGATGGGCCCACGCGGGCCTCCAAGAGGAGGGTGTTCCCAGAGCTGGGGGCAACAACACTTTCTAAAAATGTTCAGAAGAACCAGAGACATGGCATTCGTGTGTATGAGTGCAAATTGTGTGTGTATCAGTGTGTAAGGGAGTGTGTGAGTGCATAGGTGAGAACGTGTGTGAGGGCCTATATGTAAAGAAATGTGCTTACAAATGTCTATGTGAGTGTGGGGGTGTGTATGAGGCAGTGTGAGACTGTGTGTGCATGTGTGATAGTTTATGTGGGAGTGTGTGTCAGTCTCTGAGGTGAGCATGCATGTGCAGTGCTGATGAGTGTGTGTGTGTGAGTGTGCATGAGTGAGAGCATGTATATGCTTCAGCATCTCCATGTCTCGAACACATGTTTATACTTGTCTGTGTTTTTAGATTTGTATGCAAGTGTGTGTGAATGTATGTCTATGAATGTGTGTGAATTTGTGTGTATAACTGTGTGAGTGCACATGTTGTGTACATACGTGTGTGTGCATATTGGTGTGCATCTATGTGCGTGTGGGTGCATGTATGAATGTACATATATCAGTGTTTGAAAATGTATGTATGTGTAAATTTGTGTGTATATCTATCTGTGTGTGAATGTGGACGTGTGAATTTGTGTGTGTGTCTATATGTGTGAATGTGTATGCATATCTCCATGTGTCTGTACGTGTGCACGTGTGCATGTGCAACTGTGTATATCTCTGTGCTTGCACATGTATATACATTTACATGAATTTGTGTGTATATCTGTATGTGAGCATGTGCATGTGTGCAGATGTGTATATATCTGTGGTGTATGTTTGTGAGTGTGTGCCTGAGTGCATTTGTGTCCAGATGTGTACATATCTGTGTGTGTATGTTTGTGAGTGTGTGCCTGTGTGCATTTGTGTGCATGTGTGTATATCTGTGTGTAAGCATAGGCGTGTGGGTGGATTTGTGTATCTATGTGTGTATGGGTGTGTGTGGATGTGTGTCTGTGTGCATGTGTGTATATCTGTGTGTGAGCATGGGCGTGTGGGTGGATTTGTGTATCTATGTGTGTATGAGTGTGTATGGATGTGTGTCTGTGTGCATGTGTGTATATCTGTGTGTGAGCATGGGAGTGTGTGGATTTGGTGTGTGTGGATGTGTGGCTGTGTGTGTATCTGTGTGTGAGCATGTGCTTGTGTGTGGATTTGTGTATCCGTGCGTGTATGGGTGTGTGTGGATGTGTATCTGTGTGCATGTGTGTGTATCTGTGTGTGAGCATGTGTGTGTGTAGGTTTGTATACATCTGTGCCTGTACAGGTGTGTGTGGCTATGTGTTTCGTGTCCATGTGTGTGCATGTGTGCCATCTGTGTGTGAGGCTGATCTGTATGACCATGTGCACATGCGTATCCACACCGGGCTGTCTCTCAGGCTCCCCAGCAGCGAGGAGAATGGGAGTCTGCCGCTGCTTCTGAGACTGTGTGTCTCATTCATCATAGACGCATGCAAGACCCTTTTGTCCCCCTTTCTTTCCAATTTGAAAGCGACTCTTGAAGTGTAACGGGGTTTGTTTAAAGACTGTCCCTCTCCTTAGGTGAGCCCTGTTTGTCCATGTGAACACCAGGCCGTGGACAAGATGTACAGCCCTTGGCTTTAAAATAGCTGTGCACATTTTCCTCCGACCGCGAGACACAATTCTAGCCCTGTGGCCTCTCAGATTCATTCTCAGGTAAACACCCTGTGACAGGCCGCAAGCTCGAGACCAACTGGCATGGTCACAGCTGTGCCACATCACGGTGCACCCCGACACCAGGCCTGCACAAGAATGTTTGCCATCACCCCAGGCTGTAGGCAGCAAATATTTTCCATAGCTCACCAAAGAGAAAGGTTTCATAGAGAGTTTCTCCTAGATCAGTTATGCTGGAGTCTGTAGGGACCTTGTTCCAGAATTTATGAGCCACGTGTATGAATTCTCTCGAAAACATTAAATGGAATTCTTAGTGCTAGATCTTACTTAATCTGACACTATAAACTTCTTAAAGCTTGTAAAACTCCTACAATCCTAAAAAAGTAGCAGTTCGTTGCAGGGAAAGATGAGGCTTTCAGGCTGGCAAACAAAGTTTGAGGGGCATTCAGGCCCCAGCAGCTGTTTATAGACCAGTGACTCATATGCGGCAGAGGGGTGGCCTTTTCCCCACGTCTCTTGGGCAGTAAAATCTTTGCAGCCAGGCTGTTTCCATGAGGGGTGGAGATCAGGCTGCAGGCTCAGGCTGCCCTGGTGGAGGTTAGGCTCAGGACTGCGGAGGCCCCTGCTCCACCCCTGCATGGTGAGTCATTTGGGTCCCTCTTCGCATGTGGGGTTTGGAGTGGGACTCACCAGAAAACCTCAATGGGAGAAACAAAACACCCTCCTGGACTTCCAGTTCCTGGTTCCAACCCAACTTGTGAAAGAATCTGGGAAGGTAAATGGCAGGAGAAGGGACCTACCCTTCATCCTTTAACTTGGCACAGCCAGAGCCTCGGTACTGGCATCAGCCAGCTCAGCTCTTGGCAGGGGGAGCCACTTCAGCTCCAGGGAAATGAATTTTCTGTCAGAGCAAAACATATTAAAATGAAGTGAAGTTCCTGAATGTTCAACTGAGCGGTGAAGACTCCAACATACGGCGCATTTGGAGAATGGGGAGGAGTCGGTCTCACACAGCAGGAGGTGTAAGCCCAGCTTGGGAGCGGAGGGAGCCGAAACAGCCCCTCCCCAGCCCGGTGCCATTCATCTGGAGGAGATCAGAGGGAAGGACTTTGAAATAGAGTTCCTGGGGGTCTAGTTCCTCCTTCTAAAGGAATATGGGCTCCAGGAAGAAAGCCTGGACTCTTCTATCAGGCAAACTTGGGTTCCCTTCCTCCTCGTGCCTGTATGCTTTGGGAATCGCAGTCAGAATCTCTGCATATGAGTCCCCTCTACATAAAAGAGGAGGGGGAGGGTTTGAGCACTTGTTCCATGGATGTCACGAGGAGCAGAGCAAGGGAGGCCATGGAGCCCCAGCACTGCAACAGGCCCCAAGGGAAGTCGATGGCATCGGCTCTCCCACTGAATTCCGCAAAACTGGGCATCTGTGCTGTTTCCTCTGCCCTTTTCTCCTGACAAGAGATGCTAAAATAAAGCAGGAGGCAATGCACTCATTCACTCAAACATGGTCCTTCACTCCTGCTGTGTGCAGCATGATGCCAGGTGCCTAAAATGAAACCAAAAAGAAGGCGTTTCCAGACCCCGTGGATAAAAAGAGGAGGATGGTCCTTCTTTCTGTGTTGCAGAGTCCAACATGGCTTTGGGACCGGGAAGTGGGAGCAGTTTCCCCAAACTCTAGAGAGGTGCACCTCACTCGTCTCCTGTTGAGATTCCTAGGCAGGGTTAGGGGCTGCATTTTTCAGAGACAGCTGCATTCTTACCTCTCTTGTTCCACACACTGCCCTTTCAATGCAAGGCCACTTCTTCATGAGAGGTGGGGCCTGTATTTCCTCCCTCTACACCTGGGCACACCTGTGTAACTATCCTGATGGATAGAACGTGCAGAAGTGATGATGCATGGCTCCTGGCGTTAGATCCACCTGGCCGGCTCTCCCTTGAGACCCCCACCTTGGGAGCTCAGAGCCTTCAGGGAGGAAGCCTCCCCACCTTAAGGCTGCCATGCTGAGAGGCCACCTGGAGACAGACACGCCCGGGGTGCCCCCAGTGTTCCAGCTCCTCTCCGTGTGAATCTCCCCAGTGCTGGTCCTAGCCATGTGAAGGAGGAACAGATGACTCCAGACCAGCCTTGCATCTTCCATGTGAGGCCGCAACATTGCAGAGTGGAGACCAGCCAACTCCATTGTGCTCTGTCTAAGCCAACTTACAGGCTCTGTAAGTTTAATAGATGTCATGTTTTAAGCCATTGATTTTGGATGTAGGTGATTGCATGACCAGAGTAAGTGGAGCAGGTAGTGGAATAAGACATTCTCCAAGGGATATATTTGCATGTGGGGCTTAGCAGTGGATATGGCAAACAGAGGTAGAAGTTTGTTCTTTTGAATTGTTAAAATGGCAATACTGCCCAAAGCATTGTACAGACTCAATGCTATTTCTATCAAACTACCAATGACGCTCTTCACAGAATTAGGAAAAGCTATATCCCAAAGTCCATATGGAGTCAAAAAAAACTGAATAGCTAAAACAATCCTAAGAAAAAAGAACAAAGCTAGAGGCATCACATTATCTGACTTCAAACTATACTACAAGGCCATAATAACCAAAAGAGCATGACTGTAGTACAAAAATAGACACATCAACCAATGGAACAGAACAGAGAGCCCAGAAATAAAGCCACACACCTACAACTATCTGATCTTTGACAAAGCTAACAAAAACAAGCAATGGTGAAGGGATTTCTTATTTAACAGATGGTGGTGGGATAACTGGCTAGCTATATGCAGGAGATTGAAACAGGACCCCTTCCTTACACCATATACAAAAATCAACTCAAGATAGATTAAAGACTTAAATTTAAGACCTAAAACTAAAAAGAAACCCTTGAAGAAAACCAAGGAAATGCCATTCTAGACATAGACCCTAGCAAAGATTTTATGAGAAAGATTTTATGATAAAGATGCCAAAAGCAGTTGCAACAAAAACAAAAAATTAACAAATGCGAACTAATTAAACTAAAGAGTTTCTGCACAGCAAAATAAACTATTAACGATGTAAGTAGACAACACACAGAATGGGAGAAAACATTTGCAAACTATGCATCTGACAAAGGTCTAATATCCAGCATCTGTAAAGAACAAATTAACAAGCAAAAAAACCACAAACAACACCATTAAAAAGTGGGCAAAGGATGTGAACAGACAGGTTTCTTCATACATACAGCCAACAAGCCTGTGAAAAAATGCTCAAAACCACTAATCATTAGAGAAATGCAAGTCAAAACCACAATGAGATAGCATCTCACACCAGTTAGAATGACTATTGTTAAAAATTTTTTAAATAATAGATGCTGGTGAGGTTGTGGAGAAAAGGGAATGCTTATACACTATTGGTGGGAATGAAAATTAGTTCAGCCACTGTGGGAAGCAGTTTGTTGACTTCTCAAAGAATATAAAATCAAACTATCACTCTACCTAGCCATCTCATTACTGGGTATCCACTCAAAGGAACATAAATCGTTCTACCATAAAGACATATGCATGTATATGTTCATCACAGCACTATTCCCAATAGAAAAGACATGGAATCAACCTAGAGTCCCATCAGTGCTAGCCTGGATTTTAAAAAAAATGTAACACATATACACCATGGAATAGTATGCAACCATAAAAAAAGGAGATAGCGTCCTTTGCAGCAACATGAATGGAGCTAGAGACCATTATCCTAAATGAACTAATGCAGGAACAGAAAACCAAACACCACATGTACTCTCTTATAAGTGGGAACTGAACATTGAATAGACATGGACTCAAAGAAGGGAACAATAGACACTGAGGCTTACTTAGGAGTGGGAGAGAAGGGTGAGGATCTAAAAACCGTGTATCCAGCACTGTGCTTATTACCTGAGTAACAAAAGGATATGTACAGCAAACCTCCACAACATACGATTTATATAACAAACCTGCATCTGTACCTCTAAAACTCAAATAAAAGTTAAAAAGAAAAAAGATGTTTCTACTTTTGGGTTAGACATTGTTTTACAAAAGCAAATTTTATGGACCTCTCATTTCCTGGTTGTGATGTTGATCTGGGGAAGAAAAAGCATAACCTAACACTAAAGTGATCCCAAAGACATGGAACAAAACATTGGGTCCATGGAATGTTGATAGCTCTTATCAAAAGGTGGAGGAATATCCACAGGAGAGAGACAGTAGAAGGACATTGTGTGGTCAAACTTGAGAAATACTGAATGTAGCAGAGTTGAGAGTGCACACCCACATCCCCAAAGCACCTATCTGTCCACTACATGCTGGCCGCCTCCCATTGCAGAGCCCAAAAACTCACTGCCTGAGGGCTTTGTCTCAGTGTGCTCAAGTCAGGCTGGAGCAGCCTGGGGTGAATGCTGTGGGAACCTCCCTCAGTGGATGATGGATTGAAGGGTAGGTTACCACTCTGCCTTTCTCACCACTGTGATGTCTCCACCATCTCTCAGAAGTCCCCAGCTGGACTGAGTTCCTCAGCAGTAACCTGCTTAACCATATGTGTTCTACTGGCTTCTGGCCCCGGTGTCTCACTTCCTTACTCCCTAGCAGTGCTTCCCAGCATCACCTCCCAAACAACTACTTAGAAGTACAACCTTATTTCTGGGTCTGCACTGGGGGAACCCATACTCAGATACTATGTTGTTAGTTTTTCTGCACAATTCTTCAGAGATAAACTAAAGCTCATTGAGGCTCTCTAAGGTGGATGCTGAGAACACGACGTTTCAGAAACATATCTGACTGTATCGTTAGTCCACTTTTTGTTGGGATTGTTTGTTTTTTTGTTGCTGTTGTTACTGATATGTTTGAGTTCGTTGTAGATTCTGGATATCACTCTTCTGTCAGATGTATAATGTGAAGATTTTCTCCGACACTGTGGGTTGTCTGTTTACTTTGCTGACTGTTCCTTTTGCCGTGCAAAAGCTCTTTAGTTTAATTAAGTCCCAACTATTTATCTTTGTTTTTGTTGCATTTGCTTTTGGGTCCTTGGTCATGAAATCCTTGCCTAAGCCAAAGGCTAGGGGGGTTTTTCCAAAGTCATCTTCTAAAATTTTATAGTTTCCCATCTTAGATTTAAGTCCTTAATTCATCTTGAGTTGATTTTTGCATAAGGTGAGAGATGAAGATCCAGTTTCATTCTCTTACATGTGGCTAGCCAATTATCCCAGCACCATTTTTTGAAAAGGGTGCCCTTTCCTCACATTATGTTTTTGTTTGCTTTGTTGAAGATCAGTCTATTCGCAATTGCAGAATCATGGAACCAACCCAAATGCCCATCAATCAATGAGTGAATAAAGAAACTGTGGTATATGTATATATGATGGGATACTTCTCAGCCATAAAGAGAAATGAATTAATGACATTTGAAGTGACCTGGGTGAGATTGGAGACTATTATTCTAAGTAAAGTAACTCAGGAATGGAAAATCAAACATCATATGTTCTCACTGATATGTGGGAGCTAAGCTATGAGGACACAAAGGCATAAGAATGATACAATGGACTTTAGGGACTTGGGGAAAAGGATGGGAAGTGGGCAAGGGATAAAAGACTACCAATAAGGTGCAGTGTATACTCCTTGGGTGATGGGTGCACCAAAATCTCACAAATCACCACTAAAGAACTGTCTCATGTAATCAAACACCACTTGTTCCCTAATAACTTATAGGGAAAAAAAAAAAGGTTGAGTTAAAAATAAAAGAAACATATCTGACTGTGAAATGATTATTTTGTTGTGTGTGTTCGTGTGTGTGTGTGTGTGTGTGTTTCACTGAAACGTCTCACAGTGTTCTTGTTTCTTAATACCAGCTTGGAGAAATGTTGCCTTAAAAAGTATTTGTAAATGGAATTTTATGGACCAAATATTCCACGCAAAATAAATAATTTGTTAAGTAGCAGTGTCCCAACTGTTTTGTGATCTTTGAAACAGGCGACATTTTCAAATCAGACTTGAAATTATGTCTGGCCACCCACACATCAGGAGATGAGATTGGGATTATAAATATGTGATCTGAGCACCCTGAACCAACTTAAATGTCCTAGCCTGTGCTAAGAGTAAGCCTCATGTAAAAGAATGACAGCATTGTCTCTGAAAAGGGGAGATAGTTGGCCTCTGGAACACCCAAATGGCCTGGACTAAAACTAAAGAATTTTGACCCAGTAATATTATCCTCGTCCTCAATTCTCAAATTTGAATATGCACTGCCCTCCAGGCCCACACAGTTTGTAAGCGGTAGATCAAGCCAAGGGCCCATACTCTTAACCACCTCAGTAATGAAACTCTTCTAATGAAATTTCAAAGATCAGTGGAACCCGTGAGGAGCTGCTTTGATTGTCTCTGTCTTCCACACATTCTCCTTTGCGAAAAGGAAAGTTTTAAAGTGTTTGGATGTCAGGCTTGGTGATTCACTCCTGTAATCTCAGCATTGGAAGACTGTATATTTTAGAAAAAAAAGAAAAGTTTGGCAACATTGATCTAAATCTTTAGCAGCAAAAGAAAGGGGAAAATCTGAGAAACAGTGTAAGTTTCACAATTTAACCAGGCTCATTATTAAGTAGATCATATCTTTCTAATATAGCTATATCTAAGATGTAATTGTTCTGTTGCCTGTACTCCAGGGAAAGAGGGTTTGTGTGCGGGGGAAGGGTGGGGAGTGGTGACTTTCCCTGAATTGTGACCTTTATCTCCTGATTCTTCACCTGAAGCATTTCTTCCCCTTCCTGCTTGCCATAATCTAGTAAAGACAGATAGGATAACTATGTGAGGGAAGATGCTGAGGAGGTGGAAGTTTTTAAAAATGCAATCTAAGAAAATGAGCAAAGCCAAAACTTGGTTCTTTAGTCGATTAATAAAACTGATAAATTCCTAGGAATAGTGACCAAAAGTAAAGAAGAGAATAAACAAATTCAATGTCAAAACAACAAAGAAAGATGTGACTAGAGACATTTAAAAGACAATCAGCTATTATAAACAACTTTTACCCATATGTTTGACAGTTTAGATGAAATGGGCAGATTTATTGAGAAATGTTAACTTTTAAAAGCTGATACAAGAAGAAATTAACAAATTGAGGAGTGCTTTATCTTTTAAAAAAAATTGTATTCATTTTTAGAAACCCATCTATAAAAAAAAAAACCCAGATCCACACTGTTTCTCAAGTGAATTCTTCCAAATTTTAAAGAAGAAATAATACGATCCTATGGAAAATTTTTCAGAGAAAAGTGTACTTAATGTTACCTACTTTTAAACTAACGTAAATATCTAAACTCTTGCTGCTGTCTTCCTTCTATGCCTCCACGGAATCAGAAATCATTTTGCCATGGCCACACAGCTTGACGTTCTTCCATTACCCCTCCTTGACCTCCCCTCTGCAGCCCTGAATGGATGCACTGCCTTTTGCTTATTGATTCTGCCCCCTTCCTCAATTCCACGCATCCATCCCTGTTTCAGTCCTTGTCACACCCTTGTTTCAGCTCCTGGTTGAAACTGGGTTAAGTTTATGACCACTTCACTAATAAGGGTAATGAAAATGAAAAGAAAGGAAAAAAAAATACCATCCTGATTTATCCTTCCTAATTAATCAAATTAAAAAAAAAAAAATTTTCCCATAATGACTCAAAGATATGCATAATTTTAAGTGGTTGCTAAAATAGTGTAGATACAATTTTATAAAATGCTATTTCATTTAACAAAGGCTATACATGTTCTTCTGTGTTGCTTAGTAATTGTCAAAATTATTTTATCTTTGAGAATAAAATTCCAGTTTTTGCCTTTCAGGTATAGTATCTCAAAAGCTCTCACTGTTTCCTGAGCACTGTTTCCTATTTTGTTATGTTTTGGGTAAGAGTCTTCTTCATTCTCCAGCCTTATATTTTTCTTTCTTTAAATTATTCACAATATAAATTTACAAAACATATTAACATACATGATTTGGCTTGGCTGTGCCCCCACCCAGATCTCATCTTGAATTCCCACTTGTTGTGGGAGGGACCCAGTAGGAGGTGATTGAATCATGGGGGCAGGTCTTTCCTGTGTTGTTCTTGTGATAGTGAGTAAATCTCACAAGATCTAATGGTTATTATAAAGGGGAATTTTCCTGCACAAGGAAAGCTCTTCTTTTGTCTGCTGCCATGTAAGACGTGCCTTTTTCACCTTCCACCATGATTGTGAGACTTTCCTAGCCACACAGAACTGTGATTTCTCCATTAAACTTCTTTCCTTTGTAAATTGCCCAGTCTCAGGTATGTCTTCATCAGCAGCATGAAAACAGACTAATGCAGTACACAAAAGTGTACTTTTCTGATTTTTTCCTACAGAAAAATACACAAATATAGAAGTATATTTATTGCACCTTTTTACAGTTACCCCAAAATCCACTGGCAACAAGAGGAATGCCCACTAATATGAAAATGTTTAAATGAATTTAAATAACACAAACGTCCTCAATTTTGTATAATAGTCTAGCAGCAGTTCACAATTTAGCCTCACCACAGATGGCTAAATATATAGTATATTCCACACAGTACAATGTTTTTAAAAAGAATAAAGTCTATCACAAAATGTCAAAATGAAAAGAGTTCCATTGCTTATTTTAAGTTTGAAGAAAACAAGGTACAATTAGTTTATCAAAAGAGTCTCGTTTTAATCTGGGAGAGTTGCCAATAAGCAGTTCTTTGTTTTACACATTATAAATGTCTGCAGCTTTGCTTTTACAACTAGAATATGTAATATCTACAATCAGGAAATACATACAGAAAAGGGTACTTAAAATGTACAGGTAGAATTATAATAAAGACACCACAATTCCACCATATTCTAGGTATAAATGTCAAAATTAATAGTCATTTCCAAGAAGCAAAGTCATTTGTAATCCTGAGTCATAACCAGGAATCATTTCTGAAAGTCTGGATGCATTCAATGATTCAATAAATATTTATTGAGCTAATGCTGTGGGCCAGGCACTGAAACAAGATCTCTCATCTCATGAGTTGACATTCTACTCTGTGAAAACAGACAACAAACATGGATACAAATAAGGAAGTAAAGTGATTGCAAACCATATATTAGAGACGAATGCTCAGAGTGAAATACACATGGTGATAAGATGCTGAAAAAGGGAGGAACGCATTGGACAGCTGGAGAAGTCTGCAAGGACAGCCGGTGAGCCGACACCTGGAGGGTGGGAATGAGCCAAGTGAAGACCCAGTCAGGGGCATTCTAGGCAGTAGGCATCAAAGGTGAAAGCCTTCGTGAGGGGTATGGGGCTTCTGGCATTCATGCAACACCAAGAAGGCAGTATTACAAGATAAATATATTCTTTGTGATTTCTGGGACATAGCAACTTCCCAAACCAATGTTTCTGGGAAAGACAAAAGAGTTATCAAAAGCCATGAGAGGCCGGGCGCGGTGGCTCAAGCCTGTAATCCCAGCACTTTGGGAGGCCGAGACGGGCAGATCACGAGGTTAGCAGATCGAGACCATCCTGGCTAACACGGTGAAACCCCATCTCTACTAAAAAATACAAAAAAACTAGCCGGCCGAGGTGTAGTCCCAGCTACTCCGGAGGCTGAGGCAGGAGAATGGCGTAAACCCGGGAGGCGGAGCTTGCAGTGAGCTGAGATCTGGCCACTGCACTCCAGCCTGGGCGACAGAGCGAGACTCTGTCTCAAAAAAAAAAAAAAAAAAAAAAAAAGCCATGAGAGCAGGAAGGTTGAAGTATGGGCTCAAGACCTACACATAACACAAATGTCCTAGGTTTTGTTTTCTAATCTAGCAGCAGTCACAATTTAACTTCACCACAGATGGTCTTTTCTATTGATCAAAATACCACTGAACTAATATTCATCTTTCTAGAGTAATTTATAGGTACACTTCCTCATCATATTCCAACCTCTGGGATTTAACTATGAAAACTTGAGACTGCCATTCACTCATTTGTTAAGTATTTACTATACATCTATTGTGTAGCAGACACTTTTTGGGCTGCTACTGACACAGAAAAGAACTAAAATGATCCAGCAGCTGTAAGGACAGGCACTCTTGTTGGAGAAGCTGATAAGAGGGTAAACTGCATAGTGTACCAAATGGCAGTAAATGCTTCCATGAAAAGCAGAGTAGGGAAAGGAGACAGGGAAACTGAAAGCGGGAGTACTTAACAATAAAAGGAATGAGCAGGGGAAACTTCAGTGATCAGTGGCATTTGAGTAAAGACCCGAAAAAGAATAGAAAAGGTGCCATATGAATATATAGGGCAAGATTGTCTCAGTCAGAGGGAATAGCAAGTGCACACACCTTAAGCCAGGAACATGCCTGGTATATCTAGGAACAGTGAGGAGTCCACCGTGTCTAAAGATGGGTGAACTAGGGGTCACAGTGGGTGAGGCAAGATGGGATGAACATAGAGATCTTGTAAGGCCTTGTAAGCTTTTTAAAGGGACCAGTTTATAGTCTAAGGTTGGAAGACACCAGAGGACTTTGAGGAGAATGCTAATGTATGATTACATTCTTACATATAATGAATGTATATACATTCATACACATATATTCCTTTTTTTTTCAATGAGTGTAGTATGTCAGTAAAAGGCAGTGTTTGTAGTGTGTGTGTGTGTGTGTGTGTAAAACAAACTGTTTAATACATTGGTTAAAAAGAAAAATGCCCGAAAGGCTATGAAACCAGGATTCCTCTGAAGACTAAGATAGTAAAGGTCTGGGGGGAAACAGAGTTTACTCTTTATAAACACATTTTATGTCATTTGAAAGATACTCTTAGAATCTACTATTTTGTGGTTTATTAAAAGGTGTTTAAAGAGCCAACAGAAAGCAAGTTAGTCATCATAAATATTCCCCCAAATGGTCTCTGAAAGGTAATTAGAATATGAGTGTTCCTGTTTGCATTTTAATTATGTAAGCAAACAATTTTTCATTTAGATAAATCACCAAGCCTCCATCTTAAGTGCTAAATTAGCAGACACTTATCCATGGTTACTCAGAATGAAATGTAGGAATAAGAAATATATCAACCAAGTACTTTTAATTTTATTTAAATGCATAAAAGCAACAAGATTAGAGCATTTTAGGGCAAAAGAACGTCAACAACATCTCTAATTTCACCAAATTGATAAAATTGGTTCAGGTTGTTAATTATATTTTTAAAAATCCTTGATATAATTTAGAAGATCTGAGCAATTGAAGATCAAATAATCAGCACAGACCACGTGGCAGAACCAGTACTGTCAGCTTGATCCACTCTAAAAGCTCAGCTTCCCATTGCACCAAGATGGCAGTCAACACCCATCCTTCCACTCTCTGAATGTTTCTTCCCTGCTAACGGTGCATTGCCTCTCACTTCATCCTCCTCACCCACCAGGAACTCCCAATATATTCTTTTTCCCACCACTCATACTCCTACTAGCCACAAAAAGATGTTCACTCTGATTTGTCTATTGGCAGCACATTGGCAGGTTTTAATGTTTATGCAAAGAACTCTGCAAGCCCAGCGCTACCAGAGTCTCATGCTGGGTGGAATAACTTATTCAGAACACTGACTGTCAGCTCATCTCAAGAGGCAATAGGCTCCACAGTATTAGGTGACTTTCTTACCAGACCCTAAAGTATCCATTTATAGTTGTTATATAACCACAAATATCAGAAAATGTTTTGTTGTCATTTCTTTCTATTGACTTGCTTATTTATTCTTTCCATTTATAAGATAAATACTAGCACTTACAGACAATTTATGGCCCAAAATGCTATCCATATTTCATAGTATTCCTATAAATTGCCAGCCATTCATATGATGGGCATTATTACTATCCATTTTCCTTTGAAGATGAGAAACTTCCAATTACTTAAAAAATTTCATATATTTATTTTCCCGAATGATTTGGGTTTTCTGCGTGGTGAGTGTGCACACTAACTATATGGTTTCTTCTCCCCTAAGCTTCATTGATCCTGAGTGACCTCCACCAGTGGGCTGTTTGGCTCTGCTTCACCCATCGCTACAATTAGCCTCCTCACTAATGAAAAATCTTTGGATAAAAGATAATTGTCTGGTAACATACTTCTTAAAAAACATGTTATAGAGTGATATCAGCAGGAATGGCAAATTAAGAAGCATAGAAAATTATTTCCTCAAAATAAGAAGAACACTGGCAAAAATGATCAGAATCAACATTTTCAGGCCTGTGAAAATTAACTAAATGCTTGCATCAATTTGAGGAAAATGTATTCAAGAAAAGTAGCTGAATCTTAATAAAAAGAGTAAGTTATAAGGCATTTTACCTTGTCTTATTCCCATCCCCTTCTTTCCAACTCTGCAGTAGCCTTGAAAATCAATAATTCCACACTCATAGCGAAAACCTGCAACCTGCCAGGCACTGGAGGAAGTGGAATGGGTGAAAGCCTGCTGTAACACTTCATTCACAGAAAATTCTCTTTATTTGATCTGTCTGGCAGCTTCCTGGTAAAGCATAATCACAGATTTATCATTGTTCTACCTTTCCCATAGATCCACCAGTGCAAAAAGCCTTTTCCTTGGGGCATTTGTCAAAAACAATCAGTGGCAAGTGTTAAAAATACTGCAACTGCATGAGGGAATGAGAAGAGAAGAGCTGGGGCAAACAACAAGGTAACAAAAAAGCCAAGTCATGAGTTGCTTCTAGGGGACTTTGAAAAGCTTACATATATCTGGAATCTAGAAGGCCATGTACAGCTTAGGGCTGAACACCCACACTGGGAAAACCTGAAAAGGCCATGAGACATTATGTTCAGATTACCTCGAGGCTCTGCACAACTAGGAAATGAAGGCTAAGGCACCAGCATGTACCAATACACACATAGAATTCTTCACCAAGGGCTGGGAAACTTCCTGGTTCCAGATGTTTAATACTGGACTCATTACACAAACACTTAAAGTCAGATATTTGAAAGGTGTTCAAAGAACTAAAGAAAACATTGTGTAATGAACTAAACAAAAGTATAACAATGATGTCTCATGAAAAAGAAAATATTAATAAAGAGATGGAAATATTTTTAAATGTCAAATAAAAACTCTGGAGTAAAAAAAGTAGCTAAAATTAAAAAATTTACTAGAGGGGCTCAACAGCAATTTTAACCTGGCAGAAGAAAAAAAATCAACAAATTTGAAAATAGGTTAGTTGAGATTAGCCAGTTAGAGGAACAGAAGAAAAAAGAATAAAGAACAATGAACAGAACCTCAAAAATCTGTGGGACACTATGAGGCATACGAAATACTCATAATGAAAGTCCCAGAAGATGAAGAAGGAAAGAAAGGTTTTTAAAAAGAAGTTTTAAAAAATGATGAAAATTTTCAAAATTTAATGAAAATATTAATCTACATTACCAAGAAACTCAATGAACACCAAATATAATAATCTCAGAGAGATCCATACTTAGACACATCATAATCAATCTCTCAAAATCCAAAGACAGAGAGACTTTTGGAAGCACAGCAAGAGAAGCTACTCATCATACACAAGGGATTTTCATGAGATTATGCACAGATTTCCTCTCCTAAACTATGGAGGCTGGAAGAGAATGTAATGACACATTCGAGGTGCTGAAAGAAGGCCAGGCACAGTGGCTCATATCTGTAATCCCAGCACTTTGGGAGGCTGAGGTGGGTGGATCAGTTGAGGTCAGGCATTTGAGACCAGCCCGGCCAACATGGTGAAACCCTGTCTCTAGTGAAAATACAAAAATTAGCCGGGCATGGTGGCACACACCAGTAATCCTAAATACTTGGGAGACCGAGTGGGAGAATTGCTTGAATATGGGAGGCAGAGGTTGCTGTGAGCCGAGATTGTGCCACTGCATTCCAGCCTGGGCAACAAAGTTAGACTGTCCAAAAAAAAAAAAAAAGACAAAAAAAGTGCTGAAAGAAAGAAATTGTCAACCAAGAATTCTATTTCTAGGAAAACTACATTTACAAAAGTTAAGGTTAAGACATTTTTAGATAAACAATTTGCTTCTAGTCCTACAAGAAATACTAAAGAGAATTCTTACAGCTATAATAAAAAGACATTAGGCAGTAACTCAAATCTAGGTGAATAAACAAAATACAAAATAACTACATAGGCAAATATAAAAAGTAGTTGAGGTGTATGTCTTTTCTGTAACACCTTCAATTCCTATCTTATTTAAAAGGCAACTACATGAAACAATAATTTTAAATCTATGTTGAGGGATATGTACAATGTATAAAGATGTAATTTGTATGACAGTGATAGCATAAAGGAGAGGGAATGGGCTATATAAGAGCAAAATGTTTGTGTACTATTGAAGTTAAATTGATATTAATTTGGACAAGATTGTTATAAATTAAGATATTAATTGCAATCCCCAGGGAAACCACTAAGAAAATAACTCAAAATAATATAGTAAAAGAAATAAAAACGGTACACTGAAAATATTTATTTAACACACACACACAAATATTTATTTCAAAAACAGAAAACAAAAGACATGAGACATATAGAAAACAAAAAGTAAAATGGCAGACATAAACCCAGCTATAGCAATTATAGCATTAAATGTGACTGAATTAACAACCAATCAAAAGGCAGAGGCTGAAAAAATGAATTAGGAAATGATCCAACAAAATGCTGTCTAACTGAAACTGTAGATTGAAACTGTAGGTTGAAAGACACACAAGGCCGGGCGCGGTGGCTCAAGCCTGTAATCCCAGCACTTTGGGAGGCCGAGACGGGCGGATCACGAGGTCAGGAGATCGAGACCATCCTGGCTAACACGGTGAAACCCCGTCTCTACTAAAAGTACAAAAAACTAGCCGGGCGCGGTGGCGGGCGCCTGTAGTCCCAGCTACTCGGAGGCTGAGGCAGGAGAATGGCGTAAACCCAGGAGGCGGAGCTTGCAGTGAGCTGAGATCCGGCCACTGCACTCCAGCCTGGGCGACAGAGCCAGACTCCGTCTCAAAAAAAAAAAAAAAAAAAAAAAAAAAAAAAAAAAAAAAAAAAAAAACAAAAG
>NW_016806124.1:230964-306574 GCF_001698545.2 Rhinopithecus bieti
AAAAAAAAAAAAAAAAAAAATAAAAGAAAAAAAAGACACACAAGCTGAAAGTAAAAGAATGGAAAGAGATATAACCATAAGAGAGTAAGAATGTCAATACTAATATCAAGTGAAATAGACCTTTAGACAAAAATTGTTAGTAAAAATACATAAACAGATTTTATAATCATAAAGGCTCATTCAAGAGGATCTGTCAATTATAAACATAGATCCACCTAACAATAAAACCCCAAACTGGAAGAATTGAAGAAAAATGGACAATTCAAAAATAAAACCTTAAGACTTCAATATTCCATTTCAATAGTAATATAACAACTAGGCAAAAGATTCATAGAGAAATAGAAAATTTGAACATTATAAACCATATAGGTTTAATAGATGTACCTATATATATAGAACACTCTACTATACAGCAACAGAATACACTACAAAAATATTATGAGCTAATAAATGAGTCAACAAGGTTACAAGATACAAAATTAACATAGAAAAATAAATTGCATTTCCATTCGCTGCAATAAACAATATGAAAATGAAAATTTTTAAAAATTTTGTTTATAATAGCATCAAAAATAAATATATGGATATAAATTTAACGAAGAAGCACAAGAATTGTACACTAAACATTACAAGTTTAGTACATTACAATACACTAAACATTATAGCAAGAACTATAGCACAAAGTTGCTGTGATATACGATGCTGTTTTCTTTATTTGCCTTTTTTGTAATCTATTGGTTTATTAAACAGAGGTGATACAACTAATTTTGAGTTTAGAGTTTGTTCCAACTCAATGGCTTAGAGTATCACTTTGATAAAAATCAGCATCAAAAGCATTCCTAATTTTCAAATACTATGTATGGCCTTTTCCATTGAAAAATGCTGAATTTTGTTTGTTTTGTAAATCACACTAGGTAATGCAGTGCTGTTTCAATACTGTTTCTTAATGACTCATTTTAGCCCCTATTTTCAGGGGTAGTGAGATAATGTAGTTTCGCCAATTTTTTTTCTATTATTTGCTGTCAGATTACAGAGCATTATAATATTCTACTGTTGTCATATGTGCAGGTTTATGTCCCACGTAAGGAGACTTAGGGGGAGAGTGACAGAATGCCTGAAGCACCTAATTCTGAGCTTTTGAGGTAGTCAACCAGTTTGTGATAGAATGATGATGGAATTTTCCTCAACTGTTATCAGCTGTCATGATGTACTGTCCCTTCCTCCTTTACTTAATTAAAATTGTAGGCTGACTTCTTTTACCTACAATCTTCTTAATTTTTGATGATAATGACTCCTCATTTCTCTTTGCCCAAAGACCTCATTCTTTAAATAAAACTTGTGATTTTGCCATTTTTCTAATAGGGACCAATATACTTGTGTATCAGCACAGTTTTGTTTTACATTGACTTTATAAATTCCATTGATTTGGGTTATAATATTATAGTTTTATGATTTTTACTACTTAGGTAGGTCATTTGATTATCATCTGTGACAGAATAACGTGAAGTTCAGTAATTATTAAACTCTGAATTGAAATGGCTTTCAAGGAATTCATGCGTTTAACTTAAAGATAGGAGCACTGTTGCTTTCATCCAGTGTATTTGTTTATGGAAAGCAAAACGCAAAGGCAGGCTGAGAAAGAAGAAATATTTAAATATTGTTAAATGCTCTGTATTACTGTAATTTTAGAATTTACCCATTTACAGGCTCCAAAAATAAATTTTTAAATAAAATATATTAGTTGACATAAATAAAAAATTGTGCTGTGACAACTAGATAGTCACATGCAAAAGAATGAAGTTGGATTCTTACCTCACACTACATATAAAAATTAACCAAAATTGAATAAAATGCCTAATTAGAAGAACTAAATGTATAAAATTGTTAGAAGAATACATAGGTGTCAATCTTCATGACCTTGGATTGGGTAATAATTTCTTAAATGCAACACCTAAAGCAGAAGCAACAAAATAAAACAAAATAGATAAACAGATGGATCTCATCAAAGTTAAAAACTTCTGTGCTGCAAAGGACACTATCAAGAAACTGAAAAGATAACCACAGATGGGAGAAATTTTTTGCAAAGTATATATTTGATAAAGGACTCGCATCTACAGAACACTTACAAATCAATAATTTAAAAATGCAGTTTAAAAATTGAAAGGATATTTGAAATTTTTTTCAAAGATATACCAATGTCCTGTAAGCACGTGGAAAAATTGCAAACAATGTCCACACAAGTGCCTGTACGTGAATGTCTATAGCAACATTATCCATAGCACAGAAACACAGAAAAAAAAAACAAATTTCATCAGCTGAGAAATAGGTAAACAAAGTGTGGTTAATCCAGACAATAAAATTACTATTCAGCAGTAAAAATGGAATCAAGTACTGACACATGTTAATAGATGGATATACCTTTTAAAAGTTATACTAAGCAACTAAGAAGCTAGACACAAAAGCCATAGGTTGTATGATTCCATTTATATGAAATGTTCAGAATAGGCAATGCAGATTACTATTACTGGTTTCTGGGCCCTAGCAGGGCAGCAGAATAAGGAACGATTGCTAATGGGTAAGGGGTTTCTTTTGGTGATGATGACAATGTTTCAGAATTAGATCATTGTGACGGTCCCACAATTTGTGAATATACTAAAAACCACTGAATTTTACATTTTAAAAGGGTAAACTTTATGGTGTGTGAATTACATCTCAACAAGGAAGATCCTGAATGTTCTTGATATAGCTGCCTTTTCATATCATTCTGTTCCCATATCATTTTAAAATCAAACAATTTGGTGTGAACCTCCATTTATGTCACCACTCAAAGCTCAAATTCAAAGGCAGGAAGAAAACCATGCCCATGATTTGCCTTGCACCATTAGGATAGTTTCTGGGACACTGAGCTCCTCAGCTTGCTTCCTAAATAGCACTAAACTTTTAAAAAACAATTTCCCCTTCTACAACACTGTCATGGGCTCTTGTTCTGGGAAAGTTCACAGTGTCTATTAATTGTCTTGAGGCTTAAGAGCAACCCATCCTCATTTGACAGGTGAGGAAGTAAGTCTTACTCATTTTAGAATCATAGAACTTTAGGGCTAGTGTGATTTGGGAGAACGTACAGCTCTTTATCTTATTTTATAGATGACAAGATGGGCATTTGGAGAAGTTGAAGGCCACACGAGAAATTGTGTGCCCCTCAGTGAATCAGGGTAGAATTCTCCTTTCTGCCGCAACTCACCAGGTCCTGCTGCATTTTCCTCCACTCTTCTCTGGTTCATTCTATTTCAGCCCTAATGATCTCCTTGCTGGTCCTTGAACATGCCAAACAGGTGCTCACTTCAGGGTCTTTGCACATGCTGTTCCCTCTGCCTGGGATACTTTCTGCCAAGATATATTCACATCATCTGGATCCTGCCTGGATCTCACCCCTCAGAAAGATCTGAATCTAAAATTCCTCCCCCTAGCTTTTTTCCCTTCATCCCTTTAGCGTGCTTCATTCTTTGTCTTGGAGGGCACCTGAGACCACACCCTTGCTTGGCTCCTTCCCTATTCTCAGCCAGCTTCACTTCCTCCCAAACGTTGCTCTCCGGAGAGCCCTTCCCCAGTCAATCCCAGGCAGCAGAATATCTATCTCTATCTCAGACACTGCTCCTGGGGCCAACTGAAGACGGTGTGCGGGAGGGAGGCAGAGGTTCACTGAACAGTGCTGCCCACAAGTGCTCTCTGGATATAGACTAACCTATTAAGAGGAAATGTTTGTGAAATAGCCAATGAAACTTTTGAGAAACAACAAGCAAGCACTTAAAAATGAAATCAGAGCCTGATCCGATCACTTTGGTAATTACATGATCTTTGGTTTTTAATGCCAAATGTCTATTTCCGGAGATGCGTTCAGCCCTCTGCGAATCATGTTTACCTAACTAAATGTGTGAGGCGATGGTATCAAAGCCGAGGAGATCACGTGAGCTAGAGCAAACAGTCAACAGATGCACGCTATTTATTTTGTTTTTTAGTCTTTTCATATTTTTTCATAAACCACACAGTCATTTTGCTTATAGGTTATTCCAAATTAATCTTCACTGAAGCATGTTTCCTAAACTGGTGACAATATGGTCTGCAAGGCAAGGTACACTTATTACAGGCAAGTATCTAAACTATGTCATATCCTTTGATAGCAGTGCACACCAACATCTACTATGACTTGCTTAGTACACTACACTATAGCATGGCAAACATGTTATTACCACCTTCTGAAATCTCTCTGGAGATATAACTGTTGCTTTAAAAGTCACACATGGTTATAGGTAAAATAGTCTCTGTTTTATTTTTCTCTCTGTTCAAAAGCCTAAAAATAATATCTGAAAATAACACGGTATATATACTCAACAATTGAAACAAGTGATTTAATGAAAACTTTCAAAGGGAATGTTCTTAAGTGAAAGAGTTGATTTTTCAACTAAGGGTTTCTTCATATTCAGAATTTCAGATCCATGCCTGGATCCATCATTCAGACTTCCAAAGACCTGCCAAGCTAACCATCACGGGTACACTGTATGACCAACTAAGCTAATGCAACTGCCAGAGCCCACCAATATTTTTGTGGGAACTCGGCTTTAAATGAAACAATGACCACGACAAAGTAAAAATGTGAAAATCAAAGTAAAACGCAACTCCTATTCTTAAAAATACATTTGCACAGTGGTTTGGAAATATATGCATATTTTTCCATCCAAGGCATGTTCTCTAAAATAGTTGTCCCTCAGTGTACTCCAAGGGGAAAACAATTATCTGGATCCCTGTGTTTGGAGACGATTGAGGCCCATAATCCCCTTCAAAACACATAAGCACATTCCCGATTCTGAGCAGTCATGGTATAGGAAGGAGGCCCTTTTACTCTTACTTGACACCAAGATTCCCAAGCTTTCTCAATCATAGAACCCTTTTTTTAAGTAGTGAGTATTTAAATATCGCTTTATTTATTTATTTATTTATTTATTTATTGAGACAGAGTCTCACTTTGTTGCCCAAGCTGGAGTGCAGTGGCGTGATCTCAGCCCACTGCAACCTCCACCTCCCTGGTTCAAGTGATACTCCTGCCTCAGCCTCCCAAGTAGCTGGGATAACAGGCGCTCGCCACCATGCCCAGCTTATTTTTGTATTTTTAGTAGAGATGAGGTTTCACTATGTTGACCAGGCTAGTCTTGAACTCCTGACCTCATGACCCACTCACCTCAGCCTCCTAAAATGCTGGGATTACAGGCGTGAGCCACCACGCCTGGTCAAGTATTTAAATATCTCAAGGGATAAGTGTTTTAAATCATACTTTTGTATTTGTGATCATAGAACTTTTTAAGATTCTCCCTTGATACATTTAAACAGAAATTGGATGAGTTGTACTCCATCAATGTGCAGACTGCAATGCTGCATCCATTTTTAAAACTGGACACTTTTCCACTTTTGTTTCCTTTAGAGGAATAAACCATCAAGCTTTACAAAAGGAGAATGTTAAACATTATCACTTAACTCTCTGTGAATAATTTTAAACTGAAACTCTAAAACTCTGATCAAAGCTGGAATTATTTCACACGCTTGCAGTGCAGGTGGTTCAAATACACTTTTGGCCTTTTCACATTAACTAAAGAAAAGAAAAAAGTTTTATTCAAGAATTGTTCAGTGACTAGAGGAAAATAAAACAATGGAAACTCAAAATCATAAATGTGAATATTTAGGTGCCAAGCATATTTGATTTTTTTCTCTGCTTAATGTTTTCTAAACCTATGCCAAAAAAAAGCATACGATTATGTTGATAAAATATACTATATATACAAAAGAAATGATCTGAAGTGATATTTGGTATGTAGACCTCCCAAAGAAGTAGTTTTTCAACTGCATGTATTACCTAAATCAAAAATGAAAAATGTTCAGTAGAGTTGTGGGCCTCATAGAAAGTTCTTATAGTTGAAACTCCCTTTGGCTGTCTTGTATCTGAGTTATCCAGGGAGCTGAGAAAACACGCCACATCAAGCAAGCCTCAAACTTCCATGGCTCCAGTATTTAAACCNGGTATGTAGACCTCCCAAAGAAGTAGTTTTCAACTGCATGTATTACCTAAATCAAAATGAAAATGTTCAGTAGAGTTGTGGGCCTCATAGAAAGTTCTTATAGTTGAAACTCCCTTTGGCTGTCTTGTATCTGAGTTATCCAGGGAGCTGAGAAAACACGCCACATCAAGCAAGCCTCAAACTTCCATGGCTCCAGTATTTAAACCTCATTTTTTAGCTTTTAGTTTTAATCCTCTCTGATAAAGGCACTTCCAGACAAAATAAAGAAATTGAAGAGGTACGTAGCATACATTTTATTATGACTAAAAATCAAGCAAGTTTTACAAAAAAGTGAGCAATATTTGAAGAATCACAAACTCATTATTTTCTGCCTTTTCATTTATTAAACCGATGTTTCCTTTATTAAACCGATGTTTCCTTTGTACTATTCGGCAGAACCTACTACGAATCTTGGTTGAATGGTTTACAGTAAGATTAATAATGTGTATAAAATTACAAGGTTTATGGTGGGTTGAAAATCAATGTTCAAGAATAAGTAAATATTCAAGAATGTGTAGTCACAGAAGAAGTAAAACAGCCAGGTGAATTGCCGAACCTTTCCAGATGTCAAAGCATTTTGCTGGCTTCGTTTTCTCTCCAGCAACTGCCATTCACCTCCCAAAGCTGGGAGAGGGAACCAAGCAAACACCACCACCAGGAGTGGCAGGTGGCAGGGCCCAGCTGGCCTTTCTGCAGTGTGTGTATCCACACTCAGCCCCTGCCAAATGTGCCTGCTCTGTGTTTAATCATGTCATGCCAACACTGATTCCAGCATGCAGAAGTGCAGGACAACAAATAATTGCAATGAGGATTTGTTGGGGGGAAAAGGCAGAAAGACAGGGGGCTGTCTTCCGAAGGATTTTATCTTAAAGGAGGCCCTGGATTCACATGCAAAACCTGACTCCAAACATTGACTTCAGCTTTTCTTTGATATATTTACACATACATGCACATGCACTTAAATGCACAGATGCACAGGACTAGAGTGTGTGTCTCACACTTGTGAGAAAGAAAATCCCAGAACAGGCTACCTTTCAGCTTCAGTCTCTGTAAGCAACTCAGCCTGTTAAAGTAACCAGTTCAGATCACTGAATAATGCTGTTTTGTTATTTTCTTTGACATGATGATGACAAGATTGGGACAAATGCTAACTTGTTATTTTAGTCATTTATATGACATGTTTAATTGTGTGTGGTGCATCAAACTACCGTGAAAAGGATAAAAGGAATAATTTTCTCATGGTCAGGGACAAAAACTTGAATTGACCATCAAAATATTTAGCCCAGTTGGCTCTTAAATTACTGTCTGCTAACTATAAGCTCATCAGTCCTAGAAATCAAAAGCCATATACACACACATAGGCACCTGCATATATATAAAATAAACATCTCTCTCTCTCTTTGTGTGTGTGTGTGTGTGTGTGCTTATCTTGTGGAGAGCTCTAAATTGTCTGTAAAGGAGAAGGAACTACTTCCTGTCTAGCGCCATTAACAACTGCATTAGCATAGAAATGCATCGGGTGACACATTTTATAAATGCATAAGAAGCGGGAGACTGATGGTGTTTAGAAGGTTAAGGGACAGGAAAATCTGATCAGTTCTGAAAGTGAAATCAATAAGGAGCTCATGCCATCCACACAGTGCATTCTTAGATGCTTCATGCAATGAAACAGTCTGGAAAAAAACCAGGAGAAACCAGCAGAGGCAGCCCTGCTACCTCATCCAGGACAACCCATGGAGCACCTGGATACACACTGTTCCCTTCCTGAGGGTCTCCAGACTAATGGACGGAGAGCCCCACACCACATTATTCATCATTATAGTTACACCACCTACCTATCTTGTTGTCCCGTCCCTGAACCAATGCAGAGGTTTATCCCTATGAAAGCTCTTCTGCTCAAATTAAAACCCATTTCTCTGGGCTCCTTTTAACTTGAATGCACACAAGGACTCTGTCTCCTCTGCAGAGCATGAGGATGCCATCAAATGCAGCCTTTGGTCATTGACCTGACTGAGCAGAGCCTCCATATCTGTCTCTGCCCAGCCCTAGCAGACTCAGCTACCACACGACACAATTGCTGAGCTCCCTCCAAAGGGAGGCTGGAACGTTTTTGTTCCTGTCTGAAATTCCCTGATTTCTCTATTATTCCCTGTGAGAACAAAGACAGTTAGGTTTCTAACAGCTCAAGGGGAAATCTGCCTTAATGAAATTTTAAATTATGTCTAAAATTTCTCTCTTCTCTAATCACTCTCCTTTCTTTGTTTTTTCTCCAGCAAACCTAATTAAGGGAGAATTATTTGGTCTGGTATAATGCCATGTAACTATAAAATAATAAATAGAATTTTCTGTCCCTTTTTCTTCCCAAATCATTTTTATCAAGAAGAGTCCCTGTAACTTGGTAGGGCAGCATTACAGAAGTTGAGGAAATAGTTCTGATTTCAATAGGCCTAATGGGTTTCAGGTGATAGCAATCTCCCAGGCCCAGCCCCTGCAATTTTTGAGGAGTCATTTAAACGTGTGCGCAACACACCACACTTCTGCTTGATCCAGATCATTAAACCCTCTGAAAATGTTTTTCATGAATTAAGAATAGCCATTAGGTGGCGAATCTAATTAGCAAAGACTCAGCTCTGGAGTTCTTCAAATAGCTGAGTAAATATTACCGTGTGTAATTGTGGTAATTCCCTATCATACCTGCTCATACATTGTTAGTACTATGGAACTAGCTTCACAGACCCGGAAGATGCTGTGCAAAACGAAGAGCATCTCTTCTTTCCATACCATTTTCTGATGCCAGGCCACTGGGGGAACCCCGCCTCCTCCATCACAAATCGCCACTCAGTTCCTCATAAAAGGTACATGCACTTGTTGAAAATCTCAGATTTCCAGAAATTACTCTGCATTTCTTTGAAGTTTTATATTCCTCCAAAAGAGATCTGAGGCACTGTGTCAACGACTTTCTTATTTGTGTTTTATCAGGAACATCTGAAAAGAGATGCAACAACCCTTCTGCTCCCCAACCGCATTGTGACTTTGTGGCCACAGTAAAACTGCAGTTCTCCTCAAGGTCACTTCTTAATTTGAAAGGAAATTCTACATTCTACTTGTTCAGTTGAATCTATAACAACTTCAGATTTTTGAATTGTAAAATTCACTGAAATTTTAGAGTCAGTTTATTCCCCAGGTGTTGTTCTTTCCACTCATCCAATCATTTTGCCTCCACAATACTGGGCAACGGGACAAGGAGCAAGCAGGAGACAAGCCAGAGGAGTCCCACAGTGCTAATGAGGAGCAGCACAGTGCTAATACTTTGCACCAACCTCCACCCCCAGACAGTGGCCCCTACACATTCGCTGTCACTGCTTTGCTGGAAAACAAGGCTGAGATGCCTGAACCTTCAGCTGCTGTAGTTCCCAGGGGTCTATTACTAGTGGGGGCTGGAAAAGATGCTTCACCTCCTTTCACTCTGCCCTGTGTCAGCAGAGCCACCCCATGTTTCCAGCAAAGCAACTGGCATCATCTTCGCGCCCAGCTTCTCCTCGCTCTAAGGCATAGGAACGTGACCCCAATGTGGGCTGCAGGCAGTCAGACTCCAACATTTAAATGGAGGACCAAAGGGCCAAGATTAGCCAAAATCTCATGAAAAGAAATAGCTAAGGCCAAGATGGACGCTGGAGGGCTTGCCTTGCCAGTTATCGATACTTTAATGTTATACAGACTAATAAATCGAAATTCCAAATATTGCCACGTGTATTAGAACCAGGAGCTTCACTGGCCAAGAGCAGGAGAAATGGATGTCCCAGATCAAGAAGAGGGTGAATTCTCCCTTCCACCACCATTTTGTTCTGTTCTAGCCCTGGAGGGATTGGACAATGCCTGCCAACACTGCCAACACTGGGAAGGGCCATCTTCTTGACTCAGTTTACCAATTGAAATGAGCATCTCTTCTGCAAACAGCCTCCAATACTCCCAGAAATATCTTACCAGCTATCCAGGCATCCTTTATTCCAACTAAGTTGACATATAAAATTAACCTTCACACTACAGGAATAGAAAAATAAATGACTAGGTCTAATGGAGCCAAGACATTGGTCACGCATATATGGAAACCTGGTGTGTGAAACAAGAGTCAGCGAGATGATACTCAAAATGCTAGCAGCAAATGCTAACCTAAGTGCCTCTATAGTCCATGGAAGTCTCAGGACGTTCCTCACAGTAAGTCATTGAATCTTCACAGAAAGCCTATGAACTGGTATGGAAGGCAGCCTGTAAGGAGGCTCCCATGGGTTCCCATCTCCTGGCGTTCACACTCTGAATAACCCTCACTCTTTGAATGGGAGCTGGACTTATTAGGAAGAGAATATAACCTCTAAGAAATAGAGAATAGCAAAAGAAATGGAATGTGGAATGTGCCTCTTTCTTCCCTACTTTAAAAAAAATTTTTATTTTATTTTATTTTATTTTTTTTTAGACAGGATCTGGAGTTTTTCTTTCTCAGGCAAAAAATTCCAACTCCAGTTCAAGGATGTTTCTAACACTGATCCATGATAGAATGTTTTGTTGTTGTTTTGTTGTTTGTTTTTTGAGACAAAGTCTTGTTGTCAGGCTGGAGTGCAGTGGCACGATCATGGCTTACTGCAGTCTCAACCACCCAGGCTCAAGTGATCCTCTTGCCTCAGCCTCCTGAGTAGGTGAGACCACAGGAGTGTGCCATCATGCCCGGTTAATTTTTTAAAAAATTTTTTGTAAAGAAGGGATCTGACTGTGCTGTCAAGGCTGGTGTCAAACTTCTGGACTCAAGTAATCTACCGGACTTGGCCTCCAAAATGCTGGGATTACAGGTCCAGTCCTGGGATATCACTTTCAAGATGAGGATGTAAAAGGGCTATGGATGACACCTGAGATGCCTCTTTCACTCTCTTGTTCACTCACTTTGAGGAAAGCCAGCTGCTATGTTGTGCGCTGCCCTACAGAGAGGCCTGCATAGCAAAGAACTAAGGGAGACTTCTGGCCAACAGCTAGTAAGAAACTGAGGCTTTTAGCCTGATTGCCCATAAGAACAAAATCCTGCCAACAACTACATGAGTAAGCTAAGAAGAGGATCCTCCCCAGGTGACTTTCTTCAGATGACACTGCAGCCCCATCAGGACCTTGCTTTGCAGCCTTGTGAGATATCTTCAGCCAGAGACAGCCAAATCCCTGACCCACAAAATCTGTGAGATAATACAAATTGTTTTAAGCTGCAAGGTTTGGGGGTATTTGTTACATGGCACTGGAAAACAAACACAGATAGTTCCTGTTATCACCTTCATTTTCCAGATAATGAAGGTCAAGGACCACAGGACCACTCAATAAATGGGTTGGGAAATCTGTGTATGCATTTAGGTCAAATAAATTGTTCCCTACCACATACCACTTGTAAATTACAGTTGAATTAAATACCTGAATGAAAATAATACACCTTTTAAATTCTTGGTAAGAAGCTATAGAAAGAGATATAAATACAGACTATGGGATTACTGAAACAGATAAAAAATATAAATTATTAAAAATAAAAGTTTGATGAATTCGAGTACATTAAAGTTCAGTACGTCTCTGTATTTCAAAAGACAACAAAAGTAAACCTTCCAACTGAGAGAAGATACTTGCAGCATATTTAACAGACAAAAGGAAAGCATTCAGAATATGTAAATTAATAAGATAAAACACAACTCAATAAAAAAGAGGCCAAATACATGAACAGACTTTTCTCAAAAGAAATAGAAAAAAAAAAACAGTAATCATACAAAAGAAAAATGCTTTAATTAATAATATGGTCAGGCACTGTGGCTCATGCCTGCAATTCCAGCATTTTAGGAGGCCAAGGCAGGAGGATTGCTTGAGGCCAGGAGTTCGAGACCAGTCTGGTCAACATAGGAGACCTCATCTCTACAAAAAATTTAAAAATTAACCAGGTGTGGTGGCTCACACCTATAGTCCTTGTTACTCAGGAGCCTGAAGCAGGAGGATCACTTGAGCCCAGAGATGGAGGCTGCAGCGAGCTGAGCTGTGATCATGCCACTTCATTCTAGCCTGAGCAAAAGAGCAAGACCCTGTCTCGAAGAAGAAGAAGAAGAAGAAGAAGGAGGAGGAGGAGGAAGAGGAGGAGGAAGAGAAGGAAGATAAAGTTAAAACCACAATAAAATCAGATTTATACCCACAGATTTCCAAGTCTTGGCAGTGAGGAGGAGCAGGGGCTCTCTCATGTTCTGCTTATGGGAATGTAAACTGATAGTATTACTCTATCTGGATATTGGTTGGCTAGTTCTCAGACGGTAAAACTGTTGAAGATGTTCATATTCTTCATCCCAGCAAATTCTCTCCTACTTAAGTACCCTGGAGAAACTTATGGAATAATGTTTTCAGTAGTAAACATCATCATAACAACAAAAAACAGAAACCCAAATGTCCATGACATAGAGAAATAAATAAATTAAGGTATGTAATACTAAACAGCTATGAAAATAAAACACAGATAGACACATCAATGTAGATGAATTTGAGAAATACCACATTGTGTTAGTCACTTACAGAATAATATATATGGTGTGATTTCATCTAGACAAAGTCAAAAACAGCATCAAACTAAGCGATAAATGAATGACATTTCTGTGGCACCTTGGGTTGGGAGGGTGCAGTGAGGATCTCTAAAGTAGGATTATGTTCTGTGTCTTAAATCTGCGTGGTAAATAGGACTTTATTATCATTCTTTTAAGCATATATTGACATGACACACATCCTTTTGTGCATATGACGTATCTGATTAAAAACAGTAAACCGAAAAGGAAAATGGAAGCCTTTTTTTCTTTTGGACTTAATCTGAAAAGTATCTGGATAACATCTTAGTATCCTAGTCAAATTGAGTAGGGAAAGACGTGAGGAGGTGCAGCAGAGACAGGGAAGTAGGGAGAGGGGGCAGGGGACAAGAGAGAGACAAAGACCGAGGAAGATAGACTGTGTTCTGGAGACTTCATTTCAGTTGCTGATTCAAGCCATGCCTAAAGCCAGATCTACCTTCCTGGAAGTTTCAGTCACGGGAGCCATTAACTTCCCTCATCTGCTTGAACTAAAATATAATGAGAATTTTAGTCACACACACACACACACACACACACACACACACACAGACCCCTAATTGATCTAGAAGCTCATTTCTTTCTCTTTTTTTTTCTTTTTCTTTTTCTTTTTTTTTAGGGATAGGGTCTCTCTCTGTTACCCAGGCTGGAGTGCAGTGGCTCCATCATAGCTCACTGTAGCCCTGAATATCTGGGTTCAAGCAATCCTCCTGCCTCAGCCTCCAGTGTAGCTGGGACTACAGGTGTGCAACACCATGCCCAGTTAATTTAAAACTTATTTGTAGAGATGGGGTTCTCACTATGTTGACAAGGCTGGTCTTGACCTCCTGGTCTCAAATGATCCTCCTGCCTCCACCTCCAAAAGTGCTGAGATTGCAGGTGTGAGCCACCGCACCTGGCCCATTTTTCCTCTTAACCAGCCATTAATAACTTTGGTGGCATAAGAGAATCACTTGGGAAGACTTCAAAAACCCAGTTATCTAGGCTGTAACCCAGACCAATGAAATCAGAAGCTCTGAGGGTGGGACCAGACAAGGGCATGATTGAACCTCTACAGTTCTTACCAAGATGCAATACAGTGTTATACTAGATGTAGGCAAGATTCCAGGCACAGAACAGTGCCATATAACTGTGCCATTAGCTTGATGGAGGCAGAGATACATAAGACGTGTAGCATGTGAGGAGCATACAGTCTGCAAGATGGAAATCCCTATAGTGTACGTGCAAAATGTGTGCAGAGGCTATCATGAAGTGGAATTACTGGTCCATTGTGAAAAAGATGGCTATTGCCCAGAGTAATCTATTTGTCCCTTCCTCCACAGTAAGGGATCTGAACTGGTCACGTGGGTGCCCGACTGTGTTACATCTCCCAGACTCCCTTGCAGTTAGACGCAGCCATGTGACCACACGTTCTGAGTGGAATGTGAGTGGAGGTGAAGTGCATGCCTTCAGGAGCAGTCCTTAGGACAATGACTTGCGCCTCTCCACTGTCTCCCTCTCTCACTGTCTGAAACCTGACCACAGCAGCCATCGAGCCTTGGCCGTGGGGCTGTTGATGATGTCCTTGTGCCTAGCAGAGGAACAACCTGGAAAGAACCCTGGACTCCTGCCACCTAGGCGAGTCACACAGGAACTGTGACACGAAAGAGAAATGCACTGCAGGTTAGCGCTTATGGTTAGCTAAGCCACTATAACAAACACTGCCATGAAACCCTAAGGTGGACCTTTTAGTTGGATGCTCTGCCCTGATCCCTTTTAAGTGAAAGTTTTGTTGCCTAGCTGCTGGATGTGCTGGCCGCAGGCAGTCTACAGCTGCTGAGCCCTTCGGGGGTACCTTGCTTCCAGAAAGCTGCCTCATCCAAGGTCAGGGCCATTTCCAGGGAGACTCACATCCCCGGACTGATGGTGGTAGGCATCCTTGATCTGACAATGGCCTGGCCTGGCCACCTTGATCTGAGCAATTCAAAAGACTGTTCTGGCCCCAGCAGTTCCCATGCTGCTGAGCTGGCAGCTGCTTCCTGTGCCTACTCCTGCTTCCTTCTCCTCCCCTCCACACAGCATTGGTCCTGAAGGTGATCCTTACTTAATACCATTCTTTATAAACTCTACCTCACGTCTCTTTCCTGAAGAAGCCTACCTGCAACCCATAGAAAGTGCTCAATACAAATGCCTGTCAAATGAATAAACAAAGAAATAAATAAATAAAGTGAGCCTGGGATTTTCGTCATGCCAAAGAGAGAGCTGAATATAAAAGAGTAAAATCACAACTCGGGGTTGCTGAGTACTTATTTCTAACACTAGGAAATACTCTCAGATCTTTAGTGTTTTAGATCTCTTTAGAAGCTTGTGTAGGATGAATAAAAGTTGAAGCTATTAATACTCCACATTAAGTCCCAAATATCCGAAACTGGAGAAGCTAGGTTAATGTTAATGAACATCGAAAACTATTTGCATGTTGGCTTTATTTGGGGAAAACTGTTTCCAGGAACTACTTTTTTTCTTGCCATGTTCTGGTGCCAAAGATAGAGGGGAATTCTTAGGTAGCCAAGCTCTCATGAGATCAGCTGGGGTTATTGTACTGGATGGCCGGAGCCTGGAACTCGTGGCTGTCTCTCCAACCTCCATGGAGCCTCCTACACTCCAAGGTTTCAAATCCAGAGGCACAGAACTGGAGCACCACCATCCTGGATTAGCCTGTTAGTGGAGGACAGGAAAATAAATGCAGATTCATTAAAATGAGGTCTCGGTATTTTCTATGGATTTCAGTTTAGAGTGATCTTTAAATCAAATTCCACGGGGACCAATATTTAGTGACATGCTAACTTAAAATTTCTTAAACTTTCGGACACCCAATGAGGCAGAGACTGTAGGTTATTCCTCTAATAGTCATCTCTAATATTCATTTACTGACCTTCCTTAGTAACAGAATCAAATTCGTATCTGTACACATTGTCACTTAGTCAAAAGTGACATGCTCTGTAGTCCTTAACAGCCGACAGTGGCCATGGACTAGTTTAAGTTAGTAAAGTGTGAACGGAAATACCACATGAGCAGTGAGGCCTCCTTCCCCTTCTTGCTGCCTAAAATGAACAAAGAGCATCATCTTGGATGATGAAGGCAAGACGACCCACTGGGGATGGTGGCTTGGAGAGCTAGAAGAACCTGGGTCCTGAAAGAGCTTTGTTTTATTTCATTTTGTTTTAGAGGCAGTCTCACTGCCACCCAAGCTGGAGTAAGGTGGTTACTCACAGGCTCAATTATAGCCTACTGCAGCCTCAAACTCCTAGCCTCAAGCGATCTTCCCAACTCAGCCTCCTAAGTAGCTGGGACTGCAGGCGCACACCACCACGCTTGGCTCCAGGAAGATTTTTGACATTCCCATACCACTTAAAACATTGACATTTAGGCTACTTTTAAGGAGTGTTTGTACTCACAGATCATAGAAATTACTAACAGATTAAACTTAGAACACAAAAGTACAATATTCTTTATGTAAAAAACTGAATAGAAAACTGCTTATAAAAGTACATGTAATTTATTTCTTTTAAATTAAATTAAATTTATATTTTGGCATTTCATAACTTTTTGTAAAACTGGATTTGTTCTTCAACTTGTTACTTGAGGGTCTCTTAAGTAAACACCAGTGTTTCTCAGGGAGCAGTTTTGGAAATCTAACAGGCGTGCTATGCATGGCGTATGTGGGAAAATACAGCAGTTCAAAGGACACTCTAAAAGGGGACAATGTGCTTCATGTGATGACATGTATGTAAAATAGACCTATTTTGAATAATCAAGTTTCCGTTACACAAAGAAACACACAGGACAATGACTTGAGTGGACATTTATCTCAGTGAAAAGGGATGGCACCTGGGGGTGTGTCATTAATGGTGACATTTAATTATTTTTCCTTTTTCCCAGCTCTATCTTCTAGTTTTTGGACAATCTGCTTGTATTCCTGTGTCATTTGAGCATATGTCCTCTCCCCAACTGAGCCCTTGCTTGTCGTCCTCTGTAAGATGCAGGGAATTGAACAGCTGGACCAGAGTCCAAGGTATACTCCAACCGGACAGCAAACAGATTTGGGGAAAGAACCTGCGCTCACCACCTCTCAGAAAACCACCTTCCCTTTTTCTTAGGTTAAAAAAGTTCAGCTAATTTTGTTTGTCAGTCTGCTCTTTCCATTTCTGGGCAACTGTGTGCTTCCTGCTTTTAACTACGTGGGCAGCTTAAGCTGCCTGAACCATGGAGAGGATGCTTGTGGCTTGTCAGGCACAGACAGAATCTGCAGAGGAGAAATCTCCAAAAGTTTGTATGTAGAGAGGTTTGCTGCAACCCGAGCTAAATATGAGTAAATACAAGCTGATGACTGAGGCTCCAACAGGCTGGAGTGCAGGGCCTCTCAGGGCGAGATTCAGCCCGTGGCCTGCCAGCCTCAAAGGTGTGCTCCGTATGCGGTGAGGTCTGGGCTGGCTGGTGTTTGACGGTGATTTAATACACAGCTCTACACACTAAGAGACTTCAATCAATGTTGTTGACTGACTGCCTGACTGGCTTTGACCTCGCCTGAAAGGGGATGAGGGATGCTAAATAAACTGAAGGTATTATCATAATAATACCTGCTGACCAAGAACGTTGTCAAGATGAATGAGTTCCTTTTGAAGGGCAGAATGTGCTTCTCTGAAGAATGACACCAGATGAATACTAAACGTAACATCATTTGAATAGAACTTTATATTGCTTCAACCCTGTCCTGATCACAATATCAGCTAGAGGTCTTCTGGAAATGCAAACACTCTTGTTGAGAAAGTTCAGACAAAATGTGACCTATCTTGACACCAGCGGTTTGTTTGGTCTTTATTATCCTGGAATCCTAAGATGGAATGGATCCTGGAAGATTGAACACGTTGTCACACCCCCAAGGCCAAGACTGCCCCGAAATCGTCTAGAGGTGAGTCCCTCCCTTCCCGTTCCCCTCCCCCAACCCACCCCAGGAAGAGAAATTCCCCAACTCTCCTAGGTAACGATCCCCAGTGTCTGCCCCATCACCGCTGTCAGGATGACCTCTTTGTGTTTAACCTTAATCCTTTGAGAAATGATTTGTCAATTCCTTATTGTTTTGTCTTTAGTGGAAATAAAGAAAAACCTAATACTTTTTGCTTGTATTGAAATTCAGACAGACGGACAGACACACACACACACACACACACACACACACACACACACACACGTTAATTCACCAACCTGGAACTTTAAAAGTTGATTTTGTCCTTAATTCAAGATAAACTCTAGCTCTTCACTGTGCCCTTATCTTTCTCTCATCTTTCTTGTGCTCCTACTACCTAGATGCTACGTTTAACTCAAGGCAGAACTTGGCACTTGTTGCAAAAAACTGACAGGTAAAAAATGACGTATGTCAAAGAACTAATGCCTTAGATGCTTCACTTGGGTTTCTTTTCTCTTTTTTGCTTGGGGTGTGGGACAGGCCTGTTGAAGGTGCAGACATGAAAGATAATTCTCCCATGAGCCCAGTGATAGGATTATTTGCTGAGTGAGTAATGGCTCCAGGTCTCAGGCATGTGTCACCTTTGCTGACTATAGCTCTCTATGGAGCCCAGGAAAACCACGAAACAGTGAAATGAAGTTAGCCAATTATTTTATATGACTGAGGAACCTAACATTTTGGCTGAATTTTTTAAAATTGTTTTGTATCAGAATAGTTGAATTGAATAAAAATGCACCCGAACATCGGTGATTTTCAACTAACTGATACGTAGTTATACTTATCCAATCTATCTCATGCATTTGTGATGTATTAGATGAGCACCAGAATCAACCCGCTGGCATTATCTCTTGAAGTGCCTTACAAATGAAAACCGGAAAGACTAGTGGAACACTTGGTCAAGAGACAATGATTGTGATGATATAAAGAGGCTTAGGCAAAACTGAATCTGCTCCTTCTTGACCTTCTAATTTTTCTTCCTTGGAAATGGCATCTTGGAGGAAGCTTATCTTGAGGTATGTGAAGAAGACTACTAAATTGTAGGAAGCTGATTTCGTTTGTATGATGGATATGTTTGGGATTACATCAAGGAAACAGCAATTTTTTTGAATGTATTGATTTATAACTTTCAACCGTTGACATGTGTGGGTGACGGACAAGAAGACTGTTGTCTTCTCCCAGCCCGAGGTGCCACCGAGCAAAAGTTCCGTGGGAGGTTTTAATGACTAGGTTACAGGAGTAAAAACAAAAGCATCAAGGACAACCCAATGGCTTCCCTTACGGGCAAAAGACTTCCACAGGCTGTCAAAAGTGGTCAGTGATGTGTTGTTTTGCTGAGTTGTCGTGCTAAGCCTTTCTGGAATGTTTCTATTAGTATCCCGTTTTCTGTATTTTTAATAGTCTTTTCAGAGAAAGGATTGAAAATGTTTCTTCTACAGCCCTTGAAACAATCTGGCTTATATATTCAGGTTATTTATTAAAATGTGTCTTTTCAAACAGTCTAGTCGGTACATTCAGGTTCTTTATCCAAAGGTATCTTCTCAATTATCTTCTGAACTTTGAGAGCTATAAATCTCAGCTCCTGCAGTAGCTCCGTGGACATCAGGAATTCATCAGCACAGTGCTGGGACCAGGGAGTCAGCAATCAGGGGATTCATGGTCCGTACAAAAGTTAAAAGCAACAATAACTCAAAGTATCATCACCCATTGAAAATTCCAGACATTATTTGTGATAAAATATGCCTACCTGGGGAGAAAGAATTGCTGATCTAAAACAAGTTCTAAACAATTACTGTGATTACTGTTGAGTTTTAACAGCATAATACTCAGGTAAATGTCAAATTAGCACATTTTTGTTATCCATCCTTTAGTAAACATTTTATTTACGTGAGTCTCGGTCAATCATACAGTCAGCCATAGACATAACATACATGGACTTAGCTATGTGCATTGATGTCTAGAGTAAGATCATTAGGGTTCAGAATTTTTGAGCTACTTTGGGTGCAATTGGAGTCTCTGACTTCCGCATTTGAACAGTGGTTTGGAGCCAGAAGAAATGATTACAAACTGATAATAAAGTTGAAAAACCAGAATTTAAATTATTTCAATTTTGTCGTTTATGCACAAATCATTCTCTGAAACTTGCAGAATCCATTCTTCTGTATTTTTTTTCCAAAATATACATTCATTCTATTTAAAAGAATTAATCTATTTCTTGTTCGCTTTTTTGCACTTTGCTATTATTATTTGTTGGCGTGATTAAATGTGCAAAGTTCATTAAAAAGTGTTCCATGTTCATGTTTCTTCTCTAACCACTATTATTACTTGATTTATTTCATGATTGGTACTGAAAATAATTGTATCATAAGGTCCATGGTTAAAAAACGACCAGCTTGAGGTGTCAAATCTGCCAAGCATTCCTCTACCTGGGACAGAGAAAGCCCCCAAATCCATGGTAGCTGTGATGATGATGATGAATAGTGTTAGTGTGTGGTGCTGTATAACTACATCCAGGAAAGACTTTTGTTCGTAGGCGCCCACAGTAGGTATCAGAAATATGTCGCCTTCCTTCTCCATATCAACGCCTTGCCTCTGGTTCACCCTCCCCCGGCAGATATGGTTCAGCACGCAGTGTTTGTCAAGTCCTTTATCACTGGCTAGGACCTGTGCCAAGAAGCAGCCCTGCAGAGGAAGGCCAACTCAGGGCTGCCCGGTGCGGAGATAAGGAAGTAGAACTCCATAGAGGAGGTCAGCATCTCGGTCAGGTGTCAGCTGAGTGGCCTTGGAGCAGATTTTAGCTTCCTGGTACAGGTTATTTGTGCACACTTGACAACTGATATCTACAGAAGACGTCATCATCTTACGTTTACAACTGGAGAAACAAGGGAACAGAAGAATTAAGAAATATAACCTGAAGGAAAAGAAACCATAGAAAAACTTAGAACCAGTCAGCGGTATTAATTTGGGGGCTGAAAATTTCCCTTAAGATGTTAATAATAGCTAGTTGTTATGTATTGCAGACTTGGAGTAATTGCCTCTTGGCATGTAAAGCACCTTCTGCCACAAGCATTCCATAAACTCCAAGTGTTTATATTTATTGGTGTTTCTATTCAGATTCATCTCTGCATCACCTTTCCCACTCAGTGATGTTCCCTTGCCTTCTGATAACCTGCTCAAACCCAGGGTTTATCGTTTTTGAATCTTATAACATGCATGAAGCATTGTGATGGGCATGAAGATTGCAAAGAGACAAACCTGGCCCCCGCCCTGGATGGGTCATAGATAGATTCTGCCTCAACCACACAGAGAGTTAATAGAATGAAATGTGACAGAAGAGAGAAAGAGTGGTCTTTGCCTAAACTAGGTCTTGAAAGAAGGCTAAACAAAGAGGAGAGTGAGACAGTATGAGAAGCAATAAGGAGGCATTCCAGGCAGGGAACAGGAGGAATAATCACTATTTTGAATGCTGGTTTTATTCACGCTGAAACATGCAACACATAGCAATGTCATTGATCCCATCTCAATCTATGTAAGTTATGTTGTTTTTTAAATCATCCGTTCTTTTAACTTTTGAAAATAATAAAACACATGCTCCCTCGAAGATTTCTGAATTTTTAAAATTCAGAGCAGTATACAGAAAGCAAGAGAAATCACCCAAAATTATGTAAACTAAAACAACCAGTGTTAGAAGTTGGTAAATACTATCTAAAACATCCATCTTTGCATATAGACAGAAAGATGGATAAACAGATAGGCAGACACACAGAAAGACAGCTAGAGAGAGATACACAGATGACCCCAGAAAATCACATCACTGTATTTATACCATTTTAATTGAATTAACGGAAGTATTTTACTTTAACAAAAGAAAATACATTGAAAACATGATAAATCGCTAGAATTCAGATAGCATTTTCCCACTGCAGGAAGTGATCATTTCTAAACAATTCTTTAAAGTTAAAACAAAATGAGTATAAAAACCTTTATGAGGTTAGGTGCGGTGATTCACATTTGTAATCTCAGTACTTTGGGAAGCCAAGGTGGGTGGATCGCTTGAGCTCAGCAGTTCGAGACAAGCCTGGGCAACATGGCAAAACCTTCTCTCTACAAAAAATTAACCAGGCGTGGTGGTGCGAGCCTGTAGTCCCAGTTACCTGGGAGGCTGAGGTGGGAAGATCACTTGAGCTCAGGAGGCAAAGGTTGCACTGAGTGGAGATCACACCACTGCACTCTAGCCTGTGTGACACAGCGAGATTCTGTCTCAAAAAGAAAAAAAGAAAACCTTTATGAAAGTTTGGCATGGTGCAGTGCACCTGTAGTTTCAACTACTCAGGAGGTCGAGGCAGGAAGATCGCTTGAGGCCAGGAGTTTGAGACTGCAGTGTGCTATGATTGTGCTGGAGCATAGCCTCTGCACTTTAGCCTGGGCAACATAGCAAGACCCCATCTCTAAAAAAAGAGAGAGAAAGAAACAAACAAAGAAAAGGAAAGAAGAAAAACCTTTATAAGATTATAGTCATTATTGCTGAGCATACATTTCAACTTTTCACAATATCTGACTCTGGCTGTGAAAAATGAGGACATTAGCAAACAAAGTGTTTAAACGTAAGTTATTTGCCTTCTATATCTATGATGTTTCCGTTAATTGTCTAATTATAATTAATTGTCATTATCTCAGGCTTTTTCTGGGTCACTTACACAGCTTTTAGCCCTGTTAGGTATATTCTTTATATATTCTCTATCTAAAACATCCATCTTAGCATATAGACAGACAGAAAGATAGATAAATAGATAGGCAGACACACAGAAAGACAGCTAGATAGAGATACACAGATGACCTCAGAAAATTGCATCACTGTATTTATGCCGTTTTAATTGAGTTAAGTATGTTTACTTTTACAAAAGAAAAATATGTTGAAGTAAAGCATGATAAATCATTAGAAGTTGTAATTCTTGTTATATTTATAAGTTATGGATGGAAGTAGTTTCTCAATTTATGCTCTTAGCTTAAAAAAAAGGAAAAAAAAACTATTCCATGCAAAGCCTTTGCTGGTGGGGAACTTTCTTCTGCTCCCCGCATTATGCCTTTTCCAGTCTGGCTTCTTCCTCTCCCTTTCCTGCACATGGTGCAGCCATTGTGTTTGCCCTTGTGTTGCTTATTTGGGCAATATTCCTGCTTTTTTTACTTACAGAACCTCAACCTTATTCAGGCCTTTAGAGGAGATCCTTGATCTCAGATAAGATGTGCCAGACCAGTGGGCTATAGTGATTTGTGACACTGTCCTGGCCAAAGTGACTTAAGGCAAATTCTGAGCTCTGCTGGGAAGATTCTGGGAAGGACTGATTCTCTGCAATGAGAGAATAGGAAGTGAGCAGAGGAGCACAGCCCCACACTGCCCCTACCCCTTCCAGTGACGGTGCCATGGGGATGTGATGCACTGAGCTACTGCAGTCATTTAGTGATCAGGAGGCCAGTTCTGAGAGAACTGCAGAGCTGCTGACCCAGAGCACTGGGGTCAATCAGCTGCCCACCTCCGGACTTCTTATATAAGGGAAAACAATCCCTGTTTGTCTAAGACATTGCTTGCCAGATGTTCTGATAGTTGCAGCTGGAATCATCCTAATGGACAGAGTACACTATGTCTCTTCTTTTTCGCTGAAATTTATTTGCATAGTTGCTTTTCCACTTTTCAGCATGCTCATGAGTGAGTGGTTCTGTCTGGACTTTCTACCTCTGGCGTACTGTGACTACACTGTCACTGACTTTCTTCCCATTTTGTTTGAATCCTAAGTGTCCTCCCCTCTGCAGTATAATTTAGGGGCTGAGGATTGTGGTCAATCTATATTTCTTCAGAGATTTATTTCTGCAGAGATTTCATTTTGTTCAATGGGAAGTTATTGGAGAGCTTTAAGGATGGAAGCGATGTGATCAGATTTACATTTTTAAAGATTCCTGTCTGCCACGAGGCAAGCATGGAAGAAGAATGCTTACTTAGCAGTTCCAGTGGTCTCAAGAACTACAAAGAAATAACAGATGGTTTGGACCTTTAGGGAATCGGTTGGGGGGATGATAGGTGTTTGAGGTTTGCATCAACAACTCTTGCTCGTGGATTGGACATGGACTATGTGGGAAAGTAAGAATAAAACTTGGGTTTGGGGTCTAAGCCCCTGCATGAGTGGAGATGACATTTAGTAAAAATGAACATTGGGGAAAAAGGAAGATTGGGCAGTGGGTGGGTGGAACGAAAAACAGGAGTTCTCTTAAGCACAAGTGAGGAAGAAGCAGCCAGGAGGGCTCACTGTGGGGATTTTCTTCAGTTCCCTGGATGAGGTTTCTCTCCGCATGGGTTCTTCTTCTCTCTTCCGGTGTTGCATGTTGTGGCAGACAAGGTGGTTTTCTACACACTGGGCAATGTCTCCACGCCTCTTCCTTGCTAACAGATTCCCAAGTTTGTACGAGTCCTAGGGAGACACTGGTCTACCTTAGAAACTGGTGGGATATCCTGAGGGTGAGGCTGGAAGTACTACAACTTGACTTCTTACCTCCTGTCTGCGAGGGTACTAGGTGAGAATTTGTTCATTAAATAATAAGCCTCCAAAGACCTTGGGAGGTTATCACTTCCCTTTACCCTCAATTCATAGATAAGGAAATTGGAGTTCAAAGAAGTGAAGAAAGTAGCCCAAAGTGACACAATCCAGAAGTGGGACAACCAGATGCAAGCCTGTGTCGTCTCTCACTGTGGGTTGTTCTAGCACACAGCATATGCTGTCTCCAAGACCTCACCAAGCCCATGGGAATGTTTCGTTCACTGAAAACAGCACCTAATTACCCCCTCTATATAACTATTTGAGACATACCAGTCCAGTGGAAAAAATATTCCTGCTGTGAACGTGCCATCCCTGTCTCCCAGCACTATGGGACAATCTGTGTGGGGATGACGCTGGGCAGTGATGCCCTCTCCTTCTTTAGAAGGCTTCTAGCAGACTGTCACCCTCAATTCTACCCTCACTCCCTACCCACAAACAGTGAAGAGGAGATAGCAGGGACACGCTACTGAAAGAAACCATTGCTTTTCAGAAATAGACTCTAAAAAGAAGGAGGTCAATGAAAATGTATGGTATTTTTTAAAGACTTAAAATTTGATGGAAAATGTCCTTTCTTATCAATGTGAGAGAAGATATCTGTGACTAAGAGCAAGAAAACTGGCCAGCTCAAAGAAGGCCTGTGAGGTGTGGACCTTCAGAAAGGCCCAAGCACTCTGAAGTGTCTTTGTTTGAACGTGTCTTCTTGTTACAGTAATGAGAAAGGTGTTGCCTTAATGAGCCATATAATGCAAATTTTAATAGTAAAATTAAATTTTGAATAAACACTAAGAAAAATCAAATATTAGAAATCCATTTCTTAAAAGCTTACAATGGTGACTTGTCAATGTGCTAGGTGAGCTTAAGTAAGATCATTTCAGATTATGTATGCAGTGCTGAACTATTTCAATCTAATTATGTTAAAATTGTGTTTTCATTAAGGCTTCTTCCTAATGCAAGAATGCTATTAAAATTATTTTCACTGACATTCGCCTAATAAGCTGGCTTAGAAATTGCATTTACATTTGACCAGGTAGTTGTTTTTAGAATTAGTGATGCCTCAGTGGGAACCAACCCCACCTCCCATCCAGGAAGGGCTGGTGTGAGGATTAAGGGAGACACTGCCACAGAGGAAGCACAGTGTTCACAGCCTGGCACACACTGAGCACCTTATGAGGCTGACACATCATTACTGCCATTCTCAATCTCCGTCTATAATTATGCCCTCTGTGGCAACAAATATGCAAGTAAACAGGGGCAGTTGTCAGGCTCCAAATTTTGCAGCTATTTCTTAGTTACAGCCAGACATTTCTAGCCACTGACCAATGCAGAGACAGAAGATGGGAAGCCACTTCCAGGGTCCCATCCCACCCCGTCGGCTGATTTCCTGGAGTATGTCTTAGTCTAGCCATTGTAATCCTCAATGATTAGTGAGAAGAGAGGGAGGGATAAGGAATGCTTAGATATTAACAAGACAAAAGTCAGTAATACTAGGATTGCAAGGTTTAGGTTCATAGCCATGTAGCTACCTAAGCAATAGTTGTGAGAAATGACCCTTAGGACCAGGGCAGCAATGGTGCTTCCTCCACCTACTGGATTCGCAGGACACATTGATTACTCAATGACTAATCCAATTATTTATTTCACATGTACTTATCAGATGTTTATCATGTGCTAGGAGCCACTCCAGGTCCTGGAAACATTGCAGTGGACAAGGTAAAACAAGATCCCTTCATCTTAACCCTCTAGAGGGAAAGCAGATAAAAACAAGACAATAAATTTCAGAGGGTGATGGTCTTCCCTGTCATAGCAAAAGCATTCAGTTACGTTCTGTGGAACACCCACTGGATTCCAGACTCACCTTCCCAGAGAAGTTCACCAGGGAACTTAAGAGGGTGATGACTCTTACAAGAAAAGAAAAGAGGAAACGTAACATATAGTGAGTAGCAGTGCAGGGGTGCAGTAGGCAAGCTGAACCTGACTGGCAGGAAGGTGATACTTGGGCCAGGAACCAGACCCAGAAGGAGCCCACTGATTGCCATGTAATCCCACCTCTCCTTACTCCCAAGCCACTTCCCCCAACCCGCAGGATACAGGTGAAGGACAAAAGGAGGAAAGTCTGGAATTAATCTTTCAACACAGGTTGGCATCATCAGATGAAGCCCAGAAGAAAAGGAGATATAGGAATGAGCACAGGGTGGGTGAAGAGTAGTCTGGAAAGACCCCAGGGAAGTTCTAAATAAGTGACGAGAGGAGGAGACCCTTAGGGAAAATCATTCATGATTATTAGACTTTCCTGATGGCATTCCTTATAGGCTACCCGAATGTCAATCATACAACTTCCTGACAATGGCTGATTCTAAGGTGACCCCTAATTATTCCCACCTCCTGGTATTTACACCCTTACATAATCCTCTCCCCTTGAGTGTGGGTGAGACTCCTGACTTGCTTCTAACTGGTAGATGAGTCACGCAAGATTATAGACAATTGGAACATCCCTCTTGCTGGTCAACTCTGCTTTGCTGGCATTGGTAAACTAGCAAGGAGTATGTTGGGGGCCATGTTGGGAGGCCCACGTGGAAATGAACTGAGATGGCCTCACCCAGCTAGAACCCAGCTAGAGACTGAGGCCCTCAATTCAACAGGAGGCAAGGGACTGAATTCTGCCAACAGCCTCATGAGCTTGGAAGTGGATCCTCCCCTGGCTGAGCCTTGCGATGAGATCCCAGCCCCAGACAACACCTTGAATTCAGCCTGTTGTGGGTCCTGAGGCAGAGGGACTACTAAGCTGTGCCAGGATTCCTGACCACAGAAACTGTGACAGAAAAAATTAAAAATAAAAATAAAATGTGTGTTTCAAGCCTCTGAGTTTATGGCAATTCGTTATATAGCAATAGAAAATGAATACGATGGCATTCACGAAGGTTGATACAGCTGCTAAAGTGTTCAGAGAACCAGGAGAGCATCACCGGGAAGGACGAGGTCTGGAGCCCAGGGGATTTCACAGAACATAACGTAATGTTTTTGATATGACAGGAAAGACCTGAGCACAGCAATGCTAAGAATTTAGACTTCGCACTCTTGCTTAAGAGATTGTCAGAGAGACTGAGGTGACCAGGTGGTAAACAAGAAGTAGTGTGGATTAATTCAGGAAATGTAGAGTCAAGGCCACAGATGGAATTTTTTACTTATTAAAAAAAAAAAAAATAGGCTGGGTGCAGTGGCTCACGCCTGTAATCCCAGCACTTTGGGAGGCTGAGGGGGTGGATCTACTTGAGGTCAGGAGTTCCAGACCAGTCTGGCCAGTGTGGTGAAACCCTGTCTCTACTAAAAATACAAAAATTAGCCAGGCATGGTGGTGGACTCCTGTAATCCCAACTACTTGAGGGGCTGAGGCAGGAGAATTACTTAAACCCGCGAGGCAGAGGTTGCAGTGAGCTGAGATCATGTCACTGCCCTCTAGCCTGGGTGATAGATCGAGACTCCATTTTAAATAAATAAATAAACAACCCTGATTATAATAAGATAACATGCAAATGTGATTTTTTTTAAAACAAAGTCTTACAAAAGGGTATAAAATAAAAAGCAAATTCTTCCTCCTTTCCCCTCGGATTGTCAGTTCCACACCTGAAAGATTACGAGTTGTTATAATTTCTTCTCTATCCTCCCAGAAATTTTCTGCATGTATCTATGCATATGTGTGCCTTTGTCTGCAAAGAGGAATAAACTATATCTGCCCTTTCCTTTTCTCATGGCACTGTGTTTTGGAGACCCCTCAGTGCCTGCGCATTCCAATTAGTCATCCTTTTTCATGGCTGCTAAAATTCCTTTGTATGAGTATGCTTTATGTAACTAGTCTCCTGCTGATTAGCATGATGTTTCCATGTTTTCACTAGGACAATAAATGTGACATGTAAATCTTTGTTCACTTCTACAGTTGTAGGATGAAGAACTAGAAGCAGAATTGTAGGAGAAAGCAGGGGTTACCAATCTATCCACAAAAGCTGTACTGATTTTATTCCCACACCTCTACAAGGGCATATATTTTAGCAAAACTTTGGCCAATACTGCATGTTAACAAATTTTAGAATCTTTGCCAATTTAACAGGTAAAACTAGTACCTAGGGTTTTAATTTGCATGCATCTGATGTTTTCAAGCTTCTCACAGTTGGAATCTATTCAAAGGATCCAGAATCCAGGACAGAAGTTAGACACTAAGAATAAGCCTTTGGCCAGGTGCGGTGGCCTACACCTGCAATCTCAACACATTGTGATGCCAAAGGGGAAGGGTCACTCAAGACCAGCAGTTTGAGACCAGCCTGGGCAACATAGGAAGACCGTCTCCCCACAACCAAAAAAAAAAAAATTAGCCCAGCATGGTGGCATGCGCTTGTACTCTGAGCAACTCAGGAGGCTGAGGTGGGAGGATCACTTGAGGCCAGGAGTTTGAGGCTGCAGTGAGCTATGATCATACCACTGCAGTTCAGCCTGGGCAACAGAGTGATACTCCAACTGAAAAAAAACAAAAAAATTAAAGAATGAAATGCTTTTTGATAAAGGGAAAGAAGAAACAATATCATTTCAGAGCATCTTCTCAAGGGTAATGTACCTAGCACCCCACGGGTGGTCATGATCTTGGCAGCCACCTCATGAAAGCTCAGAAACTTTCTTCCTTATCTCAAAATTGCTACATACTTTGCTTAGAGTAAGATTAGTGCATTATGAAAGAAGCAATATGCATCAGGCACAATTAAAACTTATATTTGAGTACTTGATGAATGTCAAAAATGATTTGTAATCAAAATGTCCTTCTACAGAGTCTTCAGGAAAGAACTTATGATTCTCAGGTGATCATCCTCCTAAGTGTGGCCGTGCTTGAAGGTTAAAAGAGCCTAGACACTTTTCTTCAACTTTTTGTTCTTTCAAGCTAAAACTCCACCCAGTGAAAATTGCTTAACGGAGTCCCTCTATGTAAACCAATAGATGTTATTAAAAACATAAAAAACTCACAGATTTATATAAAAAAGGAAATGCTTAATTCACATGCATTCAGTTTCTGTTTTGACTGTTTTCAACAGCTTTTGAAGTAGCCTATGAGCTCACAAAGCCCTCAGCTCAGTGCAACACAAACATACAGCGAAAGCAAAGGGGCTACTCAGGTCTCTCCGTCTCGGAGAAAATGTGCCAAAGACTGGATTATTTTTTAAATCTATTTTTGCAGTGAAAGGAAGCCACAGGCATCTGAATACTGGCTCTCTAGCTTGACACCTAATTTCTGCCAGGGCATGAAGAGCTCCCTTCTGAAACGGCACCTCTGGAATTTGGGTTGGTTTAAAATGAGATTGGAGCATTTGGGTGGCTTTTGTTTTTGTTTCCCGGTTCTCCTTCAGGCTGGTATTTCTTTCCTCCAAAGGACACTGTGTACTCACCACAGGGACTCTTGATTATCCAAAAACACAAATCCTGATTCATTTTTTAAAGACTCATGATTGAGGGCTCGTCCTGTATTTTTGTTTTCCCCCAGCTATAGTCTACCTGAGCCAACAAAATGAGTGTATTCATTTTATTTTTAAAAACCTCCTACAAATCTTCAGTGACTCTTTGAGTATAAAATATTCATACCTTGACTCCAAATTACAGTTGGGAGCATAACCACTCAACAAGTACTTTTAGTTCAGATTCATTTTAGATTCATACAAGCAGAAGAAGGAAACTTGGGAAACACAAAGTCTCCTTTGAAGGAAAGAAATCCTGAATGAAGAAACAGGGGGATATACTGCCATCTTAAACCAACCCAAACGCCTCTGCCGCAGTCGCAGTTATTTAGGGTGGAGGAGCGGGCTCTGGCAACTAGAGAAGGTGGCCGCAGCATGGGGACACCCGAATTGTGGAGCTATTTGGGCAATAAGCTGATTAGAGAATTAAGGTAAGTCAATCAAATGTGACTCTGTTCCAGCTACATCGACTTTTATCAAAAGTATTCAGCACTTGTGGAGGCTGTTCTGAGAGTTTAGCCACATCTACTGCAGACAGCTAGAAAGATGATTTTACTATGAATTTGGATGCCAAAAAATATAATCTAGATATTCAAAACCCACTTTTTGATTTCCGTGAAGTGCTACCTGGCAGGTCTGGTTGCAAATCATTTTGCAAATGCAAATCCCATTCTCAAAAGTTTCAGGAGTTTTTCTTGTTAGTAATCCTCATAATTGTTGCAATCCTGGTATAGATATTTTTAGAATAAAAAAATAAAGAAGGCTCCTGGACTTTCAGAATGGAGACATTCTGCTAATTGGAGATGGGATGTTTTATTTGACAATGGTTTGAAAGAAATTCACCAGCATTTATGAAGTCTGCTGGGCTTTGAGGTCTTTAAAAGGTACAAACATAGTAAAAGGTAATTTTTTTTTATGCCAACAAGATTAGACTTTGCTAACACTTTAGCCAACCTAACTAAAATCTTACTGGGAAAGGTCACATGTGGATGCCTTTCAGGGATCACATAACTGGAAGACCAGAGGTAGGGAAGGTTTTGAGTTTGTTTGATACTGGGGCCCAGGAAGAACGTCAAGGCCTCTGGATTCTGTTTTTCTCGTCTTCTTTCTGTGTGGTCAGCATCATGCAGGGTTGCAAATGGATCCCAGCAGCTCTCACGATTATAAGTTTCTTCCACCACCTTCAGGAAGGGAGAGCAGAGATGACTTTTCAGAAGAGTACTGCAGCTGTTTTTCTAATACCTGCAGCCTGTGTGGCTTACATAAAGAGTTCACTCTTGAGTTTATACCTGTGGCCAGGGGATAAAGTTGAACCCATTAGTTCAAGCGTGGGCCCAAGACACTTGCCAGCACCAGAAACTCCAGGCAAAGCCTTCTTCTTTAGCAGAAATCTTCTTTAGGGCTGAACTAGAAAATCCAAACCAGGACACCCATCCATTCCAGTGCCTAGGGGAAGAACAGCAATTTATAGTCACCAAAATCTTCATCAAGAAATTAGAATTTTAGAGTAAGAAACACAGAAATCCAAGACAGCCAAGACAGCATGCTGTAGGCCCTATTTGAACAGGTTAATATGGAATAGATGGATCCATCTCAAGGGGCTAGAACCAGGTAGACACTACGTCCAAGGCCTTATCCCAGCCAGTCCTGCAGTCTTAGTTCTCGTTCCTCATAGAAGGCATTCACCTCACAAGAGTCACATGACCCAAAGCATAATCTCTATAAAGTGGAACTTCAGCCAGTGGGAGGACAAAATCTTTGAGTGCAAATTCAGTTAGCCCAACACCACATCCCTTTGTGCCAGTGCTGAGAGTAACCAGCAAGACAATTGTCACTCACTATTCTAGCTCTTCTACTGACCCACTGATTTCCCCCAACAGTAACACTCTCTATCTTGATTCTCAAGTGCTGCTATCTGGAACTGAGTTCTAGTATAAATATGCTAATGATGCTCATTCAGCAGAACCAATGACGCTTGTCCTGGGCAGCCACAGAAATGGTAGAAACCTCCAGCTTTTCACTCTCCAAAGCCTGGCAGGTAGCAGCACCATGAAGGGCGCCAAACTATGGGAAAGTATTTAATTTACCTAGAGATGAAAAGGAAGCTGCCAGGTCCCAAGCATCCTCTCTTCTCCGGCCCCTGGACACCACCCATTCCTGCCCTCTTCTCAGTTGCCTTGCATCTGGGTTACTGCAAAGTCCATCTATTTTCCTATTTCCAGTGCACCCTCGCTCTACATTCTAGATGTTTCTAGCATGTTAATCTACCACTTTAATCACATGACTTCAAAGCTTTGAAAAATTCCATTACTCCTCATTTCTTGTGGAAAAAGAATCCAGGATTTTGGGCCTGGCTTTCAAGGTCCAGTACAATCTGGCCAGTCCCTGACCTCCCTGACGATCTCTCACCTTCCCCTTATGCTCTGCCCATATTCCCAACCTACTATCCAGTCACTATTTCCAGAACATGTCTACATATCTGCTCCGTATTATTTCTCCTGCATTCGTCCCAAATGGGATGTTCTTCTGTCCCTCCCATCCAAACCCAGCTTAAATGCCACTTCGCTGAGCTTCCCCTCTCAAAAGCAATTTGCTTGCCTCTCATCTGGCATCCCGAACCGCCATGTGTTGGGTGAATTTATAGGTGTACATGTGAGGGAGCAGATCATGTGCACCACGGCTCATCCACAGAAGGGCCCCAATCAATATTCATCGTATGAGTCAGCAAGAATGTACCATATTCTAAGCCATCTCTTTTCAAATTACTGCTGAGTTCATCACTTCCTGCAAAGAGAACATTGACATGTGTGTCTAACAGGTATATTACTCTCTGCATTCAATTGCCAGGGCTGCCATAACAAAGTACCATAGCCTAGGAGGCTTAAACAACAGAAATTTATTTTCTTACCATTCTGGAGGCCACAAGTCTGTGATCAAGGTGTCAGCAGGGTTGCTTTCTCCTGAAGCCTCTCTCCTTGGCTTGCAGATGGATGTCTTACATGTTCTTCTCTCTGTGTTGTCTGCATCCTAATATTAAATAGGCCCCATCCATTAAATGACCTCATTTAAACTTAGTTACCTCTTTGAAGATTCTATCTATCTCCAAATATAGTCACTTTTTTGGATACTGGGGGTTAGGACTTTAACATATAAATTTTAGGTGGACACAACTCATCACATAACAGCATATATACCACACACACAAAGTGCATATACACATTCACGCATAAACACATATTTGCCATTTTTCACACTAAATGTTAGCAAGGTTGAATATACCAAAATAAAGAGTAAGAAATCTAGACAATATATGGAAATATGTGTAACACAATGTTCAGTTTTAAAAGACGATAAATATCTCATTTACTGTCATGGTTATTAGGTAAAATACATAGTATAAAGCATACGAATTAAATAATTTTATTTTAGCATGGTAAGATTTAGTTTTATTTGTGTCTTGATTAAATGGACTGACATTGATTAGCAGGACTGACATTCCACACCACTGTTCCCATGTGCCAAGAACAAATGAGTTCTTTATTTCCTATAATCGGACTCGGCTTTGAAGTTCCTCCCACTTTTTTCCCTCTAATGCCTGGGGGAGGCTGCACAAGCTGGCTTGTGGAGAGAAACAGCCTCCTCTGTGTAAGATGCATCTGTCAGCCTCTTAGCCTATCTATTCTAAAGTCACCTTCCACTACAGCTGTTTATCCTTCTTGTGCCTCTTCAAGGTGCCTCCAGGAAATGCTTATGTCCCTTCAGGTGTTAGGGAGGCCTGGTCCCTATGCAGAGCTCCTGTATTTGTGGCTCCCAGGTAAAAGGCATCTCCTCTCCCCTGGTTGAGACATTATCTTCTGGTGCCACTGCAGAGTGCCAGTTCTGTCTGGTTCTTTGGGGGCAACTATGTGAGCTCCCTTTGCTGAAGTGTCTGTTGAGCATGGGCCTGGTTCAGGACTGTTGGGGGGAGGGGCCACACACATGGCTCCCTCTCACTTTAGGGGGACTGCGGATGCAACCCACAGCAGGCACGATGGCCTCATCCTTCAGGGACTCTACTCACCGCCACAGCACCCATAGCAATGCCCGGATCTCTTCCTCACCATGGAGGAGGTGAGGAAGACTCAACATCCCAAACCCATGACTGTCCTTGCTGTTGTAGAGCTGCCGTGTTGGGGAGTTGTGCTGGGGAGGGAAACAGGAGCATGTGGTCAAGTGTCTCTGGAGTCTCACAAAACACCTCCTAGATGTTTCCACACCCTCCCTCTTCCTGAGATCGGCCCTAAGGAAGGTTGGCCTGGGCCCCAACTACTCCTCTCCTTCTTCCTCTGGCCCCCCTCTCAAAAATCAGGGAGATGTTCCTATCTGCTTCTTGTTGCATGCATGCTTTCACATGGCCTCCTGTAACCTCCCCTTGCCATGGTTCATGGAAAACCTCTAGGGTCTGAGTCTGTCAGTCCTCATTCTGGATATGTAAGGGAGGAATTGGGAGTTTAAAATTTTTTTCTCTTTCCCCATAACCTGGTTTTAAGATTAATTCTCTGCTGTGGGCTCAAGAAGGAGAAAACTAAACCTCAAAGTAAGTCAAAGGCATTTAGTTCTTAGCCTTAGACTCTCAAAGAGTGGCCCCTGGAATAGGAGATTAGCATCGCCTGGGGGCTTATAAAAAATGCTGACTCTCGGCTCTCCCCTCCTCACTCCAGACCTTCTGATTCAGAATGTGTAATAAGACCTCTGGGTGGCTCCTGGGCACTAATGCACTGATCTAGGAAAAACTCAACCAGTCCCTAATGGATTCCCTTTCACTTTTATAGTGGATGGGTTGAAAGAGAATATGGCTGATGAGGCGACAAAGACACTGGTTTAATATTTTCAATAATAAAAATTTGCTCTCCTAGTCATCATCAGCAGATGTGTATCTCTGCAAAAACCAAATCCCTGGGAAGAACCAAACCCTTTCCACGTCCACAAAGGTTTATGGTTTTTGAGATGAGTTCTGAGACCTGTTCAGCATGCACTTCCCTGTGTCCATGGCCCCCAAGCTGTGGGACAACCAGAGCCTGGCAAAGCTCCTACCCTTTCCTGATCTCATGCCACCTTTACAGTCTCTGGACAGCCGAATGTGTTCACTCTATTTTAAAAGGTTAAGCTTCTGAGCCTCAGTAAAATTAACCAATTCGCTCAGAGTCACCTAGCTGCCAAGAGACAGAGCTGGAGCAAAGCTGGGTCATTAGAGTCTATGTCCAATGTCTTTCCCAAGCTGTTGAGAAGGAGAATGCCTAGAGTGAGCTTGTTTCTCTTTCTTTATAAATAACCACTAAAAAAGAAGAAGAAGAAGAAGAAAAGAAATGCTTGCCTTGAGTTAGAACAGTTCATCTTCTGTGTAACTCAGCATTTTCTGTGGGAGAATATGATTGCCCTCTAAGACATCAACTTAAAATGTTAGGATTTTCCTTCATATAATGATGACGTTGATGACAACAACTAGTTAAGATCCAGTTTTACTGGAGGAAACATTAACCACCCTCAAAATAAATACACCCTTGGCACCCTTTTCTCCTCCTGGAGCAGGCATCTGGCGGCACAGGTGAGTGCTCCGGAGTTTCAAGGCAAGGCCTGTAGCTGCCATGGATGACATCTGTTTCATGATCCTCCCTAAGGGAGCTTCTCAGGCACCACACCAGCGTGTGGTGTAAGTCAGACCACTTCCAAACCAAGTGAAGAATCATTCAGCTACTCTACACCATGAAATAGCCAACATACAGAGAAACCCTATGGAGTGTTCTGGTTACTGGTTAATATCTACAGCAGGCCCATTCTGAGTCAACCACCGTGTGCATTGCAGGTCTGATCTCCATGATGCCTGGAGGAAGGAGAAAGCATGATCTTGTTTGAGGAAGATGAAGAAACTGAGGCCTAGGGAGGTTAATTACCTGCCCAATGCTACTCAGTTCATAAGTGACAGAATCAGACTCAAATCAAGGTCTTGAGTCTAAAAGTCATGTTCTTTTCCACTACCATCCATCAATTTCTCTCTTCAACCAGTGAATACTGTTGGTTTAGACCACCTGTTAGGCTAGATGAGAAGTCTCAGGGAGGAGCAATTACTAACAGAACCCTGAGGAAAAAGAATGCCTGGCAGGAGGCTGATAAGAGACCCTTGGGGATAGGGAAGCAGAGCTCCTCAGACATCAAAGGTAGTGACTAACAGAGAAGGTCCTGCCCACTGTGTTGACACAGTTGCAAGGAAAAGGTGATGCTGATGAGTAAGACCAAGCTAAAGCAAAGCTGAGCTTTTTCCCAGCCCAGTCCCAGTTCCTTCTCACACAACCCTTTGAGAAACAGTATATTCAATGTGCAGGACTGGTGTGCCTTCACCTTTTCTTGTCAAATTTTACGTAAACCCAACCATAACCCTTCTAGGTACTTGGGATATGCTGCAATTTTAATAAAGACAGACCTTGGAACATTGTAATGTAGAACTTCCTACCAATCTGGTGGCCAAAGGTATCCTTCCCAGGCCAGTTACCTTCACATTTTTTCTCACAAGAAAATGTGATGATCCATGCAATTGCAGACTTAAAATCAGGAAATTGAATCCCTTTGGGTTTTGAACTCCTAGGAAAGGGGGTGCTCTGTAACAAATTGTTTAAGGGGGGGAACCAACTTCACCAGCCATCTCTCAACACCTGCAAACACCACCTGTCCACCAGCTAGTGCAGCCTGCAAGCCATGCAATCTACCCTCTCTACCGTCCTAAGTCCAAGCAAGATGGAGGCCTCTGCTCAGATGCCTTATGACTAGCTGCTGCTGAGCACTGTCATCCACTCAACGTCCCCAGAGAACGCAGACCCCGCCACAGACATCAATGGTGGAGATGAATAGCAATTCCTCTGCGAAGACCCTTGAGAATTCATTATGTGGGTTGTTCTGAACACTCCTTTAAACATGCAAATCCCCTCAGTATTGCTGTACTCGGGATGGAACAGAATATGAATCAAAGGCTCCGTTCTTTTTATGCTCAGATCATAAAGTCTGAAACATATCAGGTTTATGAATGGCGTTTTTTTTTTTTTAACGAGAGGGCATAGTTAAGGCTTTACTTACTCAGTGCTGTCCGAAAGAAGCTTAGGAAAGGGGAAATAGTACTTCAAATGTTATCTATTTTTAAAAATTAAAATGATTAATGTCTAGAACATAAAACTCTATTATAGAAAAGGCCATTGGGACTGTGATAAAAACGCAGAGAGGGTGGAATCTCCAGATAAATTCTGAAGAGTCTGGTGATGGATTTAAGGTCCCATTAACCTCATGGGGATCAAATCAAAGGCTTTCGGTTAAAAGTAAATCTGAGACTCAGGAGTGAGAGTTCTTACAAGGACAGGAGAAATTCCACCAGTACTTTGTAGCAATGGCCCTGAAAACTGGACGATTCTTCTCACACATGGTGGGAATTATCACAGTCCTGGTATTTTGCACAAAAGTGCTTCTGCTCAAATTATAAGCGCTTTCCTCTGCAGTCTATTTGTGCCCCCGAAGGGGACTATACCTGATAGTCCCCTTTCTTGCCTCTGGTGTTCAGGGAAGAGCTAGATATGCAGCCTTTCCATGAAGATTTTCCATGATGGTAGTATCTTATCAGGAGTCCCTATTCGCTGCAAGTGAATCACCACACCAGGAAACTCAAAGCAGGGCAATCATTTACCTTCTATTTAATAGGGAACACAGTTCACCATTACTCAATACTCTAGCTGACTCTTTCACCACTGAGCATTGGAAATGCATAGTTCTAGAAAGTTTCTGTTCAAACTGGGCATTTCCATCTGCCTCCTTCAAGTAATGATAATAATAATAAAATTAAACTAAGTTAAAAAAAAAAGCCTTGGCCGGGCATGATGGCTCATACCTATAATCCCAGCACTTTGGGAGGCCAAGGCAGGCAGATCACCTGAGGTCAAAAGTTCGAGATCATCCTGGCCAACATGGTGAGTGAAACTCCATCTCTACTAAAAACACAAATATTAGGGGCTGGGTGCGATGGCTCATGCCTGTAATACCAGCATTTTGGGAGGCCGAGGTGGGCAGATCACCTGAAGTTGGGAGTTCGAGATCAGCCTGACCAACATGGAGAAACCCCGTCTCTACTAAAAATACAAAAAAAATTAGCCGAGCTTGGTGGTGCATGCCTGTAATCTCAGCTACTCAGGAAGCTGAGGCAGAAGAATCGCTCGAACCCAGGAGTCAGAGGTTGTGGTGAGCCGAGATTGTGCTATTGCACTCCAGCCTGGGCAACAAGAGTGAAACTCCATCTCAAAAGATAATAATAATAAATAAATAAATGAATCAATAATTAACCAGGCATTGTGGCACACCTATAATCCCAGCTACTCAAGAGACTGAGGCAAGAGAATCATTTGAACCTAAGAGGTGGAGGTTGCACTGAGCCAAGATCTTGCCACTGCACTCCAGCCTAGGCGACAGAGAAAAACTCCATCTCAAATAAATAAATAAATAAATAAATAAATAAATAAATAAAAATAACGTCTTGGTCTCAGTGAGCATCTTGAGGAAGGAAGAAGGGTTCTCCATCCCGCATTCAGCTGCTGATCCTCCAGGTGGCACTGACCTCACTGTTCCTAAATGTTATCCCTAAAAAACGGGGCAGTAACATTTCTGAATGCTGAGATATCTTTCCAATACCTCATTGAATAGGTCCAGATGTCACTGGCAGAATATCACTTTTGGTGAATGCAGGTGACTCACCACCCATGAGTCTGAAGATTCAAGTTTGAAAAGTTGATTCTACCTTTTTTTTTTTTTTTTTCTTGAGACAGAATCTCTCTCTGTCACCCAGACTGGAGTGCAGTGGCGTGATTTTGGCTCACTGCAAGCTCTGCCTCCTAGGTTCACGCCATTCTCCTGCCTCAGCCCCCCAAGTAGCTGGGAGTACAGGTGTCAGCCACCACGCCAGGCTAATTTTTTGTAGTTTTAGTAGAGACGTGGTTTTACCGTGTTAGCTAGGATGGTCTCGATCTCTTGACCTCGTGTTCCACCCGCCTTGGCCTCTCAAAGTGCCGGGATTACAGGCGTGAGCCATCAGGCCCAGTCAAGTTGATTCTACCTTCAATGAGTTGAAGGGGACTCGTGGCATCTCCACACTTGAGAATGCAGTTTGGGGGTTCAGGAAATGTGATTAACGTTATATGTCCACTGATTTCTCCCTTCAACCATTCTTAAGAATATTATTCAAATTTAAACCTCACAACAATCAAAACACAGGTATCGTTATCCTTGTTTGATGACTAAAGAGCTGAAGCTCTGCATGGATGAGGCCTCTAAGTTCTTGCCATTAGGAAATGGAGACACTAAAATTTAGATAATATCCGAGCCCCGAGTATATCCCCCGTGCCAACCTTCCACCTGCCAGCATCTGCACCTTTGTGCTTCAGGGTAATTTCTAGCAGCAGAACTCTACCCTACCCACAAAGGACTGGAAGTACCTGGAGAATTAAGACACCTGAGCAGTCACTGTCAGTCAGTGACTGACAGGAGTTGGTGCATAAATACCTCAGCTATCCTACCCTTGCAAGGGACAACTCTGAGGCACATATTCTACTCTGGCTCCCAGAGGTCCCAGCAGGGTTAAGCACTAGTGTCCACAGTAGTAACCTGCCTGATGGCAGGCCCCTGCCTCGCTGCCTTCCCTTTCCTCTCTCACCTCCTCCCTCCCCTTCCAGCATTTCCTGGCCAAATATCCTGCTTGCACTCAAATCTTTGCATCAGGGTGGATTTCTGAGAGAGCCAAAAGTAAGACACAGAACTTTTGAGCCCAGGTTTTAAGTTTTCATTTTACCTGACACTTTCCTGTCTGTGTGGGTTTGGAGTCTGGAGAAATCATCAGAGGCCTGATCTCCCAGAGAGGTATATCTCTCCTTCCAGAACTGAGCTGTGTCCAATGTGTGCAGAAACTGGAAGGGATGTCCCCACACCCATCCTCTCTACTGGAGGTAGTGTTACAACCTCTTGAGTGGTTGTCTAAGCTGGGCTCCAAAAAGGCAGCCTCTCAGTTGGAGTTTAGCATGAGGCATGTTTACAGTCAGTGGGATCAATTGGCAGGGGTTGGGGAGATGGAAAGAAGGCAGGAGTGAGCAGAGGGAGAATCTGGTCCCCAAAGCAACCTTGGCCCAACCGTATGGTGAGCTCCAGAGCTAGTATAGTTCTCAGAGCTGTCTGAGTTTGGCTGAGATGGCCAGGCCCCTGTAGACTCTCATCCATCAGGACTGGATTTGGGCCACCCTAGAAAAGACCATGACCTCAAGAGAAGTGCTCTCTGCAGTTGAGTTGACCCCTGAAAGGGCTGACAGTTGAAGGCAGCTTGTGGTCTGTCCTCTCAGCAGCAGACCCACAAGCCCAGTGACACTTCAGTGTCCACTGAGTAATGATCCTGGTTTCAATCTCACTTCCCTCCACCTTACTGAGAGAGGAGCTATTGCAAACCCATCCTGGCCATTTCTCTCCAGCTTGGAACACTCTGTGACTCTCCATTCCTGAGAGAAGAGGCCAAACTCCCTAGCCTGAAAGCTCCTCAGACCAATTTTCTCTCTTCTCTGAGCTGTTCTCGCTGCCCTTCCCAGGAAGCTCCTGCCCTAACACCCACTGCCCAGTTGCCCTGTCTTTGTGCTGGCATTGCCCCCCAACTCCAACTCCAGGAGCCCTGTGTCACTTTCGGCCTGGCAAACTCTTTCTTTTTCTCCAGGGTTTGGCTTAAATATCAGCCCCTCAGGCAAGAAGCACCCCTCCCTTCCAGCCAAGGAAGAGTGAATTGCTATTATCTCAGGGGTACACAGTCCTGCTGCTGCAATAATGAATTTTGTTGTGATCATACCTATTTCTGGTCTACTCCCAGCCGTGTGAACTCCTGGAGGACATTCCTGCTGCCTCATGAGCTGTGATGTGAGCTCATGGGACATCCTAGAGATTTGGAGTTTGTCAGATGAATATTGGCTGAGCTTCTCTGGGAAACAAACAAACACGCCTTTAAATAAGAGCTAAGGCCAACATTAGGTCACACCCTTGTCACAACTGTGGCTGAAATTAAAAAGGAGAGGGCCATCTGCTGTGGGGCTTTCAGCAAGTTTCTGCACCTGCAGCTCTTCATCATAGACTGCCCTTGGGTGCCCAGAGCCACCTGGTATACTCTCATAGACAGCTTCATGTGCCTGGATGTGTGAGACCCCTACCCCCAGGAGGGCCCTTAAACCAATGATGGGTGCAGCACTGAGCCTTACTCACACACCTGAGTCCCCTTCAGGACCAGTCTGAAGCTCCTCTCTGCCAGGCATGGCCTGAGATGGCCCATACTGGGCTTCCCTGCCTTCCCCACTCTCTTATAGACCTCTCTGGGAAGCACATTGACTTGGTAATTCTCATGCACAGGAGTCCTCTCCTCAGGCTCTGCTTCTGGGGAACTCATCTGAGACACCAATAGTAATAGACTGACTAAAGAACTATGGAGTATACACATTGCACTGCAGTTAAAAAGAAGAGGTCATTCTATACGTGTGAACCTGGGAAGACCTCAAGTCATACTTTTGTGTGGAAAAGCAAGTTGAAATCTGATAAGTGAGTTAAAGTACTGTTTAAGGAAAAGAAAATAATGAGTAATGCTATTGCAAAGTTAAGAAGTGCATTCTCCTCAGCAAAAGAAACTACCATCAGAGTGAACAGGCAACCTACAGAATGGGAGAAAATTTTTGCAATTTACTCATCTGACAAAGGTTTAATATCCAGAATCTACAAAGAACTCAAGCAAATTTACAAGAAAGAAACAAACAACCGCATCAGAAAGTGGGCAAAGGATATGAATAGACACTTCTTAAAAGAAGACATTTATGTAGTCAACAGACAACATGAAAAATGCTCGAATCACTGGCCATCAGAGAAATGCAAATCAAACCACAAGAGATACCATTCTCACACCAGTTAGAATGGCGATCATTAAAAAGTCAGAAACAACAGTCTGGAGAGGATGATAGAGAAAATAGGAAAGACTTTTACACGTTGGTGGGACTGAAACTAAGTTCAACCATTGTGGAAAACAGTGTGGTGATTCCTCAAGGATCTAAGAACTAAGAAATAACATTTGACCCAGCCATCCCATTACTGGGTATGATACCCAAAGATTATAAATATGCTGCTATAAAGACACTTCACCCGTATTTATTGCAGCACTATTCAACAATACAAGAGACCTTGGAACCCAACCGAAATGTCCATCAATGACAACGGATTAAGAAATGTTGGCACATATAACACCATGGAATACTATGTCAGTCATAAAAAGGATGAGTTATGTCCTTTGGTAGAGACATGATGAAGCTGGAAACCATCCATTCTGAGCAAACTATTGCAGAAACAGAAACCAAACACCGCATGTTCTCACTCATAGGTGGGAATTGAACAATAAGAACACTTGGACACAGGAAGGGGAACATCATACACTGAGGCCTATTGTGGGGTGAGGGGAGGAGAGAGAGATAGCATTAGGAGATACACCTAGTGTAAATGATGAGTTAATGGGTGTAGCACACCAACATGGCATATGTATACATATGTAACAAACCTGCACGTTGTGCACATGTACCCTAGAACCTAAACTATATATATATATAAAAGTGCACTTTCGTTCTGAGCACCCACCTCTGTGCACTGCAACCCTGGGCTCTGCATCCCCTGTCCTGTGACCAACCTGTCTTCTGTGTTTCCCAGCAACGAGCAAACCAGCTGCTGATCATGGGGACCTCTGCTCCCACTCATCAACTCAGAAAGTCCCTTGGGAACGGGAGCAATATTTTTTATGAACTGTGTAACTATGTTGGTGAGCTTAAACAGTATGACTTTCTTGGTTACCTGCAATGAATCCAAGTGACTTTTTTTTAGCTAATGGGTGAAACTTGACAATGATTCCACCCCCAGAGTAGTTCCCCCAGTGGGCTGGCCTGAAGCAGCTGGCATGGAAGAGGGGTGTCAGACTCGCTCTGGCAACTGAGGGTCCCTCTAGAAAGATGGATGGAGGAGGCTTCTGCCAGATTCCTGTCACCTGGAGAACATCACCTGGATGAAAGATGGCTTTACAGATGGGAAAGCAGGGGAAGTGCAGAGACTATTAAAGGAACAGAAAAGGAAATCAGAAAGTGGAATGGTGAACAGCATGTTACTGGGGAGGGTAAAGGGGAGGCTGCGAAAACATTTGGAAGCTGCGGCTTCTAGGATCAAGCGACCTCAGGAAGAGGGCAGAGAAAATAGGGAGGCAGTGTTAGCATGTAGTAAAGAGTTTAGAAAAAAAACGGAAGAATGGAAAAGTTGGGAGTTATCAACAGCAGTAAAAATGAAATGCTGACTTTAACCTTCAAACGAAGGGAAAGCCATGGAATTGAAGACAAGGTCTGGTTCTTGGCTGGGGAGAATCACAAGTGGGTAGGACATGTTTTCTAATTCTGGAGCAGTCTTTGGCCCAGAGCTCAGCACAGCTACTATATCATGTATAGAGATGAGAAATAATCTTTTCAAATGTGTGGTGTCATTTTGAGCAAATGTGTTTATTTTTTTAAGAGGGCTGTTTTAAGTAAGAGTTGAGAGGACAAATTATAAAACGTGATATAATGCATCTCTCTGTGTAAAATGTTGAGACCTTTCTCAGCTGTAATGCTGAGAAGCTGCAGAGGATACAGGAGAGAAAAGAAAAATAACCAAACATTGATTAACTGTTCTCAATATGCCAGACGCTGGGCTAACCCGTCACCATGAGCCTCCACTCGTGTCATCCTTACTTAGTCTGAAGAGGTGACTTCTGCTATTATCCCCCTTTTCCATATGAGAAAACTGAAGCTTCCTTGCAAGGAGAGCTAATGGGCCCTCAGTGCCCCGTGTATACGGTCGCTCAGGCTTTCTAGGTGAGAACCCATAGTAAGGAATGCATTTTCCATCCTGATGCAGATGTACACACATTTATAACAGAAACAGAGGTTTTCCAAGACTCTGTTTACTATGTGAGATGCACTGAGAACTTTTATTCCATTAGTTTCTTTTTCAATACTTGTAATGAAGTAAATTGCTGTCACATACATTAATGGGTCACGAATGGAAGTTTGAAAATCTTCCGTCTAGGATTTGTTATTATCTGATTCTATTTCTCCGAAACCAGTGCTCACAGGTAAACTGGGTTTTTAAATACAAGTAACACAGAGTCTGTGCTCTATTCTCCCATCCACCCATCTATCCACTCACACGTCTACCCATCCATCCATTCAATAAACACTGATTATCACACAGACTTATAGTCCAGATTCCTCATTACAGGAACTGACGCTATCGCATCAACTCTCTGCTCCCAAAATGGAAAAACTCAAATCATCAAACCATGCAAAAAAGTCAGTAAATGGCAGATATACATCCTAAAAACATTCGTTGAGAAATTATAGATGCTTCCAAAGCTAACATCTTTGTGCATCCCTCTATCTCTCCACCCCCAGAAAAAGAAACTCTTCCTTCAGACAACCAATCACAAAGACAAAGAAACATGCATGATAAGTGAAAACGATCACCATAATGTTCTAAGATGGTATTGGAGGCATCACTCGGCATAAAAAATGAAAACTGAAGCCACGCATGCCCAAAGTGTGCTTGCATTTCTTGCTTCTGAATTTGTTGTGAGTCCTGCTAACCATGACCACAGGCTGTTTAAAATTACACCGTTTGCCTTATTTAATTTTCTTCTGCAGTCATAAATATTAATTAAGTGAAGCCACATAGAGCCTGCATTTCAATCCTTTCACTTCCTGAGGACCATAAGCAATTAAGAGCCACAGCAATTTAAGTACTAGCTGGTTCTTTAGGTCTGCCTCGTGACAACCACTTTTCTTTTTTCAATTAAGTCAGATTTATTAAGTCTTAGTGGTTTCTTTTTCCTACAGAACTTCTCCTGGCCTGTGGGTGTTCCCAATGTCATTTCTCCTCTTATAAATAGGAACTATTTTCCTGCAGGAGAGGGGGCCTGCTCATTTTCTCTAAAAGACGAAGCAGAAAAGCATATGTTTTGATTAGTAAGAACCAGAAATATTTATGTGCAGCATGTCAGCTAGCTGGTGGCCAAGACCGCACTTCTCAGTGTTTGTTTAGAATTACTTTATGACAAAAACAAAAGAGATTATTGTACAATGTAAGGAAGATATAAAGTAAAATGTGGAAATCCTCTCACAATCCTCCTAAGTCCCACTCTCTAGGTGTATCATTATTAATAGTTTGATGTGTAAACTTCAACCGTTTTCCATGCAGTGACAGAATCAGGGCTTATTTTTATAAACTTAAATCAAATTACTCATATCCTGCAACTATTTAGCTCTTCATTATAAAATCATCACACTTTTTATATTATTTCATAGAGATATCACTGCTTATAATAGCTAGATGATACTCTGTAATAAAGTTGGGTTATTGTTTAACTATATTTCACTAGCAATAAGATCTTGGGTCTGTTGTAGATAAACTGTGCACACACACACATTAAATATATACACATATATGGATACACACATGTACAGATGCACACTATTCCAATAACTGGGAAACTTTACCTCTGAGTATTTTCTTTTCTCCCAGGTTTCTGATAATTTCTCCATCTCACTAACGGAATGCCTTTTGGGAAAAAAAGAAAGTTGTAAAATGAAAACAGGTAAAGATTTTGGTCAGAGGGTCCACGTTGTGATCAGAAGGGTTGGGTGAGCCATCAATGTCTCTCACCCCAGTTTTCCCCAAAACAGAGTGAGCTCCCTCATGTAAAAGGTTTGCATGAATCATCAGGTTTGAAGAAAATATTAGCCTCTACCCTGACTTCTCTCTAGTCTTTTAGAGCTCAGTCATTTGGAGGAGGGTAGGTAGAGGAAACTCTTGGGTAACATACATGAAGAAAGAATTGTGTATTTCTAAATTTAATATGTTAAGAGGGAGAAAAGAATGAAAGAAAACAGACGAGTAGAGACAAAATAGTCTCTTTTCGTTTCTCCTTAACTGTGAGAATGGGAGTCGTGGGTGTCAGATCAGAGCTCCCATCCCAAGGGTCTCTGATCCGTGTTTCTCAACATTAGCATCTACTTAGCAGTTTATTTTGAAGAATTAGAAGAATCAATTTGCCAGATTTCACACTTAAAGGGCCCATCTAAACTCCTAAACTTTTGAAAGGTATAGACTTATTCAGGTAGACTCCTCCGGAGAATATTACGTGTCACTTACATCATAATTTTTCATATAGCATAGTATAATTCATTCCCAAGCAGCATCACATATTCCAATCTTCTAGACAAAAAGAGGCAACCTATGGGGTGATTTAGTAGCCAGGTGTGAAAGGGACAATTGAAAAATAAGTTTGCGTGTTATATCCGGTTCCGTCCAGGAATCTCAAAGCCGCTTAGTGTAATTTTTCACCAGTTTTATTATCACCAATCCACATTGCCTTAAAAGCACACATTGATTAATTCTTGGTCTAAATTTTTTAGTGTTTCTACGTTAATTATTTATGTGCCTTTATAAATATGGTAGGATTTTTAAAAATTTGCCCACAGAAAGAAATATTTTCCCTCTCTTTTCGCAGTTCATATGTGAAAGAAAGGAGGCTTTATAGAATGTATGCTTCATTCAAATTTCCCCAAAAGGAAACATTATCTTATCACTAATTATGAATGCATATTGCAAATCAAATAAGCATTAAGGGAATGGCCCAATTTGAAAAATTCTTCTCATCTTTGAGACACAAATGTTAATTTCTGAGCATTTTCTGTTATATATGTTGGAAAAAATTGAGTGGTACACTAAGGAGAACAGTTGTATTTCTTAACAGAGGGGTTAACTGTGAAGTCTATGGGTTCAGTTTTAATTTTTCCTAATAATGTTATTTTATCATGTATGGGTAGGCAGTGCCGACTCAATGTCAGTCCAAATTTTGTGGAGGAGAATTCCCACTTCCAGTTGCCATCACAAGAGACTCAAGTCTTTTCCAGGAGGACCATGAAAATCTCATTTGAAACTCAATAAGCAGGAATTTCTTCCTCACTCTCCCTTCTTTTTGATCTTTCTATTTCGTTTCTTAAATGCATATTTGGATCAAGGAAGAGGTTCAGGGGTATGTTTGGGAGAGGTCAGTCCTATCCCTTTTTTCTTTTGAGTAGGAAGCCCTGCATGGCCTTCAGGACCAGCCCAGCCCCAGAGGTGGGCAACTGAGCGTGATCAGTCTGTGTTCTCTGGGGCCTCTTCCTTAAGGAGAAAATTTAAAAGAGTCTTAGTGAGTGTTTGCTGATGCAGTGAGGTTGCAGCTGACACTACTCAGTCTGTTGTTTTTATATATATACTTTAAAAATGACGTTTCCACATTGCAAACTGATAATTGCCACAGGTCCCCTTTCCTACCCAGTCAACCAGGGAGGTCCCTGTCTCTGGAAAACACAGCATAGAAAGGGGAGTGTGGGGTGAGCTAACAATGCACCATAGGAGGCATGGGGGATGGGCAACTCTGCTTTGCGGGAGGACCCCTACATTGCTTGGGCTGCACGGACAAGTTCTGACTTCTGTGGGCTGGGGGCCATGAACCGTGGCTGTGATAAGAGACGGCGTGGCTCACAGCAGCTGAGAGGGGAAGGACGTAGATGTGCTAGGGAACCTGCAGAAGCTGAAAAGGAACCTGTACTTCTCATTTTATCAAGTCATATATCACCACCAAGCTAGGGACAGACTACAGGATCCATGAGAGAAACAGGTCTTTAAAGCTGTGCTATTCCACCTGTGGTCAGTGGACCAGACTGACAGCATCAGCATCCCTTGGAAGCTTGTTAGGAATGCAGAACTCAAGCCCTCCCTGCAGAATCAGAATCTGCATTTTAACAAGATCGCCAAGGGAGTCCTATGCACATAAGGGTGTGAGGGGCCATCCCAATCCTGGTTCATTGGCCCAGTCCCGGTGGGTCACTGTTGCTGTCATATGGTACTCCTCCTTGAAGCTCTCCTTTTTGCAGAGAACTCTACAATCCTTCCTCTGGAATTACTCTTGGGAATAAAATTAACAAAGAGCTAAATAATGCAGATGTAGGTATTACAAAGCATTAGGAGCTATGTTTGACACAGGACAAGGCTCCCAAGCCGCACCCACCAAGTACAGCAGCACCTCTGGCCACCTTCATCCTTCTTCCTCCTGGAAGCCAAAAACCCCTAGTTATCCCTTTGATAGGAAACTGATATTGTAGAGGAATTGCCAATGGCGACGGAACAGAATTGGGCTGCCACAGGGCTGCTTGTTTCCCTGATAGCTGAGCCCTTGGTTTTCCTATTGATTCCGGGTCAAAATAGGCATTTCACCTTGGGTTTTAGTCCATCTCTGCCAGCAGCCAGACTATTTTAGAATGGTGAAATGTATAATTTTCCCTTTAGAATAGGATTTTAGCACTTGGAAATTCCAGGGTCATGATTGGAAGAAGGCTTGAAAGTAAAGAGGCTGGGACCTGTGGCAGAAAAAGGGAGAAAAGGAGGAAGTAAAAGAGGAAAACAGACTTAGTCTCTAGAAGCCCATGGCTTTGCCTATTTGTCCACCATCTGGAATATAGTAAGTGCTCATTAAATATTTGCTGAATGAATCCAAAACATATAAACTCCCCATCCTTGTCATTGCTTAATATTAGAGCAAGTTATATATAGCTCTTTTGTGTTGATTCAGAGCCTGTGTACCATTTGAGATGGAAACGAGAAGCAAACAACTGCTTCCTAAGCATCAACCAGGAAACTCAGGACTTAGTGGCTTCTTTCTGATCTCCATGTCTCTCATACGCTTCTTTCTTTCATACTTGTTGAAAGTGCATTTGTTTATCCAACTAAGTAATCGGCAGCTCATAGGCCTAATGGTGTCACTTCTAAATTACCCCCCTGTGTAACACAGAGGGTTCCTAAGAAAGAATGCCTGGGGTTGGATTCTCCGGGTAGTCTGTGACTGACGCCCCATGACTCCTGTCCTTCATAAAGCTTACTGCTTTCCTGTTGGGTAGGAATAACTGAGATTTCTCCCAAGAATAACATCCAAATGTATGAAAAAGCTCCCAGGGCCACAAATGCAGATGCGTCTAATTTAAGCATCCCTCAAAGAGTTTATTCTCACTCATGTTGGCATGTTGTTATTGCTACTCAAAGTTGTCATTTTTTATTTTTATCTCTTCCAATTATTTTAATTACCTGCTATAATAGTCCCACATACCAGAAATGTGCTAAAAACGCAAGAATGGTGAACAGGATGTCAAGTATATACCAGAAATATTTGTCAAACCCTGACCCAGAATGGGCAGAGCACTGGCTTTCTTCACAGACCTACACAGATGGGAGTGGAATCTGCAACTGCTCAATCCATCCACTGAGAAATCCCATAAAAGACGGACAATCCGTAACTGAAACCCAAACTTCGGCACAACGATCAAATTCTACATGCATAAAGCAAGAGCTCTGTGTGCCAGACCCATCTGAAAGCCACCCCACCCAGAAGACAGAGTCTGTTTCCTTTCCCTAAACCATGTGCAGAAACCACCCTGGTAAGTCAATACCTGTAGTTGACATGAATATTTCTTCCCCTCCTCTCTCAACTCAGGGAAGATCACAGTTCATCCCCTGACACCAGTAAGACAAAATAATAATGGCTTGTTTTTCAGAACTCAAACCTGTCGGCAGTTTGTATGGTGGCTTCTCTGATCTCCTTTCAAGGATGATAACTGAATGAATATTTGCACAAGTTATTTTGCCAAAGTTTCCTTAACATCAGATCCAATATCCTTATTACATATTTCACCATAAAATAGTAAAAGAGAATGTAATAATAAAGTAACGATATAAAATGATACAATCCACACTGCAAAAAATATAGATGGAAGATATAATTCTACCACCCAAACAAAATCAAGGTTACTAACATCTTATTTATTTAATTCATTTTATTTTGTCATTTTAAAAATGTATGTTTCATCTTCTCCTGTGGATCTTGTGGTGGAGAGATAGATTGCACGCAGGTGCACAGAGTATTAAACTTAAAATGCTGCACCTCGCCTCCCCCTTTATCAGCATTTTCCTGAGCTTTTGCTGATGGCTGCAACATACTGAATTTTTTTTATTCTTTTACATAAATACCCTCTGATAAGGTGTTCTTAGCTAATGACCTTTTCAATTGCCCTCTCCATAAACAACTGGTGTTTCGACCATCCAAGAACTATGAAAACCAACATAAGTGTTTGAAGGTGTGCTCAGTGCCAAGTAGACAAATTTTTATGGTCTAATTTTTTCTTTTTCTTTTTTTTTTTTTGAGATGGAGTTTTGCTCTTGTTGCCCAGGCTGGAGTGCAATGGCATGATCTCAGCTCACTGGGACCTCTGCCTCCCGGGTTCAAGTGATTCTCCTGCCTCAGCCTCCGAAGTAGCTGGGATTACAGGCATGGGCCACCATGTCCTGCAAATTTTGTATTTTTAGTAAAGATGGGTTTTGTATTTTTAGTAAAGACGGGTTTTCACCATGTTGGTCAGGCTGGTCTTGAACTCCTGACCTAAGGTGATCCGCCCACCTCAGCCTCCCAAAGTGCTGGGATTACAGGCGTGAGCCACCGCGCCGGGCTGATTTTTTAGTACATTTCAGAAATAACAGCCCACCCAAAAAAAAGTTAAATGTTGATTATAATCCTTGACACATGATATGCCTTTTCTTTATTGAGAGTTGAGATTCATCCATAGAATGAATAAGGGGTGTTTGGTCATCTGCTTTTTTATCAATTAAAAAGCTTATATGAAAGTAAAAATGCATATTTTCCCAAGACTCTGTTGTCACTTTTCCATCCCCTCTGCCTTCATCTTGCCTACATATCTGCCTTATGTTGCTCTAAACACCTTAGGGAACTTTGAGCAAGGCCTTGCCTGAGTATTCCTAAAATCTGAAAGGTTTTAGGAATTGGAGTATTAATGGGACTTTTATTGTTTTTCTCCTTAGGTATTTCATGGGTTCTCACTTAGGAAAATTGAGTTCTGTTCAGTGATGCTCCTTCCGCACTGGTTAGTTTCATGTGACAAAGAGAGCTCTAGGGAGGACTTTCCCTAGGGGAACGCAGGATTGTTCCAGCAAGATGAAGGCCTAGAAGACCTGGATGGCCTGGGTGTTTTCTTCCCAGGGAGAGCAGAGGAGGCCTGGATTTGAACTCGAGTCTTATGACTTTGCCATTGAGGCAACATCCAAAATAAAAACAGCGTGCTAACCCCAAACACAGTCCTCAGTTATAAAGCAGCTTTTTATTATAGAAGCCAGCGGTGGCCTAACAAAATGGAAAGGAAAGGGCTTTATAGGTCTCGGCCCTACATGAGGGTAGACTAAAGAGGGATCGGGAGAAACATCTGCAGCCCTAGGTCCCCGCGAACTTTTTTCTGGAGAGAAACTCCGGGAGCAATCTTCAGCATTCAAGCCTGAGCCAGAACTCTGGATAACCCTTAAGAAATCGGAGCTCCGGGAAGGAGGAGCTCCAAAGACCGCTGAGCTGGAAGGGAATGAGAACCCCAGGCTGTCTGAACGTCCCTGCTTCCTTCGCAGCCCGTTGGTGTCCCGCTCCCCGCTGCCTAAAGCTAACCGTAGACCCTGCTCGCATTCCCATGGGGTGCGTGCCGGGAGGGTGCGGGAGTGACTGCTCCGAGACTCTAGGCGGCGTCACCCAGCCCTACCCTACCGGAGCTCCCAGAACCTCGCCAGGGTGCAGGAGGCCGGTTTGGGTTCGCGCAGAACTTAGGGGTTGGGGCTCCAAAAAAGCCGAGTCCCCCAGAAGGTATTTTCGGAGCGACTGGGAGAGCGGGGGGAGAAGGTGCTTGGGTGCCAGAGCTGCGGGGTTAGGATCGCGGGGGTAAACGAGGACTCGGGTCGGTCCCGCGGGCCTGGCGGCCGACAGGGGGCGCCCTGTCACTATGGAAGCCCTGCCGAGCGCTCTCTGGTGTCCCTGACCCCGCCACCGATAGAGCTGGGGTGGAGGTGGGGGCTTGCAAAGTCAGCTCCTTGGAAGGGTAGCGCCCCCTCCTCCTGCGGCTCTCCAGCTCGCTCCTTCTGTTCCTGGAATAATTTCTGGGACCAAATTTTCAATCAGGAGCAAAAATAGAAAGGGGAGTGGGCACCCACATAAGCTCACAAACACCCTCATACAGCACACGCACAGACTAGGTCAAACATAACATTGAGTTTTGGGGGTGGTGTGTGTGTGTGTGTGTGTGTGCGCGCGCGCGCGTGTATCTGCCCTGGCCTGTGGAGAAAGGTTTGAAAAATTGCTCATTCTTTGAGCTCCAATGCGTACTTCTCTTTGCCTGTCCTCGGTGGAGTGATGAAGTTGCTCCCATCCACGCGCTAAGTGGGATCCCGTGGGAAATGCTGGGGATCTAGCCCCTCTGACTCCTCTGCGCACACCTCCACGTTCACTACGTAGCCGTACACACCATCAAGCCCCTTCCCTGGCGCACCGGGCTGACCTGCCCCTCGTGGGAGCCTTCAGCACTCTGGGGACCGATGGGCACGGCTTCCGCAGAGACGCAGACCTTGAATTTGGGAGAGAATCCTGGCTCAGCGGGCTTATTAATGTCCTCATTATGAATTGTCCAAACCGTCTGCATTTCAGCAGCAAAGGGTGCTGCTGGCGGCTTCCTCCTGTGTCCCAAACCCTGCGGACCTGAGAGTCCTCGGGTTGGGGAGGTGGTTCCCCTGTGCCTACTGCTCCCCCCTCTCTTGCCTTCCAGCCTCACCCTTATTCAAGCTTCAATGCGAATCTCCGTGTCTGCCATCTCGTCTGTCTTCTGCCACCATCGCCCCCAATTTTGCACAGATGGGCTGCATGCCCACTAGTTCCTATGCGTTCTCTGTGTCTGAGGGTGTGGGTACAAGGCTGGATCCCCAAGGCCCAGCCAGTTTTTCAGAACCAAGAAAGAGCCTCCACATCCAAACACCTGCAATATCCCCCCACTTCAAATCTGGTCTCACAGGCTAACCCAGAACGGAAGACAATTTTTGAACCCAAGAGCTGCAGGGGAAATAAAAGCATACGATTTTGGAGTTTCTAATTTTATAAAGCAGTCCCTCTGGAAGACAGAGAGGACAGAGACCCTCTTGAAGTCAACTCCATATGCCCCATCATTGATTCCTGGATTCTTCTCTTCTTACCCCTCCCTCCCCACCTCCTGCCCTGTTTGTTTTAGTTACGAAATGCTGTGGGCACCTCGGTTGTGACTGAAAAGTAACCTTGAAACACGCCGGCCTGAATATCAGAGACAAATCTCAGCCTCCCAACCGTCGGCCGCTGCTGGAGGGGCTGTTTGCGCCAGGCGCCGGCCGCCCCACTGCGGGTCGCTGGCGGCCGGGCTCTGAGGAGGCCGAGAGCCCAAGCGGCCGGACCGTGCGCTCAGCGCGTCTCCCGAGGCCGTTCCGGGTCTGAACTCTAACAAGGAGGGGCCTCGCAGGAGCAGCGGCGTGCGAGTTAAAGGTGTGTACACAGTTTTTCTAAATAGGACAGCACTTTGCAAATTGGCTGTCATGGGCTTGCTGTTTTGACAGAGAATGAGCACTGAGAGTGAAGAAACCCGGCATAAATAAATCCGGCTTTCATAGGGATCTGCGGGGCACTGAGGCCGGACGCGCTCTCCGACAGGCGCACCGGGCGCCACGGGGCGATAGAACAGGGCGGGGGCCTGAGGCCAGAGCCGCCCCCCAGGGTGGTCTCCTCCCAGGTCCCTCCTTCCTCAGGGGACTTGCCGTAGACCTGGGAGGAAAGGGGGCTCGACCAGGGATCTCGTGTGCCCTATTGCCCGCCCGGCCCGCTCCCCTGGCCCGCCCAGGAGTGCGGGGCGCCGCGGCGGTGGGGCGGGCGGCAGGCGCGGAGGGGCAGGTGCGGAGCGCCGGCTGCGGCTCCCTCTCACCTAGGTGTGAGCTGATTATTCAAATGGGCTGCCCCGGGTCTGGGGATTGGAGGCCCGCGCCAGCGCGCCGCGCTATATCACCAGCCGCCCACGTCACTGCGGCACTTGTCGGTCCGCGGTCCACCACCTCCTCCTTCCTCCTCCTCCTCCTCCTCCTCTTACACCACCACCACACCTCTCCCCTCCTTCCTCCTCCTCCTCCTCCCCACCCCAACCAGCCCCCGCGCCGCGCGCTTCCCCGCCGCCTCGGGGCAGCTCTGCACTGCCAACCTCAGCCGCCACCCAGCAGCCCGTGAGCGCGGCGGCTGCGGCGGGCGCTCCCTGCCGCGGGGCGCTGGCCGGGGCCTCCTCTGCTCCTCGCCCCCCCCACTCCCGCCCACTTCCAACTACCGCCTCCGGCCGGCCCAGGGAGAGAGAGGGAGTGGAGCCCAGGGAGAGGGAGCGCGAGAGAGGGAGGGAGGAGGGGACCGTGCCTTGGCTGACTTTTTTTAAAAGAGGGTGGGGGTGGGGGGTGATTACTGGTCGTTTGTTGTGGCTGTTAAATTTTAAACTGCCATGCACTCGGCTTCCAGTATGCTGGGAGCGGTGAAGATGGAAGGGCACGAGCCGTCCGACTGGAGCAGCTACTATGCCGAGCCCGAGGTAAGCGCTTGTCTTTTCAAGGGGGAAGTGGAGCGGCGGCGCTCGCTCCTTCCCCAACCTCAGGACCGCTTCCCTCGCTGACACCCCCCCACCCCCGCCCCACAACCCCAGCCTTTCTGGGCAGCCGCCTTTTCCGCCCTCCTTGGAATCAAATGGGTCTCTTTTTTATACGACACACTGTTAGCCTTGAGATAATATTAACTTTGTGATCAAATATTGACTTGCGGCGCCTCCAAATCCTCTTCGTGGCCGAGCCACGCACTATCCTAACAGAGTTATGTTTGGCAGCGCGCGGCTGGGGAGGGGTGGGAGGTCGGCCGGCGAGGGGGTGGGGAGCTGAGGAGGAGAAGATGGGTAGGATTTGGGGGCTGAAGTGGAGGTAGAGTCAAAGACTAGTGGACAAAGAGAAAGAAAGTTTGTGCCTGCAAAGCTCAGCCGCGTGTAGTTTAGGTCTCGGTTCCTTCCCTATTGCCCCATTCAGTGCTTCCGGCAGCCCCCGCACCCCACACAGGCACTGCCTTTCGGATTCCCTGGAACAAGGGAGGGGGTCCCGGGAGCGAGACGGGACAGAGGGGACCAGGGACAGTCTTCACTGGAGGCAGCCCGAGGCGCCCCGCGAGGTGTCCCGCAGGTTGTTTGCTGCGACCGGAGGTGGCGTCCGGGGACTTCGGGCCTCGGTGCCAGCTCAGTATGTTGGTAGGAGAGTTTGGGGAGACTCTGGGACAGGGGAATGCATTTGGGGTTCTGGCTTGGGAGTACTCCATGAGACCCCTGTTCTAGAATCTGGGCGAGGTGGAGAAGGGCTAGGAACGGACCACATGCCCAAGCAGCAATCCGCTCTCCACTTTCCCAAGGGTGATCGATCATGGCTCTCCCTGGATGAAACAGACAAGGAGTCCGGAAACTGGGCCACAAGGGAGGAAAGGGCTCCCCGGAGGCCTCCCGGGAGGCGGAGGCCTGGGCGGTGGGTGGGAGATCTGGGCACCCTCTAGCCGCGGTGCTAACGCTGTCGCCTCCCTCCCGGGGCTCTGTCCGCAGGGCTACTCCTCCGTGAGCAACATGAACGCCGGCCTGGGGATGAACGGCATGAACACGTACATGAGCATGTCGGCGGCCGCCATGGGCAGCGGCTCGGGCAACATGAGCGCGGGCTCCATGAACATGTCGTCGTACGTGGGCGCAGGCATGAGCCCGTCCCTGGCGGGCATGTCCCCCGGCGCGGGCGCCATGGCGGGCATGGGCGGCTCGGCCGGGGCGGCCGGCGTGGCGGGCATGGGGCCGCACTTGAGTCCCAGCCTGAGCCCGCTCGGGGGGCAGGCGGCCGGGGCCATGGGCGGCCTAGCCCCCTACGCCAACATGAACTCCATGAGCCCCATGTACGGGCAGGCGGGCCTGAGCCGCGCGCGCGACCCGAAGACCTACCGGCGCAGCTACACGCACGCAAAGCCTCCCTACTCGTACATCTCGCTCATCACCATGGCCATCCAGCAGAGCCCCAACAAGATGCTGACACTGAGCGAGATCTACCAGTGGATCATGGACCTCTTCCCCTTCTACCGGCAGAACCAGCAGCGCTGGCAGAACTCCATCCGCCACTCGCTCTCCTTCAACGACTGCTTCCTGAAGGTGCCCCGCTCTCCGGACAAGCCCGGCAAGGGCTCCTTCTGGACCCTGCATCCTGACTCGGGCAACATGTTCGAGAACGGCTGCTACCTGCGCCGCCAGAAGCGCTTCAAGTGCGAGAAGCAGCTGGCATTAAAGGAGGCCGCAGGTGCCACGGGCAGCGGCAAGAAGGCGGCCGCCGGGGCCCAGGCCTCGCAGGCTCAACTTGGGGAGGCTGCCGGGCCGGCCTCCGAGACTCCAGCGGGCACCGAGTCGCCTCACTCGAGCGCCTCCCCGTGCCAGGAGCACAAGCGAGGGGGCCTGGGAGAGCTGAAGGGGACGCCTGCTGCAGCACTGAGCCCCCCAGAGCCGGCGCCCTCTCCCGGGCAGCAGCAGCAGGCCGCGGCCCACCTGCTGGGCCCGCCCCACCACCCGGGCCTGCCGCCTGAGGCCCACCTGAAGCCGGAGCACCACTACGCCTTCAACCACCCGTTCTCCATCAACAACCTCATGTCCTCGGAGCAGCAGCACCACCACAGTCACCACCACCACCAACCCCACAAAATGGACCTCAAGGCCTACGAACAGGTGATGCACTACCCCGGCTACGGTTCCCCCATGCCTGGCAGCTTGGCCATGGGCCCGGTCACGAACAAAACGGGCCTGGACGCTTCGCCCCTGGCCGCAGATACCTCTTACTACCAGGGGGTGTACTCCCGGCCCATTATGAACTCCTCGTAAGAAGGCGACGGCTTCAGGCCCGGATAACTCTGGCAGCCCGGATCCGGGATAAGCGAGAGAGCAAGTGGGGGTCGAGACTTTGGGGAGACGATGTTGCAGAGACGAAAGGGAGAAGAAATCAATAACAACCCCACCCCAACACCCCCAAGACAGCAGTCTCCCCTCACCCGCTGCAGCCCTTTCGTCCCAAACAGAGGGTCACACTGATACCCCACGTTCTATATAACGAGGAAAACGGGAAAGAATATAAAGTAAAAGAAAAAAGAAAAAAAAAGCCTCCGGTTGCCACTACTGTGTAAAGACTCCTGCTTCTTCAAGCACCTGCAGATTCTGATTTTTTTTGTTGTTGTTCTCCTCCATTGCTGTTGTTGCAGGGAAGTCTTACTTAAAAAAAAAAAGAAAAGAAAAAAGAAAAAAAAACTTTTGTGAGTGACTCGGTGTAAAACCATGTAGTTTTAACAGAACCAGAGGGTTGTACTATTGTTTAAAAACAGGAAAAAAATAATGTGAGGGTCTGTTGTAAATGACCAAGAAAAAGAAAAAAAAAAACGCATTCCCAATCTTGACACGGTGAAATCCAGGTCTCGGGTCTGATTAATTTATGGTTTCTGCGTGCTTTATTTATGGCTTATAAATGTGTATTCTGGCTGCAAGGGCCAGAGTTCCACAAATCTATATTAAAGTGTTATACCCGGTTTTATCCCTTGAATCTTTTCTTCCAGATTTTCTTTTCTTCACTTGGCTTAAAAAATATACAAGCTTGGAAATTATTTCAAGAAGGAAGGAGGGATACCCTGACTGGTTGCAGGTTGTATTTTATTTTGGTCCAGGGAGTGTTGCTGTTTTCCCAACATTTTATTATTAAAATTTTCAGACATACCAAAATTGAATGAATCTTACAGTAGGCACACAGGGACCCCGCTCCTGAAATTCTGCAATTAACATTTCATTATATTTGCTTTATCACATACTTGTCCATCCTCCCTCTATTGGTCAATCCATCTTATTTCTCTAAATCCACTTCAAATTTGCAGATACCAGTATACATCCCCCTAAACACTAAAGCAAGCACATTATTAAATGGAACTCATATGGTTTATGGTTACTTTTTGAATTTGTGGGTTAACTTTACACACAATGAAATACACAGATCCCAGGCAGACCATTCCAGCAGGTTTATTTTTAACGCCAGTAGAAGATAACTCTCCACATATCACAATTTTCCACCTTGGCTGTTTGAATGTGCCCTGTTGTTGTGGCCTCTTGGGCCCCACAGCTGGCTTCTCTTGGGGGAAGCCTGGATTTCATGATTTTGCTGTACTTCTGATCTTGGGCCTCCCTTCAGGTCAGTGAGCCTGGATCAAACTTGCAAATTTGTGGTGCAGCACTTTGCCTGTTCACCACTGTGAATAGTGGTGGAATTGGGACTCTGCCTGGATCTTCCAATCTCCTCTTTATGCAGGCCGCCACCCTTTCCCACCCTTCTCCCTCAAGCAGGTATTGCGCACAACCATGGCAGACCTTGCTAACCCAGAAAGACCTTGCTAACCCAGAAATGGCAAGACATTTGGTGTAGGGAAACATTTAGAAGACCTTATCCTGGAATTAGTTTGAAAGGATAAATCAGGGTAAAAATCCAAGTCTGTTTTTTTAAAAATAAGGTATATTTGGGAGTGAGGAGGAGGTAAGGGGTGTCTGTCCAACCGACCATGACAGTAGTGGAGATGCCACTGTTGGCAAATTTGCTCCCCATCTCCCTCCAAAACTCGCCCTTGCAAAGCTTCTTGTAAGTTAGGTAAGGTTGGCAATCCAGGTTTGCAGGGCCCAGGGGATATGCAGGTATTTTGTGAGCCTTCAAGGACTCTCTAAAATATAACGAAAAATCCCAGAATGAATTCTTATACACCATGCTGCCTCTCCCCACAGACGACCTCGCTGGCCTAAAAGGGCGGCCAACGGCAGTGAAAACCAAGCCCGAGAGCGCAAAAAGGAGCCTGGTGTTGATTTTGCCCAGGACATCTGCTGGCTGGGCGAGGGCAGGATCAGTGTCGTCGCAGGTTCGGCAGACTCGGGAGCCACTCCCGTGCGCAGTTAGCTTGCGGTGGGTAAAAACACTCTGAAAGCCTGGAGGACTTTTTGCCTCAGGTTTCTAAGTTCAGGCTCCTTTCTTCAAGATTAGATCTTTGGGCTTCTTGACCATCCAAACCTGGAGTGTCCCAGCTACGCCCCAGACCCGGAGACTGGCTTTGCTTGCTACCTTGCTGGGGTCTTTGCTACCCCATCCCCCACCTCGCCGTCATCCCCACAAGCCTGGCCTTCCCACGAGCTTGAGGGGGGTTTGGCATCGCCTGCGCTTCCCCCCACCCCACTGTCCCCCTCCCGCCTCCAAATCCCTTTCTTAACATGCCACATTGTCCCAAAGAACACAAGGAAGAGAAATTGGGGAGGGGGGGATCCGGAGGCCACAGCCAGCAATCAGGCCGTCTCTCCCCCTAGCAAGGACACACACGTCGTGAGCCCGGCCTGAAATGTGTTTCATTATCACATAAAAGGCTCCCGTGGCGAAGGAGCCGAGAGGCAGGGCCGGGGGCCGAGTGGGGGACAATGGAGGCTGAAAGCGCTGCCCTAACCTGCTATGTTTCGTATGGCACGCCCATTGTGCGAGGGTCGTTTTAAACTACTTAGCGCGCCCCCCTTCACTGATCCCGGCCGATAAGATATAGTTCTGTCCGAATACATAAAAAGGATGTCGGGGAGCAGGCGCTTTCGGAGGCTTTTCTGGGCTTCTTGTGTCTTTCACGTCCCCCTCCCGCTTAAATCCCTCCCCTAGCCCGGGTTCCGAGCTTAGGAGCTCACAAATCGCCTCTGCGCGCTTTCCCCAACTCTGCGCATTGTGGGGTGCAGAGGCTCTCCCCCCCTCCTTTTTTTCCTTTTTTCCCCACGCCTTCCGCGCGCCGGTTTAAGCAACCATGATCTGTGAATAAACAAAGTCTGTAAACAACCGAAAAAAACATTCTAGATCCGAATTCCAGGAGGGTAAACTTTCCATGCCACGTCACACTTCAGCAAATTTGCACAGATATTATATTGCCTCCCCCTCCTTTATTATTCTTTTTTTTTTTTTTGCCAGGATCCCATTGTACTTAACTGAATTTTATAACGCTGATCGATATCTTGGTAAAATATTCATTTTTAAACTAGCGGGCAGTGAAATCTTTGCTTTGTGTGCTAAAGTCAACAGTCGCTTGGTTTGAGCTCAAATAAATGCGGGGATGCCTCGGCTCGGAGCAGTCTTCCTCCTCCCTCCGCGCGCTGGACGCTCCGCCGCCCGCCCGCCCGCCTGCCTGCCCGCCGGCCGCCGCAGGTAGGGAGCGCGCCCACCCGAGGGCCGCGCCCGGCTCCCCTCCTCACCGTCCGCACCCCACTCCTGTCCGCGCTCTGCCCCTCCCCCAGCCAGTCCTTCTCCCTTCCAGGGCTCAGACGACGGGGCGGGCTTGGCTGGTGGTAAGCTCAGCCAACGGAGACTCAAGGGGTTGGGTTTTTTTTGCAGGGGGTTCGGAAAGTGCATGACTTGGAAGGATGAGGGGTCGTAGAGTTGCGAACTCAGACCGCTTTAGGCTCTGAGCTCAGAGCAGTTTGGTAGGGCCCAGAGGAAGCCACACAGGCCCCTCGAAGAGCTCGGGTCTGGGGATTTGATATGAGAGCAGCGTGTTTCCGGGGAACAGTGGAGGGTGGAGTGTGGGGAACCCCCTTGGCCTCAGAATCAAGGGTGGGGGTCAGCAGAAAACGATGTGCGTGGTGCAAGGGAGTCTGAAGAGGCTGAGGCCCGAGTGTGGTGACACCCTCCCCTTGGCGCTCAGGGGTTTGAGTCCAGTCTCAACTCTTTCTCGGACACTGGCAGGACGAGGAGACGGTGGGGGTCAGCATCAAACAGCAGCAGGGGTGGGGCCGCTCCTTTCCAAGAAGGGAGTGAACCTCAGCTCTGACTGCAGGAAGCGGCTGGTGGCCTTTGCGCACCGGTGTGCTTGGCTGCAAGCAGGTTGGGGAGCCTCTGGGGTTATGAGCTGGGTCCAGGAGAGAAAGTCAGAAAGCAGACGCGGGGCCATTCATCATCCCATTCTCCCTGCAACCCAGTCGCCGATTTCCCCCCTTCCACGGGCAGGAGCACGCTCGCGCGTGCCGGGCTTGCCCTGTGCGGTTCCGGAGGACGCCAGTTCGTAGGACACAACAGAACCAGCCGCGTCTTTCCTCCACCTGCGGAAAGGCGTGGACCTCGGAAAAATAGTTCTGCTGCTGCCCCTTGAAACCTCAGGACTCTCGGTTTTCGAGAGCAGGGCATGATAAAGGTGTGTTTCCCTAGGTGTCTACCAGCACCCCCTATCCCCGCCCCCACGCCAGATCTACATTCTGCCTGGGGTCTTTACTTTAAACGCCTGGGTAGTAGGCACTGTGACAGGCCGGTGCCTGACTCGGTTACTCTGGGTCTTTGGTCTGACGCGACAGGGAACTGGCACATGGAAATTGCCCACCACCCCGACCGGAAAGCTTTTCCCATGTGCGCCGCAGTCACCAGACTTCGAGCCCAAGTGGGCAGAAATCTGTTTCGTTGTTAAGCAGGGTCAGTGTTATGTAGTCACCTTCCTGTGTGGGGACCCTGGGTGGCCCCTCCTCTTTCCCTGGTGCCTTGGGCTGTGCGCCCGTGTCCACCGCACCCGAAGCCTGCTGGGGAGCGCGCCCGCAGCCCTCCCAGCCCCGGCTCGCCTCGCGTGGCTGGTTATCTTCCCTGAACATGATGGAACGCCTGCAGGACACACGACAAGGCTAATCGTTTTTAAATAATTAATGCCTCCCTTTCCGCTGGTAATGCGCGGCGTCGAATCCGTCAATTACTTGTCATTAGACGGGTGTCGCCCCACGGCCTTCCCTCGGGCCTTTGATGGCCCCGGGTCCCCTCGCCCAGGCCACTCCACGGCCGAATTCAAAGGTGCCGTGCCTTTGAGAGCCGGGTACGGAGTAGCCATGACCCTTAATTCAGTGCGAGTTTTGAAAGAAAGACCCTCGCTGAAGAGATGTAATCTTCCAAATGGCCAATTTAAACGCCAGATCTTTATCGCCCGCCTTCTCCCCGGCTTCATAAAGAGAAGCCGCTCCTCAATGCTTTGGGGGCCTTTTAATGTGGGAGTGGGGCGGGGAGAAGCAAGAGATAAGGCTCAATAGGGCAAAGGAGGAGGCGTTAGCCCGAGGAGGTACCTGAAGTTACCTGGGGGCAACACGTTTTCTTCCGTGCAGTGCATGCTTCTACACATCCGGGGGTCTGGAGGTGGCCCTGGCTTGGAGGGAGGGGTGGCCGAGATGAGATCTGGAATGCAGTTCATGTTTCAAAAAAGCAGTAAGGCCTTTTCTGACTATGTACCTTCACCCTGCGAGAGAGGGCAGGAAAGGAAACATTTTTCTCCCAAACACCAGGAACCTGGAGTTGCTGCAAGCAGTTGGTTCTGGCTGATGTTAGCAAAGTAGTACACATCAAGTCCTGCCATACAGAATAGACCACCTCCACTCCCACGCACACCCTAGTGCCATTAGCTCTAGTTTGTTGTCCCTGCTGTAGCAAAAGAACAAGGTTTTAGACCTGAAATCCTTTGCTGGGTGGGGGACAGCATGGACACCAACCCTGGCGGCGGCACCATGGCAACCAGGCCAGCCAGGGGTTGTCGAGTAAAACGTAAAACTTTAAAACACACAAACAGAAAAAAATAATCAATCCCCAAAGTTTGCAACTTGACTTAATCACACTTCTTGCTGTTTCCTTCCCTGGTCAAATGTTCTTTTTTACATTAAATAAAGATTCAAGGGTCTAGGGATCTTATCTTTATCTGTCCCCTTCTGAGCGAAAACAATGCACTGTATCTTCAGCCTTCCTTAAATGCGAAGACTTCTCCACTCTAGGCTTTATAGCTAACTTTAGATCAGAAATTTACTGTAGCTTCCATCCCCAGGATGGGCTTTCCTCTGAGAAGAGGTAAAAGGAGATGGGGGTGGAGAGACAAGATAGTGGGAATCTATTTTAACAATGGATGGCAAAAGGATGAAGGCCTGTGACCCGCACCCCACCCCCACCAGGGTCCTGGGCTGTTCTTTCGGTCTTCAGCTCCACACACACAGCCTTTCTAGAGCAAATCATCCTGATTGGGATTTTTTGAAAAATTCTTTTTTGATGAGAGGCACCGGATGTGGGCAGGATGTTACAGGCACCCCTAGAGACAAGCAAACAAAAATAAGGTAGAATGGATGAATGTCCTCAGCAGATCTCAGCAGGGTCTCCAGCTCCCAGCAGGCCTCTTCTCCCTTTAACAAAACTCCCAGGGAGTTCCCTACCCTGGAGCACTCCAGGGGGTGCCTCGGAAGCCTAAATCCTGGGCCATCTTCCTTATTCTGTTCACAGCCTTCCTGCCCACTCTCTTATCCCTTTTCTCCTTTCTTCTCTAAAACAATCATGTGTGTCCCCAGTTGCCCCCTCCCGCTATTGTATTTGTTGATGACCTAACACACTCACACCAAAAGCCACACACAGAAAACCAACAACGTGGGATGGGAGGAGAGACCAATTATGACTGAGGCTAACAAGCAGGGAACACCCAAGTTGAGGCCGGCTGTCTCCTGGGAGACTGATGGAGGCTTATTTTACAAGCTGTAATTCCGTCGCAGTCCCTCTTGCTAGACTGGAGGTGATGCCTATTCTCCCCTCCCCCTCAGTCCCTGCACCCTTGGGGCCTAGTCCAGATCGTTTGTATCCTCTGCAGAAGAAGCTGCCACCTTGTGCTAAAGTACCACTCATGTAAAGGTAGAGAGGACAGGGAGTTTTTACAAGCACACCTTCACAAAAGTGTGCTTATTTTTTACATTAGTTGCTATTTGTCAGAGCTCTGAGCTCACTGCCAACATTCACATGGACTGGTCAGATGTCATTGTCACCACCCCCCCCCCCCCGCCCCCCGCAGGTTCACATTAAAAAGCATTGACTTACTTGTTCTCTCTCTCTCTCTCTAAAGAAGGGGTGATATTTCACTGTTAGATAACACAACTGATAGCTGGGAGTGCTAAAAGAAGCAACAAATTAAGTTACATTCATTCATGCAAAACTAGAGGTCTCACTTCCCACCAGGGCAAGTGCCTGGGGTTTAACCCTCTCTTGTTAATTAGAGGCAGCAATATTCCCAGCAGTGTCAGGAGATGATGCTGGCAATACTATACTTTCTTGACTTAAACATCATTAAATTTATTGAGAGAGAATACTTCAGCCTCACAAAAGTAAGTGCAACGGAAAAATACTGGCATGTAATGCACAATTATAACTTTGTAACGAGAATTGTTTGCTGATTTTTAGTTCTGCTTCCTTAAATGGTTGGGTCCTAATTTATTTTTTAATAAGTAAATCAACTTTCCCATTGTTTCATTTATTTGAAAATAATAAGACACAGGTCCAAAACTAAGCAGGGATATTTTGAACTAGGATTGGTAATGATCTGAGCAAATAAAATAAGATTGCATGCATGTAAATTTTGACTTGGTATTTCATGAAAATATCCCAATTTATTATTCCTTCTATTTTACAAAGCAGAAGTAATTATATATTGAATTGTGTTTGGAAATTGTTGCTTGCTGAAAGGAAAGCATATATATAATTCCTAACTTGAATTCATGAATGTTAAAAGTGCTTTATTTGAAAACATAAAACAATCTTTGGAAGTATTTGGAGGAGAGGGCTTGGAAGGCACTAAGGCCTGAGGTAGATAGCTAGATAATCGAAAAGGACAGATGATGATTACATGACATTTTCTGTGAAGGAACGGGGTGAGGTTCCAGGGCAGGAGCTGGGTTATAGAGAGCTTCATATGGAAGTCAGAAGCATCTTTAGCAGAAACGTCAGGATGTCAGCATGTGCACCCTTCGGTATAAAATATACAGCTTTGCTCAAGCCTTTTGCTTGCTTTACTTCCACAAACCCATTTTAAGTTTCAAATAAAGGAGATCAATTTCACTATATATTTTTCATTTGTTCTGTGATTCTGAGCTACATTAATTGGGGCAGTTCACACACAGGAAGAAGATGTAACTTCAACAAATCTATCCCCTGCTAGCTAAGAGCATTCTCTCTCTAGAAAAGAGAGATTTTTTCTCCAGAAAAGTTAGTCTATTTCTTGGCAGAAATTTTGTTTTACCATTTTAGTGTTTTCAGTGGCCTTCATGCCCCCATCCACGTCCTGCCCTCTCTTATTTTGAATGGAAACACTAGTCAATCCGATGACCATTGAGTGGGGTTCTTCTAGGTGCCAGGAACCATGCAAGGTATCTTCCTGAACAGGATCTCTTTTAAGCTTCCCCATGTCCTGTTGGTGGAAATCATAATTTACAGGTAATGGTCTTGGGACTGAGGGAAGTTAGGGAACTTGCTCCAATTTCACAGCGCAGCTTTGAGCTGGAGTCTTTCAACTCATATTCCCTCAACTTATTCTGGCTTCCCAGGACTCTGGGCCACAGAAAATTCCTATTTCAATGAAGTAGGAGGCCGGCCTTCACCAGAACTCTGGAATCTGGAAAATGAGCAGGGACATCTGAAGTGTTAGGGAAAGTCTGGAAAGAAACTGGAAGATCTCAGAAGAGCCAGGCTTCGGTACCCCCTGGAAGCATGGCACAAACCCGAGGGACTGTCCTAGAAGAGACAAGGATGGGTGATGTTTGGTATCAGGCTGGATTCTCATTTTCTCTACTGGGGTAACACAGTCAGAATTCTTATGTGGCCATGGTCCCTCGAAGTTCACCAGAAGTTCATTCAGGCCTGGGCCACGCTTTTCTCCCACTGATGCTTCCAGGGCCAGCTAGCCAGTGCTGGAAACGGGGAGGCAGCAAGCAGGCTCTTACATTGTGATTAGAAGGAAAAAATGCCAGAGAAGAGAGAAATGTCAGGGGCAGAGACTAAGGGCTGACATATAAGTTTAAAACAATCCACATAGCCAAATCATTTCTGAGCTACAGCCTATCTGCTTTATTCCCTACTGGGGGATTCTGGGAGCAAGGGCTAGGAATGTCCTAAGAGGCTCTTGCCTCTGACCTCCCCCTGACCTGCACCTGGTGGCCTGACAACACAGGTGACAGCATAGCTGGAATGCACACGCTGCCCACAGCTAGTCCCCAGCACGCCCTGGCCCCAGCCCCAATGACAAGCCTCCCCCTCCCACTCCTCACATATATACCAGTGCAGATCTCCATAAACACCTGCCTCTGGGGTTTGCCCCTGAATAGGATGCTGGCCTAGGTACGTCAGCCTGCAGCCCTCAAGGAGGGAGGATGCTGCCCAGCACCCAGTAGGCCTGTCGACTAGAAGAGTGCCACTCCAGGAGAGTACAGTGGCTAGCTTGTGCCAGGCTCTGGGGACACAGAGTGGAAAGGAGCACTAGCCCTCCTCAAATCAGGGCTCAGGCTTGGCTTGGAGGTCTCCTTTACTTTTTGATATCCGGGAAGCTAAGTTCCCTGTCCTGTCCATTTTTAGTGGTGTGAGATTCCCTGGAGACTTAGCGTCTTTCATTTCGGCATTTCAGAGACAGGCAGACAATTGGATTCTAAGACCAGCTCCTCATGCATTGGCATGTGTATGGCCAACTATTGGAAGTGAACAGAGTTCTAGATAAAACTGTATTCTCACTCCAAACTGGATAACTGAGTGTTAGACTAAGGTGGGGGCACAAGAATGACACAGTTACCCACGATCAGGTTGTGTGCTGAGTATTGTGAAAACAGCCAGAGAAGAGGAGAATGCCAATTTTGGGGGCTGTTTATGGGGGCGAGACAGCAGATGGAGGAGTAGCCAATCTATATTTTGTCCTCTTTCCATTTTAATTACCACCTCCCCCAATCAGCAGAGTTTACCAATTAAAGGCCAACCTCCCTTGATTTCTTTGCTTTAAAGGACATTTCGATTCACCCAGGCAGACAATTAAATCCCCCTCGCGCCTCTCCCTTCCCAGAGCTCAGGAACAAATGCATCCCTATCACTTCCTAGCATCGAGCAGTGGGAAAGAGTTGATCTCAGGTGCTCACCTGCAGTTATCAGAATGCCAGACTCATTTAGGGAGCTCAACTCTGGAAGCTGAGGCGATCCCTTCATTGATTGTGGCAAGCGCTGTTTAGATTTTGCCCTTGCTCAGTAAACAACTAAAAGTAACTGCATGATTTCTCCCCTGCATTCCGCAATCTCTCTCCTCATTCCCTCCCTCCTCTCTCTCACACACCACGCGAGATACACACACACACACACACACACACACCTTCCCTTTCTCAGGCCCAGGCCTCTGGGCTCCTGGTCATCATAAAAGAACAGGCAGATCACTATCCCTGTATAACACTCCTAGCTAAGGGCCTCACCACTCCCAGCTGCTGGACGTTTTGCAGGGTTTGGGGTGGGTTCTGTGACTTCTTCCCAGGACTCATGACTCTCCCAAGGTGCATACCCTTCCAAGTTCCCAAGCACCCAACCATGCCACATATGGAAGTCCCCACCTGTCTAGAATGCTTTCCAGAGACGTTCCCGACCATTCCTCCCTTGCCTCCCTTCCCCCACCCCAGCCCCGCTCACTGTTTCCTGCTGCAGCTCAGACCCAGTTCAGTGAAGTTGAGGGTGGAGGGCAGATTCTGCCTGCGGTGCACCAGCTCTGCTTCTAGCTGAGGTAGCCATGTCTCAATACAGATCTGTTTTGGAGGTGAAAGCAAATTAAAATGGCAAACTCACTCAGTGATGATCAAACTTCTAAGGTCCTTAACAAGATCTCCATTTACTCCTCAATTACTAATAGAAAAAGAGAAAGATGTACTCTATTGTCCACCATTTGCATTCTCTGAATAGACTGTGTGTTACAATTAGCCCCCCTCATTAGCTCCGTCTCTAAGAATGGGTTTGCTGTGAAGCAATTGTAAGGAGCGTGCGTACTCTGCCATCTATTTGTGTAAAATAAAGTAGGCATAATTGCCAGCCTTCCAAAACAATAGAAAACCTTAGTACAAATCCTAAACAATGATACTTTAAAATTTAATAATTATTTTTTTAAAAGCCAAGTGATAAAGAATAGTTTTCTTGCAGACATTGGACAGTCAGCCTGCCTTGATTGTGTTTTTTAAAAAAATTAAGGGACTTTCTCTTTCAAAGTCTGTTGTCTTTCCAATGGAATTCTTTTCTTGTTTGCCTAAATGCCTTTCACATGATAAAAGATATTTTTCAAATTAGATCACCTCAACTTAAAATACAGTTACCTATTATCAGCCAGCCTGGAGCATAAAGCATTTTAAGAAGTCTCACAGATCTATTTTATTTTTTAGGGTTCAGAAGTTTATGGATCCTTTTCATTTCTTAGGATTTTTAAAATAAAACAAATATTGTAATTTGTAAATTCCTAGGATTTGAGATAGAAATATTGCTCACAGTATCGAGTATTCCACATTAGTCAATAGCGAGCAGGTAAATATATATATTTCTAAATGAAGGGTAGCTCTGGAAATTAGACAGCCATTTTATTACATAAGGTATTCTTGGACAAACCAAAAAAGTATGTCCTTTCTTTTTCCAGCACAGTTTTGTAAATGGAATATAAAATGTATTTGGAGTTTTGATAAATTTATTACATGCCAAGTATTTCTTTGCACAATGTCTGTCTAGTTTGTGTCCTGAGGGCAAAACGATGTATCATTTTCTTGCATTACAGTTTTGTGGTGGCTGCTCACAGGCAAGTCACATCATCCTACTTTCATTGTCATTGGCAGTGCTATTTTGTTGAATTTTGATGTGATTAATGCTTATTTCCCAATTTCACCTTGCATTTTCTTCTAAATTTTATGTTTGATAAAATAGCTCAATAGTAGTAGTTAAACCTCTCCTCAAAAAGGTTTATCTTTGTATTTCTCAATGCTTGTCTTTCTAGCAATGAAATCCACATTAAAAACATTTCTGGGAGAAGATAATTTATTTGTTATTTTGCATTGTTTAAAACTATTAATACAGTATGGAAAATAATGCTGGGTAAAATAGAATTGATTCTATATCAAATAGGAATTTGTTCCCTTTACTGCCTTCCTTTTGGCAATGTCTGTGCGGGTCTTCCCATACCTTGGTTAGTTCAGTAAATACATTCGGTTTAGATATATTTTAGTTCGCCACCTCTGAAGCTCAGGCAAATTGCCCGCTAAGTTTTGAAAAATAATTTAGGAGAAACTTGCAGATATTTTGAGGACGCGGGGTGTAACCTCCCATGGCACCGAGACAAGAGACATTCTGTTTGGTGCAAGGGGCGAAAAACACGACCTAACGGTGTTTACATGTGTATTCAGCCATGAAATTGAATATTATCAAAGTTGAAAAAATGCAAATCAAATTAAAACCAGAGAAAATTGTCTTTGGAATTACAGCGGCCTGGAGCCCCCAAGTGTTTGCTTAAATTGAATCATTTAGAAAAGAAAAAACATCTAAACTGCCCCCTCACTCTTCTCTTCCGCCCCCACCCCAGGCACGAACCTTGTTCTCTAATTCTAGTAGGAAATGTATCAAAGTTGAGGCACAAATAACTCGCTCTAGGACAAATAATGTTGGAATATATATACGTGTGTATATAAAAATTAAATGCCGCCCTCTATCTAGGTGTTCACAGAGTTGGACCAGCTTCCGAAATAAAGCAGCACCCGCTTTCCTCATTCCTGGGTGAGCCCCTAGCCGCGGGCTGGCGGCCTGGCTCAGGCTCCCCGCGAGTGGCCCGGGGACCTTCGGAGCAGCCGTCCTCGGGCTCGGGCTGCAGGAGCGGGAGCGGGAGCGGGTGCTTGGGCTCGGGGAGGGCGGCGGGCGCCCGGGTACCCGGGGCCAGGCAGCCGGGGCCGATTGGGCGTGCTGGGGTCGGCAGAGCAGCCGGCCGAGCCCCCGAGTCCTCGTGGGTCCGTGGGGCTGTCCGGGTTTGGCGAGCTCCTGCTGCCGAGATGCGCCAAACGCGGAATCCGGGTTGGCCTTCCGGGGGGTTCTCCTCACCCCCTCCCAACGCTCACTTCGCTGACATAGGACTTCCAAGGGTCTTAGTGGAGGAGACCACGAAAGGAAAATGCCTGCTAAATGTCACTGGGGGTCGGAGGAGAGATCGAAAAGAGCATGTGGCAGACGGACGGTCATTCTCGCTTTTTCCCCACGAGTTCTAGAGAGCACGGGGAACCGACCCTAGGCAGCCAGTCCCCACCCGACCCGGCCTATCCCACCCCAGTCGCCGTGGACTCTGTCAGCCGTATTCCTCTCCCGCCCTCCCCATCGCTCTCCCGCCTCCGGGAGCACTGGCGAGTCCGGGGTTTCTCCTGCAGGTGCCAAGGTCGGCCCCGTCCGGGAGAGCCCGCTGGGCACCGCGCAGAGGAGGGCCGGGCGAACAGGCAGACGGCCTTGGGACAAGGCTGGAAGCGCGACCCCGCTGCGGTGGGAGCGGGACCCAGGCAGCCACGCCCATCAGTCTTAGTTGGGGACACCAGAGGGGGCTAGGATGTGCTGGCACTTTCATCCCATTTAGTGACCTCAGGATTTTCGTTTCGCTCCCCTAGCCTGCACTTTCTCTTCTTCGAACCCTCGTCCACCCTGCTCCAGCCCAAGCTGCGCTATCTCCGACCCAATATGTCAAAAGGAGTTCGAACTCTTTTTCCTCTAGGGAGGAAAAAGAGTGGGTGGCCTCCGCGTCATTCTGTCTTCCCTTCCTCCTCCTCAGTCCTGATAGAATCGAAAGGCTGCCCTTGTTCAAGAAACATAATAACTGCACTCCAGCTGACTCCGATAGGGGCGGGAGGCCCAGTAGTGGAAGCCCATTTTATTTGAAACCCGTCCCTATATTTTCCTTTCCAGGAACCCCTGGATAAAGACCAGCTCAGCCATGGCTGAGAAAACAGACCCAGGCTCCCCAGAGCGGTTAACCCGCCCGCCTCTGGGCAGAGACTGTAATTGGGGTCGTGTTTGGGAGACTCGGGACCCTATTCCAAGGAGAGCTGTGGGGCACATGTTTATGTTTGTTGTTTTCAAAATCAAGAAAAGGAAACAACAGCCAATTAAAATGCAATATTTTTATTCCCCTCGCACGTCATCAGTGATTTGCCCCCAGGGATTCACAATTTTCCCAAGCCTGTTAACGGGTGACAATGAGTGAGTGCCTCCTGTAATTTAATTTTCCTGTCACACTAAATAGAGCTACATTGTAAACCTTAGATCTACTCTTACTGATAGGATCGCCTTGTTTTGCCATTTGCACCATAAAGACCCCCAAAAGGGACACTGTATTGTGACCTCTACTCTTGAATTATTCAAGAACTTAATGACATTTTCCATTTTAAAAAGGGAACTAATTGCCATTGATGCAAAGCATGTGACCTTCTCCCAGTACCCAGTATGAGAATGTAACCATCTGTATGTGCATAGAGGGCTGAAGAAGGCGGGTACAAACAGGAAAAACACATGCAATCATAACCAGCTCAAAATGGACACTGGAATCAAGCATAGGGTTTAATTTCACCCCAAACCATGACACACAGCTCCACAAAATTGCCTTCACCAGACCTAAAATCTGCATAAAACCTCACATCAATTCAGGCTCATTTTGGGGGACATGACATGACTTTTTAGCTAGGACTGGAACATTAAAAGTTTTGAAAGCCAGTAAGCCTTTATAAATGTAAAATTACTTTGATGTCAAGCAAAATATCTAATAATTTGCCTCCTTTCTTTTGTGGCTCTTTAAAATTATTTACTTACTCAAAAAAGAAAAAGAAAATCTCATAAATTGGGATGGAACCACATCTCAATATTTGCGTTTGAATCAGTCTTGAGTTTCTACTAAAGCCGTTATTGAAATTCTTCACTAACTAGAATTATTTCTCTTCAAATTACTTGGAAATGGATGCTTATTGTTTTCTTCTTCTTCTTCTTCTTCAAAGAAAAGAAAAAACAAAAGAAAACAACCACAAAAAACTCCCAGTGTGTTTTCTACTCTTCTTTTACTTTTTCTTGGAGGAAAGCGAAGGGAGAGAAATGGACTTCACCAGTGTTCTTTGGCTTCAGCAATTCACAGGCCAGTGTGCAGAGATTCTGGGATGCTGTTCCTGGTTTATCTGAGTCAGTCCACAGCAGGTATTAACCACTTTTAAAGTGCGAGTGGCATTAGGAGGTTGGGAGCAAAGCACTTTCTTGTGCTGAGCTGCAGATGCTTCTTTTGAACTGTGAGTGATGCTTGGGACAAGGAATGGTCATTTCTGCAGGGAGCAGACAGTTCCTTTTAGAAGGACGCTCTCATAAACTACCCCCTTCCCCCAGGCTTCATTGAGAACTAGGTATCCTTTCTGTGTTTGGCTGTGAATCCACATCTCCATCTTGTAGAATTTCTGGAAAAGGAAAATAAAGTACATTTGAACACCTAACTTGACTTTTATGAACCCCACGTTATATCAACATGTTTGACACAACTGGTGCTGGTGCAGCCGGAAGTTGTACAAAGCAGAATGCCTGACACTCCCTCTGTCAAAGTGTATCAAATGCCATTTAAAGGGAATTGCCATAATACTGTTATTACCCCAGTTGTGTAATAGAACAACTGTTTTCCTACTTCTCTAAAAGAAACCTGTTTCCCTCCCTGGTATCATGTGCTTTTGAGTTCTGTAACATGGTAAGAGAAATGGAGTAAGGATACATAGTTCCCATTGTTAAATAACGAAGACATATTTAAGAAATACATTTGAGACATTTTCAAGTCATGAAAAACAGGGATATGTATGAGAGGAGTGACCAGCCACCTTCTTGCATGTCCCCTGTGATAAAAGCGATGTTTTATGAGGCAAATGTTAATTTAGTTTTAGAGATTTTTCACTTAGTTTTCTGCATTTAAAACATTTTATAACAATTTGAGATCGACTATAAGACAGAATAAATGATAAGTGTCTCTCATAGCATTCTGTAGTGTTATAATTCAGGAATTTTTTCACAGTGACAGTATACTTTCAAAATGCAATTTTAATTCACTGTTCAAGTTGTCATCATGGATAAATGACAGTCATGTTTCTTTTCATTTTAAAAAACAACTATCTTGATCAGGGACCACTTGAAGGACATGTTAAGATTGCGGTGTCTTTAGGGCAGAGCAAAGTCCTCTTCTGGCCGCATTCTGAGATCTCATCCTCTTCTGGATGGATATCTGTGTTAGTAATCTGGAATGCCATGGGAGGCATTCACTGAGCTCGAGTGAATGCTTCTAGAAGAGTTGCAAGAGATTCTGATTGAGCACTGTTTCACCCAATTCCTGTTCCCACTCTTTCCCTCCAATATAAAAACAATGTTGGAAAGCATTCCCATTTGGCCTCTGTAAAAGGGTAAATGAAATACCTATCTCATTTTAGTTCACCTATAAAATGGGTTTCTCATTTCTCAATCAAGCCTGGTGTGAAGGGACATATTGGACTTTAAATTATTTTATACCCTTCATCTATTTTTTTTAAAGATCTGAACTGTTGATGTACAGTTTTTAAAATGCTAGAGCTAGCAAAAGTTGACATCTTTCATCTGATTTTATTTATTGAAATGTGTGCATCACATATATTTACTGGACTTCTTACTGTCCATTTTTCTTCCCCTAGGAAATGCCATCAAGATAGTTCAACTACGACATGGTCACTAAAAATATTATAAAATACCTTTTGAAAACTCAGTTTCTCCTGTTTAGTAAATATTTATTTCATCAACACGGGCTGCGTTCCACTGTGTCAGGATTCTTCGTGTGCGTGGAGCACTGTTCCAGCCTAAGAAGATGGTTCTGAGGCCACTTAGCAAGACATTTTCCAGCATGAGCAGGTTTCTCTGTGGAAATAGTGAGACCCTATTCCGATGTGTTGTCTTTCCTTGGGGAACTTAGGGGGTACAAAGCTCCTGAAAGTGTTCTTTATGCTGGTTGAAGCTCTTATGTCACTGTACTGATTCCCTGTGATGCAGATTTGAATCACAGAGTAATTAAAACATGGATCAAATAAGCCTGGGGTTCACCAAGGCTGAAAGCTGTAGCCATTCAAGGCATCATTTCTGTCATAAAAATATAGGACCTTTTCAAAACATGCCTTCAAGATGGTGTTCCCTTTTCAAGCAAAAGTCTAATGACTGCATAACTCTTCTTGACCACATCTTACATTTTCTCTAGATTTGCTTATTTACAGCTACTGGAACAAAAAGATGAGACAAAGAAAGCACACTGATTGTCCTGAGAGTCTTCTGTGACTAAAAGCACATGAGCTTCTCCCCAGGCTGAGATTTGACCCTCCCAAGCATTTCCCCAAAGGCCATGACACTGCATCGGATTGCTTCTGGACGCTTTCCTCAGAGTTTTCAACAAATATAAACTGAAGAATGGAACACAGCACCAGATTTGCTAATCAAGAGGCAATGGTCCCAGTCCAAACGGTGCTGTGTGTGAATACAGAGCCCAGGAGAAGGGAAGGAGGTACATGAACATCGGGAGTTGCAAAATCTTGCTGAACCAATAGACCAACAGCCGTTAACATTTGTCAGTGCAAAGATCCTAAAATATGCAAGTGTGGATTTGTCCTGCCGTAAGAACTGAAGCTGTGACAATCACATTGCCATGGACATTTAAGCTCATCTGAGGTTATTGAATCTAACAACGAACAAACAGTGAGGAGTAGCTAATTTTTGGAAATCCTTTTCTATGACTGGAAAATATTCACAAACTCAGAGTGATTGTTTGGGGTGAAAGATGGTCCCATGCCTTGTGCGCCTCTCTTTGCTATCTATTCAACTTTGGAAATGAACCCCTCCCTTACAAGAAGGTGAATAGCAACCAAAGTGAGCCCACCCTGGGAGGGCAGAGTGGGTGTACTTTCCTCAAAGAGCCCTGAACACAACAGGGTGCACAAACAGCCAGAGCACCCTCAACAATACCCCATCATCTGCCCACCAGGGCACACAGATTCACACAGATTCAGTGACACGTTCCAAAAAAAAACGGAATTAGGAGGGACCCATAGCATGGCCAATGTGTAGAGAGCTTTACTACTCTTAGCACCATTGCTAATTATTGGAGCAAAGAAGGGTACACGAGGAATGGAACCCAACCTGTTTAAAGTAATAAATGTCAACCCTGAAGTGCATGGAACTATCTCTCCTTCCCTTTTGAGGGCTGTGTGCTTCACAAGCTGGGCATTTGCTGCACGGGGTTTTCTAATATAATGTGAATTTTCAATGTGCTTTGTCTCTGTAGAGTGGCTTTAAAAAGCCCTTGAAGTCCTCAGCTTTAAATCCATGCTAATAGGGGAAGTCTTTTTTTTTTTTTTTTGGAGGTGGGGAGCTTTGGTTGGGAGAAACATTGACCCAGACTGCACTCTGGGTAAACTAGGGCAAAAGACCTGATATCGTCTGCAGGGTACTTATTAACCACTGTTCATTTGCAGGATCAATATTTCCAGCAAAGGAGTCAACACTCAGGACACACTGCTACGTCTCACTTTTTCCTTGACACAACAATTTATTTTATAAATGCATCTGCTGGAGAAGAAAAGGCAGTAGCAAGGATTGTGTCTTTTATCTCCAGGATATGCAAAGCGCATTTATTTTCAGCTTTTATCTCTGGAATTGTATGTTGATCCCATACATATAGATTGATTTTGTTCAGGTAGATAATGAAAAGTCAAGTGGAAAATTACACAATGGCATTCACGATCCTAGTCTTATATCGGTATATAAATTGGTTTATTATTTCATTCTATTAAAGAGGCTTTTTTTTTTTTTTTTTTTTTTT
>NW_016806124.1:307677-466015 GCF_001698545.2 Rhinopithecus bieti
CTCTCTTTCTTTCTCTCTCTTTCTTTCTTTCTCTTTCTTTCTTTCTTTCTTTCTTTCTTTCTTTCTTTCTTTCTTTCTTTTTCTTGCTCTCTTTCTCTCTTTCTCCCTCCTTCCTTCCTTCCTTCTTTCTTTCTTTCTTTCTTTCTTTCTTTCTTTCTTTCTTTCTTTCTTTCTTTCTTTCTCTTTCTTGCAAGCTGTGATCAGATGCAATCTTTGTGGGGCATTTAAATGCAAGGGTTCAATGATGTATATTGTTTGCCAAGCCAAAATGTTGCCTTTTGGGGAAAAGGGGGAGAGGTGCTCATGGAGTGCAGGAAAAGGGGTTTTGGGGCAGAGATATTGGTTTAAAATAAACAGACTTCTTCTGACTGCTGAAAAGAGGAAAAAGTTTTAAATTGTCAAATTTAAAACTGTGTTCAGTTATGATTTGCCACTTCTGAATATTATTTTGGATTTCCCCTTTCCATGCTTATTTTGTTCAGAATCCTAATGAATAGAGGTTGCTGGTCTCAGAGTAAAAGCAGGATGAACTGGAGATGGGACATACAAGGTACTTTTGTAATTGCCATAGATTACATCTATAATCAGAGTAAATGTCATCAACAAATAATCAAAATATTTTTTACATTTGCTCTTCTAAAATCAGAGCCTATTTTAAATATAAGAGAAAGTAGATATGATAATAATGTAAACTACAGTTATGTTAAGTTGATATTAAAGTCAAAATCTAACACAGATTTGCACTGTTGGGTGTGTGTTCCGATTCAGTGGGTTTTTCCACGGATGTTGATTTTGGGAGCCAGGCTTCAATGTTTAATTCTATTGTAATGTGGTTATTTAGCCTGAATGGTTTTATAAGGTGAAAAGGCAAAAAAATTAATTCCAAAGAAAACTAATGGTTTACTATGATTGCGTTAAACATTTCAGAAGCCCACCTGTGGGAAGTACAAAGTATTAATACTGTGTGTTATTCTGTTTTTGTATTTTTGTCTCACCAACAAAACTGGCAGAAAAAAAATGCTTTCGTATATTTTTCCTGCTGGGTGGTCAGAAGGAAAGGCCATGAAGCTAAAGGTCTCCCATTGAGACGCTGCTCTGCAGAGCCGACCTCACGTGCCGCTGCCAGAGAAGAAAGCACCTGTTCATCTCGGCTCACTGTGGGGCAGAGCTCAGCACTGGCAGGCAAGGGGCCGCACACCTCCCCCACAGCCACCGAGAGGGCATCCCTGCAGGGAAATCATATCCAACGTGCTTGTGCCCACACCAGACTTAAGACAGCCTCTAAAATGTCCATGAAGCCATTGTCCAGTAGAGCTGTTAGTTTTAAAACCAGTGAGTATAACCTTTGGTTAAAAGGATGCATGTGTATAGGTGTATGTGTGTGTGTGTGTGTGTGTGTACGTGTTTGTGTTTTTGGACTTGTGTGTGATGTAGGGAAAGGGTATGGAGAATGAAGAAAGGGTTCCATTTAGGCATTTGCAAATATTTGATGGCATCATGAAAAGACAAAAACATTCTATAAAATATATCATATTTTGCTATGATTTTGTGTGTACCTATAATAAAACTATTAAGTACAAATTGTTCTGTATTTCTTTTGCAAGCATAAATTCTAAAGTTTTGTATTTAGTACAGAATAATTCATATCACTTAATAAGGGAAAAAATACATTTTTTTTCCTGATTAGGTGCTTAGACTAAATACATCTGTTTTTTTGGGGAAACTGAGGCCAAGATGGAAATTGTAGTCTGCCTGGGTGAATGTAATTCTTTTCTCTAATTCTTGACATAGAGAAAACTTGCCCAGGGAAATTTTCCATTATGGCATTTTAGCATTAATCTGCAAATCATGTGGAATCACTGTGGATAACTCAGGGAAATAAGTGGAACTCTTCTTCCATTAAAAGAATTTCCTGCCCTTGAGACTATGCATTTCCACAACATGGGAAATGGGTTTTTATTTCCAATTTCTACAAAGAGTACGCATGCAACTGGTATCCATACAAAGCCCCACGTGTTGGGAGGCCACTGAGGGAGGAGCAGAGCCGCAGCGAGGGCAAATGCACAAATAACAAATCAAGTTTAAAGACCGTGGTCAAATGCAAGGAGCAAATGATTCTGATCTTATATGTGAGGGGCTTGGACATCACACCAGCTGCCGCGGAGTTTGATTAATGAGGCATTAAGGAGATGGAGTGACACTTACAGCTAGTTACTTATGGTGCTAATTTCAAAACACTTTGCAATAGACAAAGAGACTCTGCTCATAATGCAAAGTAATTTGTGGTGTGTTCCTGGTGAATGCATTTAGTGAAGCAAATATAGTTATGCGGAATTTAAATTAAGGTTGACACTAATGTAAACAGAGCCCAAGAATCACTGTCCCCAATAATTTGATGAGGACACAGGTTTTAATCAAGCCTCTTCCACTAAAATAGCAATTTAAATCCCTATCGTTTAAACTGGATAAAACGCTTAAGCCGTAAAGGTTGGGGGGGAAAATAGAAATTTACTTGAAAATAAAAATGAAACAGAGTATCTCTGGGGGAAACCTTGACTATGTTTTGACCCAACTGGGATGTACATGTCGATTTAAATGCCAGGTTGATTTTGAGGCCAGATTCCAGGTATTTGAAGGCATTTGCTATGTATCTTTTCTGTTGTTGTAAAGTTATGGTTGGACACATTCTGGTTGTATTGACCTCAGAGTAAAAATGCTCCTCGTAATAAGAAAGTGGAGATTCTGATTCCGAGGCCCCAGAATCATTTATGTATTAAAGGAAGAAATCTACCTGCTTCCCCCGGCAACCAATTTCTATTTGTACTAAAAAATTCAAAATTGGGGGAATATGAGGAAGGAGTGTGGGCCTGGTTAGAGACCGTGGCCAGCCAAAGGAGAGGTCAGTTTTTCTAGAGGGTACCACGTCTGCACATGGCTTTGTTTGAGTTTGCCTGTTTATTTCCCTTACTCAGATTCAATGGGGAGGGGGTCAGCCCAGTCATTAACATTAATTAAAATGCCAGCAGCCTAGGTTCCAGGGCCTAGGAGGCCTTGTATATGGGAAACAAAACCAAACAAAATAGCAATTTATTCTGCCCTGCTCTCGGAAAATAAGGGGGAGTTTGGCAGCACTTTCTGGGGCTCCGGACTTTACAGCAAAAGAGCAGGAGGATAAGGTAAATCAACCCTGAATTCTCTGAATTATGACCCTGCCTTCTCCAGCCACATTCATGATGTATCTTCCAGGGAAAGGAATTTGTCCAATGATGTGTTTTTAATACCTATTCAGAAGAAAGGGCCGATAACTATCTGGGGAGGAATAAAAGCTGTAAATGTAAAGTGCTCTGAAAATGCTCTAGCAGTAATATTAACAGTCACCCAACTCAAGGACTTAGAGACAGGAATCGAAGGGAAATGGGAAGCTGGAGACTTTGACATTTGGGGGATGAAGGGGGGTCCACCACGAACTGAGCACTGATTATGAACTTGGCACCACGGGCACAATTAGGAAGAGGGTCTCAAATAGAAGCAAACGGAGCCCAGGGAGGTTAAATTATGTTCTGAAGGCCACACAGGCTTTGCAGGCAGGGCCAGACTGCTCCGACTGGCTCGGTCCCTCCTAGGAAAGACATCCTGTTCTCTCAGTCCCCGTTACCATGTGGTCCTAAAGTGGATACATCATGCTGCTTTGGGAAGCCTCCACTCCATGTCTGGCAGGTAAACAACATCTGAAACTCCCATCCTGCAAACATGCAAAAGAGGGGAAGGGCATTTGCTACTCCAGCCCTCGCTAGTTAGAGGAAATGAATGGAAGGTCATCAATGTTCATCACAGTTGCAAGGACAACAATCCCAAAAACAGTGATTCTGCATGGCTCTTTGTGTCTATAAAAAGACAGATCTTTGACATCTGAACATCAGGCCTTATAGGCAGAGGGGAGAGAAGACCAGCCAGGTCTGCCTTAGGAGACACAGCTGGCAGGCAGGCTTCTGCTCCCTTCTGCTAGACAAGAAGGAGCAAAGAGGATGGAGGGTAGTAGGGATGGGAGGGCCGGTGGGAGAACTGAGTGTGTAGGCCAAACTTGGAATGTCAGGGCATCTTCCAGAATGATGAGTATATATGTGTTTTTAAGAAGAAAAGATTTGTTGGGTGATGACTTTGGGGACCCCCAGGTTTAGGTTCCTCTAGTCTCACCTGGCATCCCTGCTGTGGCCATGGGAAATAGTACCCTCGGCCAAAAAGCACTTGGCATTGACATAGAATTTTGATTTCTGCTCTTGGGAGGCACCGTGTGCCAGGCCTGTGTGTGTGTAAGCCGGAGTGACACAAAGTCACTGCTCAGGGCAAGCCCCGAGCCCTGGGGGTGGGGTATGTGCTTCCCTCACCTGTGCTCCCTGGGGATGCGCCTGGCCAGCATGCCACTTGGCTCCTCACAGGGTGCTGGCTGATTGGAGCCCCTGCTGCTTGTGGCCGTGACCAGCCTAATGATGCTTCCCAGAGTTGACTTTTCCCTCTTGCCAGCCTCAGCTTCCCCAAGGCCTCACTCCTGCTTTCTGAGGTCACCTGCCTGAGGTTGCACACACACACACACCCTTCTGGTTTCCAGCAGAGAGAACTGTCCTGTGAGCATCTGTCTCCCTGAGGCTGCAGTGCTGTCCAGGCAGCCAATATTGGAAGAGCAGCATAGGGGAGGCCTTTGGCTATTTCCTTCATTTTACAGTTCAAATCAGGGTTCTGGAGTTCTCATGACTCAGATCACTTGTCACACACTCTCAAAAGCATTTTATTTTTTCTTGTGCTGAAACACTGACACAGCATTTACTTGAGGTGTGGGAGCATTTTCATCCTCATGGCCCCAGACATGGGTGAAAGGTTTGGAAATGCCAACTCGTCTCTTGGTCTCAGTTTCTCTCCTTCATCAGAGGATAAACAAAACAAACAATCTCACAGACCATTGTGAAAAAGTTTGTTTTGGAGAGCATTTTGGAAGTGAATGATGTCGGAGATGCATTTTGGCCCCATTTCCTGTTGTAGAAACGTGCGGCAGGAATAAATGTGACCAGAGCAGATGAGTACGCAGTGCTGAGCTCTTGACTTTGACCAGGAGTCCTCACATTATTTCACCTGCTCTGTGAAAGAAATCTGAACCTGTTTCACTTGCCCAGCTTCTTGATTTGGAATCTCAGTGCAAACCCCAACATCAACAAAGTTGCTATGGATTTTCATGATTATCTTAAGAATTTGTCTCAAGTGAGGCTCGAGTACTCTCAGGAGAAGGGGTGGGGATCCTGAGCTGCTCCCCTGCTGATCTCTGTGGAGCACACATCACTCTCTTCTCTCCTTTCCAGTCTCTGCATTGCAAATGCCTCCTTCTCTGGTGCAAAACCTACTTTCTTACAAGATCCAATACTTTCTTCCATGTAACTCTGGGCCAAAGGACTTACACTGACTTCCTCTTAAATAGGGAAGAGGTGGCTGAGTTCTTATCACCCTTAAAGCACTCCTTTACAGGAAATATTGACCCCTTCCACACCACACCACAATATCCTCCTGGACAGAGCCTGAGATCTCAGGACAGTGGCCTGGCCACTACAAGGGCCCTGGGATGTCTGGGAAGGCTCTTTCCAGGCCCCAGCTCTTCTGCTCAGTTATTCCAATGAAGACCTAATTCTGTGTGCCCATGTGGGCCGTCTGTGCTCAAATGCCAGCATTTGTGGTTTAGACTCCTCTTAGAGAGGCAGCTGGGAGCGGTAAGCCCTTTGTCCTGCTGGATGTATAACAACAAGTTGGCAGGGACTGGGTGGGGTTGGAGGGGATTCTCCATTGAAATCTTAGATCGAAATGATGAGATTTAGATCATTTGTTCAATGTGGGTCTTCTAACAACCATTTTTAGGGCTATCTCCAAGATTGGGTTGTTTCTCCCAGATCTTTACTTCTAGGTTTCGCCTCCTCCCTCCCTTTGCCTTCTTTCTCACCTCCAGGGTTAGAGGGGTTTTCTGGTGTGCCTCCTGCCTCTTTGTCAGACCTCAGGCTCCCAGCCTATTAGGCTCTGCTGGTGTTGATCACAATTTTTACTTTCTTCTACAAAATTCTCTGTATGTGCAGGGGTATCGGCAGATCTCCCAACCCCAGAGTATTTGTATAACCAATTCATTATGTAGGGTCTGATTTGTTTTTTTTTTTATTTCTTTCCTGATAAACAGAAAAATTTTTGTTTTGCTTAAAATGCTATTTGCCCCATGACTCTGCTTTATAGACTACCTCCAAGCAATGGGTCTACTTGTTATTTATGAGCAGTGTTATAAAAACTACTTAGAGATGAGGGGTGGATTCTGATGGCTTAGGGAAATTTCTGGGGTTATGTAACTGACCATGCTAGTTATCCATGAGGTAGAGAAATACCAGGTGAGGTGTCCATTGGCCTAAATCTGCAGGATATTTTCATATTTTATGAAACTCCCAATTCACATTCTTTTGTTACTTAAGAGTTAGTTGGTCAAGGTATTGGTGATATCTCCACTCTCTCTTTTTAAAATTATTTACCAAATCCTTTCAGTCCTTCCTTCAATTTTGCAAAAATGAAAGCAATGTTCAGAATGTGGTCTGTCAATGAAATGGAAATAATAGGTATGGAATATCTTTAAAAAATACACCTAGTTTTCCATTCTCTCTGCCAGCATCTAGTGAAGGCCCTTTATGAAAAGGAAAATCTCCACATTAGTTATTGTCAGCAACCTCCAGCATCAGCTTCCAGCACCTCCTGTGTTGTTAGAAACAGTTGGTGTCTACAGGGATCTGATAACATCCTCCTAGAAGGGTAGTTTGTGCAAGCTGCTCCCCCTACAACAACCATTCATACTTTTTTTTTCTTTTTTCCCCCAGAGGTAGCATTTCTCTCTGTCACCCAGGGTGAAATACAGTGGTTTGATCATAGCTCATTGCAGCCTCCAATTCTGAGACTCAAGCCATCCTCCAGCTTGGACCTCCTGAGTAGCTGGGACTACAGGCACTTGCTGCCATGCCTGGCTGGATATCTGTTTTTTTGGTTTGTTTGTTTGTTTGAGATATTCCATACCTATTATTTCCATTTCATTGACAGACCACATTCTGAACATTGCTTTCATTTTTGAAAAATTGACTATAGTTCATCACGGAAATTATATAATTTTTGTATTTAAGACATTGGTGTTTCATACGTCTTGATCTACTGACTGTAGAGTCTTGAATTTTCTGCTGGTCAAAATGGATTAGATGTTTTGTAAGAAAGTAAGAACTTAAAGTTTCCTGCCAACATAGTAAAAATATTGAGAGTTTATAATGGATTGATTGAGTAGATGGTCTCTGAACCCACACATCCATCTGAACATTACAAAAAAAAGAGACCATGAGAAACTTGTACATATTTATGTGACACATTAGAAAACATGCAACATTTTTTCGACAAAAAAAAAATCAAATATGGATTGCAGGAAGCCTCAGGTCTAACTTCCAGCTGACAGAACATACAGGTAACAGAGGAACCTATTAAATGGCACCATGTGGATGCCACCAGTGAGATCCACATGGTGGGAAACTCTACAGGACATATTACCTTGTTTCTTCAATAAATAAGCATCAAGAAGAAAGAGAGAGAGAAAGAGAGAGAGAGAGAAAACTTATAGATGTAAAAGAGAGAAACACATGTTAGCCAAAGGTCATGTGTGGATCATGTGTAGACCTTTGGATCTTGATTTTAATAGAGCAACTGTGCCTTACCCTCAAATAGTGTGAGAGAAATGGGGAACTTTGAACACTTATGTGCTATTCAGGAATTACTGTTAACTTTTTAGATGTATTAGTGCTATGTGGTCATACTTTTTTTCTTTTTTGAGATGGAGTCTCGCTCTGTCACCAGGCTGGAGTGCAGTGGCATGATCTCTGCTCACTGCAATCTCTGCCTCCCGGATTCAAGCTATTCTCCTGCCTCAGTCTCCCCAGTGGCTGGGATTACAGGCAAATGCCACCACACCCAGCTAATTTTTGTATTTTTAATAGAGACAGGGTTTCACCATGTTGGCCAGGGTGGTCTCAATCTCCTGATCTCATGATCCACCCACCTCAGCCTCCCAAATTGTACTTTTAAATGACTGTATCATTTAAATGTTGGAGAAGAATTCAAAAGATTATTTAAGGAAGCAATGATTTCATATCTGGAATGAACTTGTAAATAAACAATAAACCAGTGGGATGACAAAGCGGGTTGAGTAGTGATGAATCAGGATTGGCATGGGCTGGTATTTTGGGTACTGTGTGATGTGATATACTATTATTTTAAATTTTTCCAAAATAAAAAAAATGAGAAAATAGAGGCTCACCTTCATGAAGATATTTGCCCCAAATCTCTCTTCTTCTAGATTCGCCTCAATCTCCCTCCTCATGGTGACTGCTGACCTAGTTGAAGAAGTCCTCTGTACAGGATGCTTCTACTTCCTTGATACCATCCAGAGTCCTTTCTCATATCTCTACCATTTTGTTTGCTAAAATGGCACTGAAAAAAGTTGAACTCTGAATGACAAATCCAGTGGCCATCTCTCTAGTGACACCATCTGTGACTGTGGCAGTAGTGGATATGGTTGATCAGCCCCTCCTTCTTGAAGCTCTCTTGCCCCCACACTTCCATGATGCTGCTGTTGCTGGTTTTCTTCTGAAGCTGCAGTCACATCCTTAATGAAATGCCCAGCCTCCTTCCAGCAATGCACGGGGAGCAGCTGTGGGCCTAGGTTCAGCCCCATGCTCTTCTTCCTCTTGACTCCTCCATCTTGAGCAGACAAACTTCCTCTGCTTTCTCTGCAGTCCTCAGCTCTGTTAGGAGGCACTCTGCATTTCCTGCCTTCCTCCCCTCTTCAGCTGCTCGCCAGACCTCCCTACCTGGAGGCCCCGTCATCCCCTCAGACACAGCTCCTCGGGAGGCTGAGGCTGCAGTAAGCTGTGATCGTGTCCCTGCGCTCCAGCCTAAGTGGCACATCAGGATCCTGTCAAAAAAGAAAAAAGGAAAGAAAGAAAAAGACATTCTAAACTTATTTCTCCACTATCCTCCATTTGATCTCAAACTACTGTTTTAGTCTCCTTGCTCACCACACAAATCCCATGATGACCTCCTCGCTGACAACACCTTCCCTGAAGGTTCGGCATCTTCCCACTTCCGTTCTTCTGGCTGGCTAGCAGAGCCCTGCTTAGGTTACAAGACCTAGATCAGTGGAAGTCATAGATAGGGATTCTACTGTCACAATAGCTTATTTGACTTAGCTTGGCATACAGTGAAAAGATGTCTGTGAACTAGCCAGTCCTCTAAGGTATGTGGCCTCAAACCAGCATTCAACCTCTCTTGCCTATTTCATTTTATTTTAGCTATTTATTTATTTATTTTTTGAGATAGGCTCTCTCTTTATTGCCTAGGCTTGAGTGCAGTGGTGCAAACTCAGCTCATTGCAACCTCCGTCTCCCAGGCTCAAGCAATTCTCCCACCTTAGCCTCTTGCATAGGCGGGATAAGAGCCCTGGGCCACCATGCTGGGCTAATTTTTGTATTTTTTTCTAGAGACAGGGTTTCACCATGTTGCCCAGGCTTCTTGTCCATTTTTAAAATGCAAATAAACCCAACTCAATGCCCACTGTGCTGGATAAAGCTGCACTGTGCCTGGACCACCGGGGCTTATGTCATTTTTAGGTGTCCACTTCAACTCATTACACAAAAGAGAGAAAAAAACCTAATTTCAAGTACTGTACTATGCTGTGTGACCTCGAGCACCTCTTTAACTTCTCTGAATCTATTTCACAAAGTATAACATCAGGACATCAATATCCTCTTGCAGCTTGTTGGGATGACCAATTTAGTTAAAAACGTGGTGCCCTTCACATCTTTCCTGGCACACAGCACGTTTTCAATAAATATTAGCTGCTATTGTCATAATAGCTACTTGCTAAATATACGTATTCAGGCACATGAGTCAAGTCAATTATATATTTTAAATTAATTTTATCTTTATTAAAATGTTACGGCTGAGGATATGGAATTATTTACTTGGAACAAGATGGAAATATGTACATTTTATTTATTCTGTGTGTGTGTGTTTCTGCATGTATTTTTTTTTTTATTAACAATGCATGGGAGGGGTATTGGTGGAAAATAAATTGGGAAGTTTATTAGCTTTGCCTCTCCCTCTGACTGTCCATCTCTCTGTGTCCCTCAATACAAGTCAATTTGTTCCATAATGGAGATGCCAAGATGGATCAGACACATTTTCTCACGTTCTGGAGTTTATATTATGGAGGGAAGGTTTAGATACATAAACAGATAGTGTCAGTTTTGAAATGGATAGTGCTGTGCTAGAGGGGTGATCAGGTACCTGAGAAAACTAAAGGGAAGCATTTAGGTGAAGCTGGAGGGTCCAGCAAACTTGCCTTTGAGTTCTGAAGATGAAGCCCCTGCCAGGTGATGAGTGGCACTGAGCATGACCCAGGTATGTGAGTGGCAGCACCATGCAGGGATCCCAAGCAATTCAATAGCTCCAGCATCAACCCTAATAGAAAACATGTGCTGACCACTTGCTGTGTACCAGTCACTATGCTGAATCCTTTACATGTTAGTTTTCTACTTACTCTTCACAAATGCCTCAGAGGAATTAACATATCCGCTTTACAGAAGAGGGTGCTGAAGTGTGAGTTGCCTACATGGCTTGCCTAAGGCAACATGACAGACCTCAACTTTTAAGCATCTCCTGGACTGAGTATCACGCTGAAGGAAGAGCCAGGGAGATAGGCTGTCTTCAGGAATTTGACTTCAGAATGGGTGAGGGGTAAGGGTAGGCACAGTGAGGGAGGGAAGGTGAAGGGTGTGAGGCTGGGAGTATTGAGTGCAAATGCTTCTGTGTGGAGCATGGATGAAGGGCACTAGCATGGAGCGAGGAAATTAAGCAGCAGCCTTCTCAAGTGGTCTTGATAGTTTTCTGCCCTTCTTGGTCTTGAGTACTCCTCCAGAGAGGGTCTGCAAGAAGCCATCAGAGGTGTCTGATCTGGTTTGACTGTGTCCCCACCCAAATCTTATCTTGAATTCCCACATGTTGTGGGAGAGACCCGGTGGGAGGTAATTGAATCATGGGGGCAAGTCTGTCCCATGCTGTTCTCATGACAATGAATAAGTCTCATGAGATCTAATGGTTTTAAAAACAGGAAATCCCCTGCACAATCTCCCTCTCTTCTCCTGTCTGCCACCATGTGAGACATGCCTTTCACCTTCTGCCATGATTGTGAGGTGTCCCCAGCCCCACAGAACTGTTAAGTCCATTAAACTTTTTTCTTCTCAATCTCAGGTATGTCTTATCAGCAGCACGAAAACTGACTAATACAGTAAATTGGTACCAATAGAGTCGGGTGTTGCTGAAAAGATACCCAAAAATGTGGAGGCAACTTTAGAACTGGGTAACAGGCAGAGACTGAAACAGTTTGGAGGGCTCAGAAGAAGATAGAAAAATGTGGGAAAGTTTGGAACTTCCTAGAGACTTGTTGAACGACTGACAAAAATGCTGATAGTGATATGAAAAATAAGGTCCAGGCTGAGGTGGTCTCACATGGAGATAAGGAATTTGTTGGGAACTGGCACAAACGTGACTCTTGTTATGTTTGAGCAAAGTGACTGGTGGCATTTTGCCCCTGCCCTAGAGATATGTGGAACTTTGAACTTGAAAGAGATAATTTAGGGTATCTGGTGGAAGAAATTTCTAAGCAGCAAAGCATTCAAGAGGTGACTTGGGTGTTGTTCAAAGCATTCAGTTTTATAAGTGAAGCAGAGCATTAAAGTTCAGAAAATTTGCAGCCTGATAATGTGATAGAAAAGAAAATCCCATTTTCTGAGGAGAAATTCAAGCCACCTGCAGAAATTTGCATAAATAATGAGAAACCAAACGTTAATCCTCAAGACAATGGGGAAAATGTCTCCAGGACATGTCAGAGGTGTTCACAGCAGCCCCTCCCATCACAAGCCCAGAGGCCTAGGAGGATAAAGTAGTTTTGTGGGCCAGGCCCAGGGTCCCTGTGCTGTGTGCAGCCTAGGAACTTGGTGCCCAGCATCCCAGCTGCCCCAGCCATGGTTGAAAGGGGCCAACATAGAGCTCAGGCTGTAGCTTCAGAGGGTGCAACCTCAAGCCTTGGCAGCTTCCACCTGGTGTTGAGCCTGTGGGTGCACAGAAATCAAAAATTGAGATTGGAGAACCTTCACTCAGGTTTCAGAAGATGTATGGAAACGCTGTCCAGGGAGAAGTTTGCTGCAGGGGTGGGGCCCTCATGGAGAACCTCTGCTAGGGCAGAAGGGAAATGTGGGGTTGGAGCCCCCACAGAGTCTCTACTGGGGCACTGCCTAGTGGAGCTGTGAGAAGAGGACCACTGTCCTTCAGACCCCAGAATGGTAGCTCCACTCACAGCTTGCACTGTACACCCAGAAAAGCTGCAGGCACTCAGCGCCAGCCCATGAAAGCAGTCAGGAGCAAGGCTGTAACCTGAAAAACCACAGGGGTGGAGCTTCCCAAGACCATGAGAACCCACCTCCTGCATCAGTGTGACCTGAATGTGAGACATGAAGTCCACGGAGATCATTTTGGAGCTTTAGGATTTGACTTCCTGTTGAATTTCAGACTTGCATGGAGCCTGTAGCCCCTTTGTTTTGGCCAATTTATCTCATTTGTAATGAGGGTCTGCAAGAAGAAATAAAAGTTTAATGAACTTACAGTTCTATGTGGCTGGGGACGCCTCATGGCATCCCCAGTGTATTTACCCAATGCCTGCATCCCCACTGTATCTAGGAAGTAACTAATCTGCTTTTGATTTTACAGGTTCATGGGTGGAAGGGACTTCTCTTGCTCAGATGAGACTCTGGACTGTGGATTTCGAAGTTAATGCTGAAATGAGTTAAGACTTTCCGGGACTGCTGGGAAGGTATGATTAGTTTTGAAATGTGAGGATGTAAGATTTGGGAGGGGCCAGGGCAGAATGATATGGTTTGATTGTGTCCCTACCCAAATTTCATCTTGAATTCCCACGTGTTGTGGGAGGGACTCAGTGGGAGGCAATTGAATCATGGGGCAAGTCTTTCCTGTGCTGTTCTTGTGATAGTGAATAAGTCTTATGACAACTGATGGTTTTAATAAGAGGAATTCCCCAGCACTAGCTCTCTTTCTTTTCTTGTCTGCTGCCATGTGAGATGTGCCTTTCACCTTCTGCCATGATTGTGAGGCATCCCCAGCCGCATGGAACTGTAACTCCATAAAACCTTTATTTCTTCCCAGTCTCAGGTATATCTTTATCAGCAGCATGAAAACAGACTAATATAGCACCTCTGCTGACAGCTATAGGACCAAGGATTGTAGACCCAAGTGCAGCAAGTAACCTCCCCTCTGGCTGAGCCTTGGACCATCCTGTGTCCTGCCTCTGCTCTACTTCTGGAACCTTCTATCTCACACCTGCCTGTCATTTCTTGTTAGGTGTGCACACTGTTCCTTTACTCCTGCCCCAGGGAAGTCAGCCTGAATTCTTCTTTTGTTGATCACCTGGGCTGAGGATTAATGCTGCCACCGGCTGTGGGCATGTTTGGAACTTTCCCTGGAACCCAGGGACAGATACACTTGTTCAGTTTTTAATTTATTTTTAATTTTTACTTGTGCTCCTCCCCAGACACACATATTTTCCTGTGATGAAGCTTTTCTTTAAGAAAGCTGCAAGTTTTGGGGAAAAGTGTGTGTGATGACTGGGAACTGATTCCCAAAGGCAAACCATGACTGGGAAAGAAGCAGGATGGGCCCAGACTTTGCAGTGGCTGCTGTCCACCAGAACATTCAGGCTCAGAAGGGTCGTGGGGGATCCCCGAGCCTGCTGAAAGATGAGGCACAGTCCTGGTTCCACTCAACTTACCCCACCCATGCTTCATTGCTCCCCAAAGCACTCACGACTCTGATATTTTGCTTGTATATTTGCTTCTTATTTGTCTCCTGTCATTAGGATGAAATCTTCCAGAGAGCAATGGTTTTATCTGTCTTATTCACTGTTATAAATAGTGACTGGTACATAGTAGGCACTGAATAAATATTTGTTGAATCAATGCATGAATGAAACTTCGACAAGCATTTTGTCAATTTTTGTCAATTAAGTAATGAAAAGTCTCCTAGGCCATAACTAAATTTTCAGGATATGGTGCCATGGGGGCTGGTGCCAGCACTGTCATGGGCTCTCCTCCTTCCACCCCCCTTTCCCCTACTGGAAGCACTTTCTTCCCTTTTCACATACACCCAACAGCCTGCAGGTTATTGTTGTCATCAGAGTGTTTTTCAACTTCAAGAATGCCCTTGATATTCATGAAAATCCTATTTGACTCATAAAAGCACACCACTTGTAAAATGCCTGCAATGGGCTAGGAGCTTTGTATTCATTGCACTATTTAATTCTCCTAGGAATTCGAGAGTCAGGCTTCTTCCTCCTTAACAGGTAAAAAAAGCTGAGGCTCCATAGCATTGAGATCCTTGTCCAAGGCCTTGAGGCTCAGGTAGAAAAGTCTCAATTTCAGCTCAAGTCTGCTTGACCCCAAGGGTTGTGCTGATTGTCCATGAGCCCCGGACCCACATGCACCTGCTGCCTTAGTCCTATGAGTGAGAAGAGAAGGACAGGGACAAGTATCACCCAGCAAGCCCAGAGATTGCATGCACGGGCGTCATGCTGCATAACATACCCACGGGATCCCATCTGGGGTGAGCATGAGGAGGTGGATGGTGGGCAGGGTCCTCTATGTTTCCAAATTGTTAGGACAAATAATGAGTTTCAACTCTGATAAACTGATGAAATTTTACAGATTTTTGACTTACTAATGGTTTGAACTCATAGTTTCAACACAGCCTCCAAGAGACCTTTCACAAGCTACTACGATTATAAAAGTTTTTCTTACCCAAAAAACCTAGTTGTCTCTCAAGGAAAGTGCCAGAAGAATGAGCAAAGTTCAGCGAAAGAATCAGGGACAAATGTTCAAGTAGGGAGTTGGGGTGGTTTTAAGGGATGAGCAAGAGTTTTCTAAGTAAAGGAGAGAAGAGGAAGGATATTTCAGGTAGAGGAAAACCAGTGTGCAATCTTAGTCCTGAATTTCCTGCTTGTGCATCTCTTATGGAATCTAGGTGGAAAGAGAGACTGTGTTTTTTCTGTCTTGCTTCCTGCTGTGTATGCATACTCAAGAGCAGTGCCTGGCACAAAACGATCGCATCATAAATCCTTGTGATGTTGAACAAGTGGCATCCTCCATGCCCAGGAGTGACTGGCTGTAGAAAGAGACATCTTTCTTGGTTCTTTCTTGGTTCTCACACTGTCAGCCTTTTGCCACATCCTTTTGTTCTGTTTCTGCTCCCCATAACCCTTTAGAGGTTCTTTTTACTGAAATTAGAATAGTAGTCCTATAAATAATTTCCCCCACACCATGTCTGTGCTCACCACATTTATCCTGTCTATTACTGTAAACCTGATATTGTGAAAGAACAGTTAGAATACTTCCTTCCTGTGCTCAAAAACTATCAATGACTTCCTTCTCTACCTAATGTGATGAGTACAAATGCCTCGTCTTGACTTCCAAGACTCATATGACTCACTGCTTCTTCAATTTCATAATTTACATCTTATCTCTGTAAGTTCTGTGTTCCAGGAAAACTGAAATATTTTCTGCTCTAGAACATAATTCCTATTTCCTCGTTTTCTTTTTTTATATATAATTGAGGTGGAGTTTCACTCTTGTCATCTAGGCTGGAGTGCAATGGCGCGATCTCAGCTCACTGTAACCTCTGCCTCCCGAGTTCAAGTGATTCTCCTGCCTCAACCTCCCAAGTACCTGGGATTACAGTCACCCACCAACACATCCAGCTAATTTTTGTATTTTTAGTAGAGATGAGGTTTTGCCATTTTGGCCAGGCTGATTTTGAACTCCTGACCTCAGGTGATCCACTTGCCTCAGCCTCCCAAAGTGCTGGGATTACAAGTGTGAGCCACTGCACCCGGCCTTTCCTCATCTTTTAAACTTTTTTTAATATGGTTTCCAGGGCATGGAAGAGCATTTTCTCCCAAGTACACCTGTTGAGATCTATCTCTCATATAAAAGGACCTTGAACACCACAACCACTGAGGGGTTTTCTGATTAAGCCCTCCTAACACTTGGTATCTTATGAGACCTAACGTATTCATCTTGGAATTTTATTCTCTGTCACGTGTTTCTAGCCTGAAGCCTTGCATAGAGGAGGCAACCTAAGATATTTGTGGGATTGAACTAAGCACCATTTATGTGCCAAGTTCTCATCTAGACTCAGGGACTACAGCAAGGAAGACCTTCTGAGGATGATATCAGAGAAATCACGAGAAATCGTTTTGTAAATTCAGAAGCAGTAAGCATATGAGGTAGTAAAATGAGGTAGTATAAGATGATGATGATAGTGCTGATGATAATGCTGGTGATGGTGACGGTGATGATTGTGATAATGATGGGTGTGATGGTGATTATGATAGTGATAATGGTGACAATGATGATGTTGGAGATGGTGATAAAAGTGATAATGGTGACAATGATGATGTTGGTGATGGTGATAATAGTGATAATGGTGACAATGGTGATGGTGATGGTGATGATGATGGTAATGGTAATAGTGACAATGCTGATGGTGATGGTGATGATGATGAATGTGGAAAATGTTCATAATTACTCCTCCAGGTCTACTCTCCACCTTTCTCATCCTGCTCTGTCCGCTGGAAGGCTGAACCTTATGGACTGTATCAGCCAGACTCCTGTGCCCTTTGGTTTACTATTGGGTATAGCCAATAGAAACTATCAATGAAAAGTCAGAGATTGAAAGAAAAGAGATTATGGGTTTTTATTTCCATAGCTCTCTCTTTGCTGTGCCTCAGTTTGCACTTGAACAATCTTGGCTTTTTTCAGCTAGTTCCTCTCCTATAGTTATAGCTCCTGCAAAAAACTAGTGACCACTTCTTGCCTATTTGGCCCAGGGTGGTAACGCTCCCCTTTGTTGCCAGTCCTAGTGTGTGTCACTGATACGTTCCCTAAATCCTTTCAAAAGCACTATGCAATTTCCCCTTTTCAGAGTATCATCTGTAATTCTTGCTGAGGTGCTGACAGATGCAGTGACTGATGATGATGGTGTTGGTGATAGCGGTGGTGATGATTTTTCTTTCAGACAGGAGTCTGGGAATCCTAATGAGTAACTCTCTGCAGAGAAGCTACAGAATTGAGGCAGAGTTTAGCAAGGTGCCCATTGTCTTACTTATCTATTACTGTGTAAAAAGTTGTTCCAAAACTTGTTAGCTTAAATCAGTGTTAATGATTTATTATTTCTGATCCTTGTGTAGGTCAGAAATTTAACAGGGCACAGCAGGATGGCTTGTTTCTGCTCCATCATGTCTAGGACTTCCTCTGGAAGGTTTAAAGGCCAGAGGCTCATTCACTTACGTGTCTACCAGTTGACCCAGGCTGCTGGCTTGGGCCAAGGGTGAGCATTCAGAGACAGAGAGTGAGGCAACATATTGCCTGTTATAACCTAGCCTCAAAAGTAATTCATTGTCCGTTCCACTGTGTTCTACTGGTTGAGGCTGTTGTAAAGGCCCACCCGGGTTCTGGGGGAAGGAAGACTCCACTTTTTTTTTTTTTTTTTTTTTGAGACAGAGTTTTACCCTGTCACCCAGGCTGGAGTGCTGTGGTGTGATCTTGGCTCATTGTAACCTCTGCCTCCTGGGCTTAAGCAATCCTCCCATCTCTGCCTCCCAAGTAGCTGGGGACTGTAGGCATGCACCAACATGCACTTCGAATTTTTGTATTTTTTGTAGAGATGGAGTTTCACCATGTCCCCCAGGCTGGTATTGAACTCCTGGACCCAATCACTCTGCCTGCCTTGGCCTCCCAAAGTGCTGGAATTACAGGCATGAGCCACTGTGCCTGGCTGGCCCCACATATTGATGGAGGAGTGTTGATGTTGCAATGTATGGTGTGGGCTAAAGTGATGTATGCCACTTTCGAACCTACGTGTGGATCCCCATGTATCACCCACTCTGTCTTCCCATGCAGTGGCAATCGCAGGATTGATACTGAAAATGAAAATTACCCAAAGTCAAGGAACCTAAATTTCTGAGTGATCACTTAGAGAAGAGCCACCCAATCCTTACTGACCTTTGTTGGGTGTGATAATTAAACTTTCAGTGTGTTAAGCTCCTGAGGTTTGGTAATTGCTCCAAAAATGGAACTGTATCCGTATTCTCAAACTTAATCTGAACCAGTATATCTCTCTTCCTGTATGAACACATCTATTAGGACTACAAAAACAAGGGACTAGGGTAATTTCTTCTTCCTTCCACTCCACGTATTAGTGAGCAGTCAAGTCACTACGGGAAAGAGAAGAAAATCTTAGGATTGCCAAGTTCATGAATTGATGAGCTCTCTGACTATGTTCAAAAAGGGCTTGCCCAGAAGAAACTATCAACAGAGTAAAGAGACAACTTATAGAATGAGAGAAAATATTTGCAAGCTATGCATCCGACAAAGGTCAATATCCAGAATCTATTAGGAAACTTAACAAATGTACAAGCAAAAAACAAGCAACCTCATTATAAAGTGGGCAAAGAACATGAACAGACACTTTTCAAAATAAAACATACACGTGGCCAACAAGCATATGAAAAAATGCTCAATATCACTAACCATTAGGGAAATGTAAATCAAAACCACAATGAGATACCATCTCACACCAGTCAAAATGGCTACCATTAAAAAGTGAAAAAATAACAGATGCTGGTAAAGTTCTGGAGAAAGGGAACTCTTATACACTGTTGGTTGGAATGTAAATTTGTTCAGCCATTGTGGAAACTAGTTTGGTGATTTCTCAGATAACTTAAAACAGAATTACCATTTGACTCAGAAATCCCCTTATTGGGTATATACCTAAAGGAATATAAATCATTCTACCATGAAGACACATGTATGCATAAGTTCATTGCAGCACTATTCACAATAGCAAAGACATGGAATCAACCTAAATGCCCATAAATGGTAGACTGGATAAAGAAAAGGTGGTAAATATATACCATGAAATACCACACAGCCACAAAAAGAACAAGATCATATTCTTTTCAGCAACATGGATGGAGCCGGAAGCTATTATCCTAAGCAAACTAACAGAGGAACAGAAAACCAAATACTGCATGTTCTCAAGTATAAGAAGGAACTAAACACTGAGTACATATGGACACAAAGAAGGGGGCAGCGTAACCTGGGGCCTGCTTGAAGGTGGAGGGTGGGAGGAGGGTGAAAATAGAAAAACTCCTTATAAGGTACTATGCTGATTACCTGGGTGATGAAATGATCTGTACATCAAACCCCCATGATAGGCAATTTATCTATATATCAAACCTGCACATGTACCCCTGAACCTAAAATAAAAGTGAAAAAAAGAGCTCGGCCAAGCCAATCAGTGAAAAAAGGAAAACGTTAACACAAATGCAGTAAATGTTCAGTCCTTATTTGAAGGAACTTGGGGAAAATGTAGATTGTTGTGTTAAAAATGATTGGTAGGCATGGGTCTGCAGGGGCCTTACCCCACCACAGAAGACCTTGTCTGTGGGAGAAAGTCGGCCTGATGTCCGTCCCAATAAAAGCCTGGGAAAAACATCTGTCAAGTGATATTTAGAACTGACATTTTCGTAAGGATCCAGTCTGTAGAGGTTTTTCTCAGGGCTTGGAAAACCACATTTTTCATTCTTCCTTCTTCCCATCGTCTGTAATTAAACAACGCTCACAGTATTAAAAGTATATTTACAGGGACACTCTTTAAAGATTACGTTTTGAAAAGCTTTTTATTTGGAAATAATTTAACAATTAAATCAATAATAACAGCTTAATCATAATAATGATAATAACTTCAACAAATAATATTTCTTTCCTGGGCCATTTGAGAGTAAGTTGCACATATCATGGCTCTTTATCCCTAAATATTTCAGTGTACATTTCCTAAAAATCGCAATATTTTGACATAATCACAGCACAATTGTCAACCCCAGTAAACTGAACAATGACAGTATTTTTTTCTAACCCACCATCAGCATTCTGATTTTATCAATAACTTGGCTCAATTAGGTGTTATTCAGCATTTTGCCCCCTCAGCACACATTATCTTGTCTCTGTGGTCTCCTTTAGTCTGGAACATTTCCACACACTTTCTTTGTATTTTATAATATTGACAGTTTTGAAGAATACAGTCGTCTTAAAAACACCATGTTCTGTATTTCATGTTCTCTGTCTCTTCATGGTTAGCTTCAGGTTGTGCCTCCCTAGTTAGGTATCCACAGACAATGCCATGTTCTTCCCATGGTGTCACTTCAGGAACACAGGATGTTCATCTCCCCTCCTTGGTGCTATTGGTTTTCATCACAAAAGGCACTGCCTTCAATAAAACCCTTCAAAGGAAGAAGCCCCTTGAAGGGGTAATTCTCTGAAAACTATTTTCCAAGTTCACATCTGTGGAGTTTCACACTCTAAGAATGAAATACTGGGAGTGGATGTTTTTCACAACAGAATGAAGCAAGGCATGTATGCACTGAGCTCAGCAATTGTGCTTTTAACCCAGACTGTCTGGACATGGCTGACTCTCCACTTCTGGCAGGGTGAGAAGACCAGCCAGGACACACCGTGCCCAAGTGCATTGCCAAGCCAGGACCTGAGACACTTAAGGGAGGCCTACATCTCACCTCAGCTTGGGAAATGAAAGCCCTGACACTGCATTTGCTCTCCATCCATTGCAAAATTCCCAAAGGAGAACGAAGGCTGGAAGGCATCCCATCAGATAGACACCCTGCTGTCCACCACAAGAGCTGCCCTAATAGTTTCCCGTTCTGCTTAGGGGAAGAAGTAGAAGGGATACTCTCCGGACTTTCAGGGATGCTGATTGGAAAGAGCTGGCGAACATGGTCTCAGAATCAAAAAAGATCTTCATAAACCAGACCTGTACAAGGCTAAATTAAAGTATACATTGAGCATCATAAAATTAACTTGTGTATTTAAGAGACTTGATTCTAAGAGGCATTCCTCCATGTTTTATTGTTTCTGAACTTTAGATTTCTCTTCAAATCTGTGACAAAGGTAACTAGCTAGTTAATCCGTAGAATAGTTGTAAATACTGGTAAACCTATTTGTTTCTAGATAAAGGTTCAACTGATTGTTACCTTGTTTTTCCCACTACTACTGGTTGAACTATAGAAGAATACAATTTTTGTTGAGAAGGAATTTACATCACACTAAAGTTTGCCTTTTTTATTGCACAGTTTCATGAGTTTTGACAATGCATATTGTCATGTAATCAACACCCAAATCAAGTTGCAGAACAATTTCACTGGCCACAAAAGTTCCCTGACTTCCCTTAGTAGTCAAACTTCCACCTGCATACCCACCACCACCATACTTTTATAAGTAAAATTATATTTATGTAGCCTTTCTGTGCCTGGCTTCTTTTGCTTAGTGAATTTGAAGTTAATCTATGTTATTGCATGTATTATTAGCTTTCTTCTTTTTGTTACTGAGTAGTGTTCTGCTGTAGAAATGTACTATAGAATGTTCATCCATTCATCATGTAAAGGAAATTTGCGTTGTTTTCAGTTTGAGGTGATTCTGAATAAAACCATTATAAACATGCATATACAAGTTTGCACGTGATATGTTTTCATTTCTCCTGGGCAAAAAGGAGTAAACTTTCTGGGCAATAGGGTAGGTGTAAGATTAATGTTTTAGGAAGCTGCTAAACTGTTCTCCAAAGTGGTTGTACTTGTTTGCACTACCACCAGCAATGCATGATAATTTCATATCTTGGTATAGTCAACATTTTTTTAACCAGTCCATTATGGGCATATTGGTATCTCATGGTGGTTAAAATTTACATTTCCCTAGTGACAAATGATGTTGAGCATCTTTTTCTATATACTTATTTGTCCATTTTTTTTTTGGTAAAGCATTCACATTTTTAATTGGTTTGTTTGTATGTTTTTAAACACATATTCTAGGTAAGCTCATTATCTGTGTTTGGCAAATATTGCCCTCATCCCCAGTCTATGGCATGTTTTTTTTCTTTTTTTTAAAATTTTCTAAAATTTTCTTAATAGTGTCTTTTAAGAGCAGAAGTGTTTAATTTTGGTGAAGTTCAATTTATCAACTTTTTTACATGTTGTGTTTTTGGTGCCATATTTAATAAATATTTGTCTAAGTCACAAGTATTTTCTCTTATGTTTTCTACTAGAAGTTTTATAATTTTACATTTCAGTTTGTTATCTCTTTTGAGTTTATTTTTTGTGTATGGATTGAAGTATAAATTGAAGTTGCATATGTTTATATATGGTGATTTCTTTGTGATTTTTTTCCTAGAGTCTTCAGATGAAAGGAGTACAAAAATAGAAGACTAATGAACCCTGGCTGAGTGTTAATCAGAAAGACCTAGAGGATAAGGTGGCCTCTGTGTTCACTAAACACCATCAGTGTGTCTAAGATGTTAGAATAGATTGAGATTGTGGCATATGGGTCAAAGGAGATATTAATCCTACTGTTTTCCATACTGGTCAAGCTATGCTTGAATTTCTGTCAAGTTTTTGTGGGATTTTTTAAACAGACGGATACTGACCAAAAAAAAAAAAAAAAAAAAAAGAAGGACTAGAATGATCTGTGTAGGTTTGGCCTAGGGGTGGGAGCAGAAAGGTTAGGGAAGTAAGAACCTGACCATCATTTCTGATGAGCAAGAAAGAGGTTTTATTATTTGGAAAGGCAGCTTAGTGTTGAGAACTCAAACTTTGGCTAGGCACAGTGACTCATGCCTGTAATCCCAACACTTTGGGAGGCTGAGGCTCCAGGATCGCTTGAACCCAGGAGTTCAAGACCAGCCTGGGCAAGATACCAAGACCATGTGTCTACAAATAATAATAAAAATATTAGCTGGCACCTTCAGTCCCAGCTGCTCCACAGGCTGAGGTGGGAGAATCACTTGAGCCCAGAAGGCCTAGCCAAGATCCTGCCACTGCACTGTAGCCTGGGTAACAGAGTGAGAGCCCATCTCAATAAATAAATAAATAAATAAACAAATAAATAACAAACTTTAATGTCAGCCAAACTAGTGTAAAATTTCAGTCCTGTATCACTCTGGCTGTAGGACGTTAAGTGACTTGCTTAACCTCTCTGATTTTTGTTTCCATATCTGTAAGACATAGATAAGAAAAATCCCTATCTCATAAGTTGTTATGGTTAGCAATTAAAATAAGGTGATCTATGGCAAACACCTAGCTCAATGCTTGGTGCTTTGTATGTGCTTCAAAAACTGCTAGCTGCTTTTCTTACTACTAATTATTTACCCATTCAAGTTTCAAGTGAATGATCACTGGGCTTCTACTATGTATCAGGCATTGGGGATACCAAAATGAGATAATAATTACTCTAGAGGCTCAACCTAGTAGAACTGGAAATTGGACCAATATAGTCAAGTGAGTAGAGACTGAATGTAGAGTTTAGTTGTTTGCATAGGAGTCATCCTGGGTACATGTGTATATGGTATTATTATATATAGTGTGAGATATGGGTTGAGACTGTATACATTTACCATGGTGGGTCTTTTGCTTGTTTTACAGCAAAGATGATATCTAAGTCAAAGATGCATCCCACAAACGATGGAATTTTCAACAGAAAGAAGTAGGATAAATGCAAGACTAATAAGGACATGAGTCAACTCAGAGGCCAAAGCCAAGCACTGCTCTACAGAGGGCTGAGCCTTGAATTAAGTTTTAAAGAAATCAGTGAACCCAGAGTGGGATGAAAGAAGATGGAGAAGGTGGTCCACATTGAGCAATTAGTTTCCTAGAGTGTGGTGGTGAAGAACATGAGTTTTTGAATCTAGACAGAATGGTTTTTGAAGGATTCTGAGAAATGCATTGACCTCATTGGACTCCAGTTGCCTCACTTGAGAGGCATTAATAATTTCTCCATCAAAGATAGTTGTAATGATGAAAAGAACCATTTGTGTAGCTTCCAGTGAGCACACAGTGCTGGTTGTTTTTATATCTATCCACAGAACTCAAGCAATCCAGTTAGTCTGGAGCAGAGGGTGGGGCCAGGGGTGGTGGAGAATCAGATTTGAGAGACAGCAGGGCCAGATGATCAATGGGCTGGGATCGCACCATATGGAATGTGGATGTTATCTCTGAGGTAATGATTAACCAGAAAAGAGTCTTAAGCAAAGAGCACAGAATTTTAGAAAAAGCACCTGGGCACTGAAGAGTACAATAAATTGCAGGAGGTCCTCCTGGAGGCAGGGATAACAGTTAGGGGAACTGCAGGAACCAAGGCAAGAAATGGAGCCAGTGGGAAGTGAGACAATGACAGAGGGACCAAGTGTAGAGGGCAGAAGCGAGGAACATTCAAGAGGCAGCACGAGAGGCTTAGTTGGCTGTCAGAGGTGACGAGAGGTGGAGGCACAGGCCACTTCCAGGCGTCTGACTCAGGTGAGGTGGGAGAAGACAGGGTGGGGTTGGTTTGCAGAGAAAGAAAATGAGTTCAGATTCATCTTGAGGTAACTGTAGGCCATCCAAGTAGACATGCCCTGAAGGCAACTACTATTCAGGTCTAGAACCTAATTGAAAGGTCGAACTGGTGAGGCCAACATGGCAGATGTCAGAAGCATAGTAGAAAAAGCCTTCAGTGGGGATGAGATCACTCAGAGACAACTGGTTAAGATGCAGCCAGACAGCCTGTTTATTTATGCCTTCTCTGAGTGACCGACCTCAGGCACACCACTTAACCACTCTCAGCCTCAGTTTCCTTATTTGTAAAAGGAAAGTGAAAAGATCCATGACCTTATTTGTGAGTGAAATGGACATCTATATGCAAAGTGCTCAGAACAGTGCCTGACACAGAGTGAGTCCTCAATGACCATGACAGTCGTCACTGTGATAAGAACAAGGGTAGACAGTGGACACAAGGGACCCAGAAGGAACCATGGGTGATGGAAAAAAGGCTGAGGGAAAGTGGCCAAGACAGATTTGGAGAAGGGTCTTCCAGAAAGGAGAGAATGGAGAATGTGTTAGGCAGAAGCCAAGAACGTATTAGGCAGAAGCCAAGAGAGGAGACCTTTTGGAGAAAGGGAGGGTGCTGGATAGTTTCAGAAGATCCAGAGAGAAACGGAGAAAGGTCCACTGAATCAGACCATTGTGAGCCGTTGGCATCTTTGGTGGGGTTAGGTGACGAGTGGCAGAGGCTGGAGGGGAGAATGAGAACTGAGGGAGCAGAGTCAAATGAATGCTTAGCTCAGAAAAGAAATACAAGAAGATATCTGTATTGAGCAATATTTAAGGCTGTTGTGTAGAGCAAAACATGTTATCTCATTTAATACAACACACCCAAACCATGTTATCTCATATAATACAAAATATTTTGCAGTTGAGTAAACTGAGGCTCAGAGAGGTGCAAGACTTGCTCAAGTTCACGTAGCTGGTAAAAAACGGAATTATCTTAGACTGACTTAGGCTTAAATTCTAAATCCAAAACCCTTCTCTGGTCCAAGCCTCTATGAGCCTCTGAATTCTCTGGGTCACAATTATAAAATCTCCAACAGGAATCAGCTCTGAGCATTGGAGGCTGGAGTGGGAAGCCAAGCAGACACTAGCAAGGCAAGCAGGAGGGACGATGCAGGGTTATGAATCGAGGCCAGGGGTCCAGTTCAGGGACCAGTGTGGGAGGCATGGATGGGGGGAGCAGAGACCCCACACATGGTTTACCAGAAGCATCTAAATTCCAAAACAGGTCTCAAAATGGAACAGAGCAGTAGAGCAAGGTTGTTCTGAATCAGCCTAGTTCTCAGGCTTTGCTCTGTGGGGTAAGCCAGCCAGTGGCCGAAACTGTGAGGGGCTGGCCATGCTGGCAGTTATCCCCAGTGATTGTGAGTGAGTCAAAGTGAGGGTCACTGGGGGATACTAGACAGAAAATGAAAAGGGAAGACTTGGGAAACCTGGATGCTTACTCAACTGACTGGACAAGGCAAGACTACAGTGCCTTTGAGAATCATTGCAGAAATGGTTCAGAAACAGTCAAAACCAAGGCACACTCTATACTTTATATGATTTGGTGCTCAAAACAAACCAGTAAAATGTGTGTGATGATCCTGACTTTATATAGAATAATACCCTTGCCAAGAGAGGTTGAGCATCTAGTCTAGGATCACAGAGATAGGAAATGGGGAGATTGGAATTAAACGAGACTCCCAAGTTTAGGAAAAGAGAGAGGAGCTTCTGATGTCAGAACACTTCTTAAAATTGTTCTTTTCCCTTCAGAGATATAAACACCAGAGAAGACACTGACTTAGAATTCAGGCAGCCTATTTAGGGCTGGGGAAGTCATTTGGAGCAGGAAGGTTTAGTCTATTGATTTCCTTGATTCCAGATGCCAGGCTGACACCCTGCTGCTCCCTGGGTGTGGCTGGAATCACTCTCAAAAGTCACAGAAATGTTGGGTAACCGAGGGACTGTGTCTCAAGGCAACAGGATGATTATGGTGATGTGTGTGCCACCGGTGCGAGTGCGGTTGCGATGTTCTTCATCTCAAGGAGTGCCACGGACAACCCCTGTGACGGCTCCCTGTGGGAGCTGCATTCCCATTCTGCAGGGCACAAGGCCTTTCTGGCTGGCTTTCCAAACATCAGGCCTGGAGAATAACTTCAAGTCCCTGGAGAAGGCTTTGTTCTTTCCCTGCCCCCTGGCTTTTTTTCTTGGCGGAGCTAATTAGGTTCAATGGTTAGTTAGCCCCAAAGTGGAGGCAACAATGGCAGAAGCCCTGGTGGCTTCGTCTCCCGGCCTCTCCTCTGCCAGCAAGTGGGTAATCTGGGCTGGGGTCTTGGATTCTCAGCCTCTCATCCAAGTTATGTCTTCGGCCACATGTGCAGAATTCTGTCTCTTGCTAAACTCACCTGTTAACTAAAACCAACATCACTGTCTTCAGAACTGGGCTGGAGAGAGCTGAGACAGCCTTTGCAGTCCATGAGTTGTGACCACCAGGACTCATTTGGAAAAAAGCTGAAGTTTTTTCTGTTTTCTGCACCGTAAACTGCCTCTCTCTGTAAAGGTGGAGAAAGTAAGGAGACAACCAAGGTTCCTCGAATGCCATGTGAAAATATTTTATCTCATTGTGTCCTTAAAAGCTCACGTGGCGGGGCCCAGGTTTGCCTAAGCTCAGGAGCAGGCATGCATGCTGCCAGGTGTCCCGGCTGTGAGTGGCACGTACACACGCCCTCAGTCTGTGAAAAGGTCCATTGTCATCTCTACAGACTGGGCCACAGCTCTCTCCCCAGCTCAACCTCTGAAGGTCACCCAGTCCCAGTTATTTGTGGACTCTGGATCATAAGAAAGCCTCCTAGAGATTTTGTAGCTTTAAGTACTTCCTTTTCTACTGTGAGGTTGAGAGAGACCAGGAAATTCCTCTGAGTGCACAAAGGGGTAACTGGGACCCTGATGCCCTACAGTTTTTATCAGGAACCCAGCTAGCTTTGGCCAGCTGCCATCCACAGACATGCAGAATGGATGCAAGGGCCTCTAGGCAAAGCCATAAGGGTTTTGCTCTGCTTCTCTTACTTCTCATTCTTCTCCCACCCCAAATTTCTAGGGCGTGTCTGGAGTCTGGTTTCCTTAATCAATTCACATTGAGGGACCAGAGACGATGCATTCCAAATCTTGAAAGACCATAAACTCTAAAGGTTAAGATGAAATTGGGGGTTTACATAGCCTGGATGGGAATGTGTATTTTACTGCTCACTCGTCATGTGATCTTTTTATGCCTCAGTTTCCTCATCTGTAAATAGGAAAAATAGAGCTTAACTCCCAAGGCAGCTCTGAGGATTAAATGGGTTAATACGTGCCAAATGCTTAAAACGATGAGCTGTTATTATCTTTGCCTTTCAAAGGTGGGATATCTAGTGGCATAATTCTAAGAATTGCTCCTTGAGGGTAAAAGCTATGGAGCAAGGGCCTTCTGGGATCTTGCAGTCACAGTCTAAGATTGTCTCAGGAGGTTGTACACCACAGGCCACCAATGACAAATCCCCTACTCTGTTTTCTGTTTTGTCTTCCCCCACTGGCATTTTCCTGGATGTGTTGTCTCTCTAGGGTGATAAATAGCAAGTACTACTGACTAACCAATTTTAATGGGATTTTTTAAAAGAATAAGATTAGTCAGCCATTCTATAGGGACTTACCATGTAAAAATGTTTCTTGCTATGTGACATGCAGTCTGCAAAATGGCCACCAACGATCTCTACCTCCTGGCATTCACAGCCTTGGGTAGTATCCTCCTTTTGAGTAACTTACTTCTGAAAAAGAGAATATGGGAACATTGAGGGGGTGTTTATGGATTAGGTTACACAAGACTTCAGTCTTGCTAGCCCATTCTTTCTCTCTCTCTCTCTCTCTTTCTCTCTCTCTCTCTCTCTCACACACACTGTTTAATGAAGCAAGCTGCCATGTTAGAGACGAGTGGGCAGGAAGAGACTGGGGAAGTTTCCAGTTCATAGCCTGTAAGGGACTGAGGCCTTGAGAAACTGACTCTTACCAGCAACCACATCAGTGAGCTTGGGTACAGATTGTTTTCCAGTTGAGCTTTCAGAGGACACCCTTGGCCATCACCTTGTTTGCAGCCTCATGAGACACCATGGAGCAGAGGATCTGGCTAAGCCAGACCTGCTTTACAACAGAAACTGTGACATAAATGTATGTTAATCAAGCCACTGAGAGGTGGAGTGATGTGTCACACGGCAAGAAGTAACTGATGGCACACGCTAGATTATTGGATTTTATTCCTGCATCATTTTTCAGAGAGATTAACTAACTCCTGCCAGTTCACACAGCTAGTAAGTTGCAGACTAAATATCTGAACCCATATCACAGCTGCTTCTCAGAAAAGGCTACAGATTGTAGGGTCAAAGATTGTCTCCTAAGACTTTTGTGCATTTTCGCTTTGGTTTTCTAGAATGATTCCCCTGCTTTCATTGTCTGATATAAGGAAGAAATGAATATTCACTGACTGCCAACTCTTTACCAGGGATTTTGCTTATATCCTCCAATCCTCCCGCGGGAAGGTGGGCATCATCCAACCCGTTGTACCAGCTTTCCCAGAGTGGGTTTTCCAGACACTGATTCCTCAAGGTGCTCTGTGAAAAAAAGGTTCCGCAGCTCAATGTGTTTGGGAAACACTGGATGCCCCTCTTGGAAATTGACTTTGCATGTGAGTCCCTGAAAGGCTCAGAGGAAATGCAGTGAAGAAATCTGCCTCACACACATCCCAATTTTATTAGGCCACAAAAACTCTCACTCATGTAACAACAACACCCCAAGGAATATTTCATAAAATACACTTTTGAAAATACTGGCTTACGGGAATTTTTCGCTCTTGTAGTTTTCTTTTCAATCAAACCCCACAAAAATTTGGTCAAGACAAGAGTAACCGTTTCCATTATATAGATAAGAAAACTAAGAGTCTGGCAGTTGTGAAATCATTGTCAAATATTATTCATCTTGGGATGGTGGCCAATCTCTGCATTATTTTATGTGATTGGCCACTTCTTTTTATCTTCTTTCCTCCCTCCCTTCTCCCTCCCTTCCTCGTTTTCCCTCTCCTCCCTCCCTCCCTTCCTCATTCCCCTCTCTTCCTCTCTTTCTTGCTCCTGTGGTGACAGAATAAACTTTTCAGGAATTAAAAAAATATTTTTTTCTGCAACCTGGTTCCACTGTCATCTGGAGACCACTTGACACTTTTCAGGCCACTTATCCTGCTCGTTCTTTTTTGCCGAATTCCCCTCATGTATCTTTGCCTATCCTGCTGGCAAACGGTTGTATTTCTGTCCACCTTCTGCTCACTCTGGCACATGCTCCCTGGGTGACCATGTTCCTCTCAGAGCTTCAGCTCACCCCGGAACAGTGGTAGCTTTCTAGTCCAGCCCTTTACCTAGGCCCTCCCTTGGCTCCAGGTGCTTAGTTAGCCCTCCTTCTCATTAGGTATTCCTGCTGAGGCACTCTCCCACTGCCCCAAGTTCAAGCTCAGCTAACCACTCTCCCACGCCCATCTGTAAGCCTTCCCTTTCATGTGGGTGCCGTTTCTGAGCTGGGTGACATCTAGCACAGGAATGTGGGAGACATGCTGAATTCTTCCCTCCTAGTCAGTTCCATCCACGTTTAAACCATCCCCCCACCATGCTGGCCTGGACGCAGCTTCTCCATCCCCATCTCCGCTGCCCTCATTCCTTATAGACTCCTCAGTGACTGCCAGTCTGTTTCCTGTGGGCACTGCCTTCTCACCACCACCCACCAGCGCAGCCTCCCAACTCATTCTTCCATGGAGATCCGTCCTCACACTGACAAACCTGACCCTACAGCTTCTCTTTGGCACCTTTGGGAGGGTTCCCGCTTATCTTCAGAATCTAGTCCCTGTTCTTCAACACAGAGTGAGAGGAAGCCCCTGTACGATCTCATCTCTGCTTCCTCCAGCTTCACATCCCAGACCTCCCTGCTTATTTCCCAGGGGTTCCATGAACTTGTCATTCTGTTTATAATCTCCCTTCCATCAGCTTGGACTCTTCCTATGTTTTTGTCCACTCACATACTTTATTCATTCTTCAAAACTCTGCTTGATAAGTGATTAAATGGTGACAAAACATTTAGCCTTGTAGTAACATTTGGGGGAAAATTTGCAGTATATACCAACAATTAAAAAGAAAAAAATAGGGCCGGGCGCGGTGGCTCAAGCCTGTAATCCCAACACTTTGGGAGGCTGAGACGGGCGGATCACGAAGTCAGGAGATCAAGACCATCCTGGCTAACACGGTGAAACCCCGTCTCTACTAAAAAAATACAAAAATCTAGCCGGGCGAGGTGGCGGGCGCCTGTAGTCCCAGCTACTCAGGAGGCTGAGGCAGGAGAATGGCGTAAACCCGGGAGGCGGAGCTTGCAGTGAGCTGAGATCCGGCCACTGCACTCCAGCCTGGGCGATAGAGCGAGACTCCGTCTCAAACAAACAAACAAAAAAAAAAAAAAAAAAAAAAAGAAAAAAATAGTTCCTACATTTTATCTCTGTAAATTTACCTCTGAGAATTCAGGCTTGAGAAAAATCGAATACAAGAAACATTTTTTAGATCCAGAGATGTTCATTACAATGTTGTTTATAAACAAACATTTTCTCAAAAATAGGATAACGATTAAGTTCATTATTTAGTGTTCACTGGAAAGTGAGGATTATAAAAGTCATACAGAAACGTTGTTCTTGCTAGAAATCTACGTGGCACAAACAAAAAGAAGGCAAATCATTATGATTTATTATTACGACTGTTAAAGATGTGCAATAAAAGATGCGGGAAAAAGCACCCAAAACGTCACTGTGATTGGCTTAAGGCACTGAGATTATGGAAAGAGTGTTTCTCTTCTATTAAGAAAAATCCTGTCGTGAGGAGTAGTGGTTAGGATCCCAGGGTCTAGAGCCAGCTGCCTGTGCTGGCTTCTGTGTGACTCCATCTCCTTATCTGTAAGATACACATCATAATAATAGTGCCTGTGTCATAGAAGTTTTGTGGGGGATTATATGAGTTACTTTAGAAAAAGCTCATAGAATAGAGCTTGGCAAGCTGGAAGTGGCTGACAAATGCTGATGAGTAGTATTACCGCATATCTACAGGGCTTCTGTCTCCATGAATTCCTATTGGGTCAGAATGTGTCTTTTTTTTTTTTTTGAGGCGGAGTCTCGCTCTGTCGCCCAGACTGGAGTGCAGTGGCCGGATCTCAGCTCACTGCAAGCTCCGCCTCCCGGGTTTACGCCATGCTCCTGCCTCAGCCTCCCGAGTAGCTGGGACTACAGGCGCCCGCCACCTCGCCCGGCTAGTTCTTTGTATTTTTTAGTAGAGACGGGGTTTCACCATGTTAGCCAGGATGGTCTCGATCTCCTGACCTCGTGATCCGCCCGTCTCGGCCTCCCAAAGTGTTGGGATTACAGGCTTGAGCCACCGCGCCCGGCCCAGAATGTGTCTTACTATGTTTACCTCAGCTCCTCGTCCAAAGAAGGACTTCAAGAAATATTGTTGCTAAATCTTTTAGTTAAGTACCCTGGAAGAATCTAAGGTTTTCCAAAATTCAAATGGGTACTGAGACCTCCCCCCAAGAAGTCTGTGGCCTGAGCTGGAACTGGGAATTTGAGGTCATTGGCAACCCTGGAGCAGGCAGAGGTAACATTTCAGGGTGGCAACCTTGACAAAGTTCACAGCACGTGACTGCCCTTGAATTACAGCTCTGCCGTCTTGCCCGGCTCCAGCTGAGAAGCCAGGAGCTTTCGCTGTGATCATCTGAGATGTGACCCTGACTCTGGGAACACAGGGCAATTTCTGGCTCTTTTGTGTGAAGCAGCTTAGGTGGAAGAAAGGGGTTAGTTCATCAAAGGCTGGGGGACCTGGTCACTGGCTCAATTTCTGAAATAAATGCCCCGACTGTGCCTCAGTTTCCTTATCTGTAACATCCCAGCCCTCAGCTAGTGGTCTTTAGCTCCTCCTGACACATTTCTGGGGGATCATTTTGATTCAGGATCATTTTGAACCATCCGATTCTCTTCCCCTCTCCCACCCCCACAAGTCTGTGGTCTCCGACATAAACTTCATGCTCTGAGGAAACAGGCTCTGTGAACCCAACTTCAAAGCTTGGCCATGTGAGCGCCTTGCAGAAGTGCTGGAGGTAACAATAGACTTTAGGCAGGGCTGGGTAGGGACTGCCCAGCGGGCTCTCTTTAACCTGGCAACTATCGTGTTCAAAGTCATTGCTGCAGGCGCAATGGAACAATGCATTTGGCAACCCAGCCAGGTCAGTGTTCTCAGCTGAGCTGTTCTTGCCAGCATTGCAGAGCTGAGGGCCCTGGGTATAAAGCCTTCCATGACACTAAGTAAAAAAAATAAAATCCTTTGTTTTTGCTTTTGTTAAATTTAAAAAGTAAATGTAGTATAACCACATCAAAGGAAAATTTTACATAAGAGAAAGTAAAAAATCTTCCTGTAATCCCAGTCCTGATCCAATCAGCTTTTTTGGGTACTTCTACTCTTTCTGTTTTCCTTCGGATTTAGTATTTCTGTAATCAGTACATAAAAACTTGCCTCTTCATTGCTTATTTTTATGGAGCATTATAATAGGCATAAGATTGCTATATCATCTTTCCACCGATTTTTTAATGACTGGAGAGTATCTCCTCAAGGCAATGTTAACAAATTAACATCATTCTGTTTTTGGAGAATGATGCGCCATTAAAATGACACTGTAACAAACATCACTGGACTATAACAGGTTTTACTGGGTCAGAATTTTTTTATCTTTTTTTTTTTTTGAGTTTGGCTTTGCATTTTAGTGATGCTACCTTTATTTACCTATTTATTTTCCAAAACGGAGACCCCAACTAGGCATATTGCCTCCAGACATGTGCAAGACTGCACTTTTCAGTTAAGGTGATTTTTCCTTCCAATATTTTATTATGAAAATTTTTGGGTCAGGCATGGTGGCTCATGCCAGTAATCCCAGGCCTCCCTTTGGGAGGCCGAGGAGGGCAGATCACGAGGTCAGGAGATTGACACTATCCTGGCCAACATGGTGAAACTCTGTCTCTACTTAAAAAAAAAAATACAAAAATATTAGCTGGGAGTGGTGGCGGGCGCCTGTAGTCCCAGCTACTCGGGAGGCTGAGGCAGGAGAATGGTGTGAATCTGGAAGGCGGAGCTTGCAGTGAGCCAATATCACGTTTCAAACACACAGAGCAGCTGACGGGATTTTATAATGCACACTAATATAATAATTCAGGATGACTTTGGAGCTCAAACATATGGTTGAAATCAGGACCAGAAAACTAGTAGAGAAATGTGTGTCATCCCTGCCTCTGTGAACAGTTTCAAAGAAATTTTTTTTAAAGTGTGTCATTTTTCAGCTTGGGCATCTTAGACATAATAAACATGGTAATTTATTATTATAATATGTTACAGCTTTCAGCATTTTTCAAAATGTCTTCAGGTCTATTTTATTGCTTGATCCTCATCCTCAAATTATAGACAAGGCAGGTGCTGTCAGTGCTATCAGATATTATTTGTATATTTACAGGTAATGAAACAATGATCAGAGATGTTAAGGGGCCTGTGTAAGTTCACACAGCAAGAGAAGTAGCACTGCAATAACTGTGGGGAGCTCTCAGCTGAACCACACCTTTACAGAAATATCTCCCCTTTTCCTCTCACCTTAACAAAGTCAACTGTCCTATGAGAAAACCTGAACCTACATCATCACATCCCCACTTATTGTGCGTTTTCTTTTCTTTTCTTTTCTTTTCTTTTCTTTTCTTTTCTTTTCTTTTCTTTTCTTTTCTTTTCTTTTCTTTTCTTTTTCTGACAGAGCCTTGCTCTGTTGCCCAGGCTGGAGTACAGTGGCATGATCTCAGCTTACTGCAACTTCCACCTCCAGGTTTCAAGCAATTCTCCTGCCCCAGCCTCCCAAGTAGCTGAGATTACATATGCCACCACACCTGGCTAATTTTTGTATTTTTAGTAGAGACGGGGTTTTACCATGTTGGCCAGGTTGGTCTCAAACTCCTGACCTTAAGTGACCTTGGCCTTGGCCTCCCAAAGTGTTGGGATTACGGGTGTGAGCCACTGTGCCCAGCCTATTGAAGGTTTTCTAGAGCCCTTTCAGCTCTCTGATTCTGTGTGTCTGTGACTTTGAACCTTTTCAGGACAGGAGGGTAGGAGATGTGTCATGGGTAGCCGGTACCACACATGCCAATGTCAGGGTGAAGGACCGGCCACAAAGGGCGATCAAGAGCTCTACCCAATTTCAACACTTTTCTAAAGACACAATTTATCTGAAAAAGTAGGACTAATGTGGACAACAATTAGACCCAACAAGTAAGTGTAAGTATGTGTTGGGCTGTTTTTCTGGAAAGAAGAAGCAGGGAGAATATAAATTATGTCTGAACGGCAATTCTGGAGGACAAGGGGTTTACTCTGGAAAAGTAACCCCCAACACCACCTTCCCCAAGTCTCATGTCTGGGACTACCAAAGGCTCCAGGTGTTGCTCATGGCTCAAACGTGAATTTTCATTGTTAATAGTGGTTTCTCTAGAATAGCTCAATGCTCAAAATAAAAATTTCTCTTCTTGGGAAGGCAGGTTTCAATGCGCAGGATCACAACAGAAGTAGGGCTGGGTGCTCGCATGTGACAGGGAAAAGTGCCCTGGGATTTGAGGCAAAAAATCTTTCCCGAATTTCACAGGTTGTGCTTCCCCAACTTCCTTTTCCTACCCTCCCTCCCTCCCTCCCTCCCTCCCTTCCTTCCTTCCTTCCTTTCTTCCTTCCTTCCTTCCCTTCCTCCCTCCCTTTCTTTTCATTTCTTTTTCTTTCTTTCTTTCTCTCTCTCTTTCCCCTTCACCCACTGCTCTCTTTCTCCCTCTCTTTTTCTAGAAACACAGCCTGGCTCCTTTGCCCTGGCTGGAGTGCAGTGGCACAGCCATAGTTCACTTCAGCCTCAATCTCCTGCACACAAGTGATCCTCCCCTTGGCGTCCTGAGTAGCTGTGACTACAGGAGTGTCCCACCTCTCCCACGTTTATATTTTGTAGTGAATGTGGTCTCACTATGTTACCCAGGCTGGTCTCAAACTCCTGGGCTCAAGCAATCCTCTTGCCTTGGCTTCTCAAAGTGCTGGGATTACAGGTGTGAGCCACTGTGCCTGGCCCCAAATTCCTTTTTCTTTGTTTCTCCATAGGAACAAGTAAATTGCCTCCATACTTGTTCTCATAACACATTGAACATATGCTGAAAATTCACAGCGCCCAGAGACATTGTCATTCCATTTTATGGATGAAGAAATCGAACCTCTAAGTAAGACAATGGGAACTCATCCAGAAGAGATCTGGTCAGGGCTGGAGCCCACTCTTCTCCACTCTCAAACCCTTTCTTTACCCAGCTGTGGTTCCCACCTTGGCTACAAGGAGAGGCTGTGCTTATGCAATCTGGCACTCCTCCGCACGGTTTTATTTTGGACTCTGGGGCCACTCTCGTTCTGCGTGCACAGAGCGGTCCTGGTTACAGCAATCTTTCGCTGGTGTGGAAACACAAACCAAACCCTAGAGTCCCATCATGGGGATCCACCTGACTCAGGGACTCACGGAGGAGGCTGCACTCAAGGGCACAAGGCTTCTGAGATGCCTTCTATAACTGGACAGCTTTTGCTGCAGAAAGATGCCCTCTGCCCTCTGCATGTGCCACAGTAGCCAACATTAGGACTTTTTCTTCCTTCCTCCTTCTTTCATTTACTTTTTTGTTGTTATTGAGAAACACGGTCTTGCTCTGTCACCCAGGTTGGAGTGCAGTGATGCAATCAGAGCCCACTGCAGCCTCCACATCCCAGGCTCAAGTGATCCTCCCAGCCCAGCCTCCTGAGTAGATGGGACCACAAGAGTGTTCCACCACACCTGGCTAGTTTTTAAATTTATTGTCGAGATGAGGTCTTTCTATGTTGCCTAGGCTGGTCTCAAACTCCTGGGTTCAAGTGATCCTCCTGCTTCAGCCTCCCAAATAGCTGGGATTAGAGGGGTGAGCCACTGCACCCAGCCTCTTATTTTCTATTCTTCAGTCTCCAGAATTGCAGTTGTTCAATGTGAAGAATAAAGAGTGAGTGCTGGAAAACCATTGGAAGTACCTTTATGATGGGGCCATCTGCTTGTATCCGCCCTTTGGAAAAATCAATGATTTTGATTTTTGGACAGTCACTTAAGCCTGAAAATATTCATTAGAACACCACAGGGGAACGAAGTCCACCCTTCCAGCCCTCATCGATTTCTCTGAAGTTGCTTAGATGTCACAATTTCCCCAAACAGACTCGGGGAAGTTGACCCAGAGAACAGCACCCAGGACCTTGTGCAGCCAGCAGTGCATGGCTGCAAGAGAGAGAGCTATTCTAAGCAGAGGCTTTTTTTTTTTTTAAGACAACATGACTCTCCCCAGAAATAAATATAAATCCTATAATGACACCCATAAGGCTGGTGGAAATTCAGTAGACACATTTTCATAATTTGGAACTTCATGACTTGTGGCTTAATATATTGCCCCAAGATAAATGATGGAAAAGCTCCATGTATGGGATTGGTTATAGAATCCACTACCAAGCTGTTTTTCTCCTGGGGCTGGTGGGCTAAGAACTATAGCCGAGTCTCACAGATTAGAGAGCCCCCAGGGAGCGAACCTGGAATGCTGGAGACTCAAGAGAACTTGTAGGCCTACAAAAGTCCAGTGCCTCCCCAGAGAGTTGGGTGCAATTTTCCTCCTTATTGGGAAGATCCCGGGTTCCTTGAGTGCCAGTCTAGCTATCTTTGCACTGACTAGCTAAGCTCTTTCCGTCAGCCCATAGCTTCAACTTAATTTTCATCATGTCATTATTTCAATAGCCCAGACATGCCAATGGGACATCAAAATTATTTTGATAAGAACTTTACTTCATCACTTAGGATTACAGCAAATTACACAATCGCTTTCCTTTCCCCAAGGAATCTCTGGCAGAAGAGAATAAAACCATGTAATCCAAGACAAGGGGGAAAGGAACTAACTTTTATTGCATTTCTCCTAAATCCAGGTGCTTTACATAGATTGTCTCAGATAAGTTAATCCCAGGCAACAACCCTAAGAGGATTGTCATTTAACAGACAAAGAAAGGGAGATTTAGGAAGGTTGGGAAGGTTACCCAAGACCTCAAGACCAGAGCTGAAAAGCAGGCAGATGTGGGGCCAAAGTCCAGAATGTTTTCATTGACAAAGCACCAGCTAAAACACAGAATGCCAATGACTCAGATTCATTCCCGGGCCTCGGGCTGAGCAGGGGAGAGAGGGATCTTTAGGAGCGAGTGTTTCAGGGCTGTGGAGAGGTCGGCACCGGAGGGCTGGGGAACCCAAACTGCAGCCTGAATGGCCAGTGTCCTTTCTCCAGAGTGCAGTTATCCCTTGTTCAGTGGGAAACGAGTCTACCGGTGGGTACAACATGAGATAATATTTCCACCCCCATTGGTGACAGCCCTCACCTAGCTATCAAGGTATGCAGGGTTGACTTTTCACCTTCTGCCTGCTCCAGGGAAGGGCCAGATGGCATTCAGGCTGATTCTGTGCTTCTGGCTGACTAATCTCTCCAGGTACAAGAGTAAACATGGAACTTGGGGACACCATATGTCCCTGACTCATAGAGCTTGCAGGAATCACCGTCATTCTACGTGGCATCTGCTTTCCTGGGCCGAGGCGGGAGGTGGGTCAATGTAGTGGAGGAAACATGTCTTAAAGTACAAGGCAGAGTGATTCGAAACATAAAGAGAAGTGTGCACCTGGTAGTTATATCCTAAATGACTTTTATTTTCTAAATGTGCTTTGTTTTGCTAGACAGTGTTAGACTTCCTTCACTCCTTCCAGGGGCCAACATGGGGCTGGCCACTGTCCACCCTCAGGGGTTGTGAACTGAATTGAGAGGTTGTGTTCTTCATCCATTTTCTTTGCTGAACTGTCTTGAATTTTATCCTAAGTTCAAAATAAAGCAGACCATAGCTGAGTTTAAAGGAGATCTGATTGACATTGGGAAGTGGCACCCAATAAGATGCCTGTTTCTTCTGCCAGCTCCAGGGCTCGAACTGAAAGCTGACGGTGAGGTGAGGGTGTAGGGTCAGCTGCTTGGGGCTGGGATCAATGGCAAACTCTGAGGGCAGGCACTGAGTGCTCATTAGGAGGACACGGTTCATGAAGCTTCTAGTACCTGTTCCTGAGTCAACCAGAGTAACGAGAGGATGGAGTAGCCAAGTCCGGATTCTTAAGTGTAGGATTAGAGATGTATTGAGCTGGAAGAGTTAAACCTGCCCAATTCATTCCTTTCTCAGATGCAGTAAGTGAAGTACAGAGGGGTGATATAACCCACCTAGGACTGCACACTCGTGGGAGGTCCAAGTGGGACTAGAGACCAGGGCCTCTGCAAGATCCAAGGCTTTTCTAGAAAGAAAGACTCCACTGAGCCCTCTAGCATTTCTGAGTCACTCTGAGCCACATGCCATGGGACCCCAGGAGTGAACAGCCTGCATTTCATAGGGTTAGGGTCATCACCTGCACTTTGCAACCAGAATCTTAGGAAGGTTAAGGATGACCTGAGGCTGAGAAAACAGTGAAAGGCATTCTAAACCAAATCTTCCCCACTGTCAAGAGCCTTATGGCATCTGTGGCAGTTTCTCATTTCCTATCCCACCTGACCTTGACAAATTTGTGAGATGGGTCTTGTCCACCATTGCACAGATAAGGAAGTTGAGATCCTGGAAGGTCAAATGACCCATCCCAGGGCACCCTGTCAACTGCATGGAGAGGACATTAGAACTTATCCCAGAGCCTCAGATACTTCCAAAGCTCTATGCATGCAAAGTCTCGATATTGTTCTTACACTGATGGGCTCATAAATGTAGAAGACGGACTGACAATTTATGCATTTGCTTAAAATACTTTGAAACTTCCTATCCTAGAGCACCCGCTGATGGGTGGGACTAGACAGAAATGGCCCAAAGGAAAATACAGGAGTGCTACTTCCACTGTATACTCAATTTCCAAACCCCCGATAGCACTGGCCCCTGCCATGAAGGACATAGGATCTTTTCAACTTTCTTTATCTTTTGGTTTTTGTTTTCATAATCAAGTCTATGGAACTTTTCTTCTAAAGCAAAAATTCCAACTCCAGTTCAAGAATGTTTCTAGGCCAGGCGCAGTGGCTCACGTCTGTAATCCCAGCACTTTGGGAGGCCAAGGCGGGCAGCTTGCCCGAGGTCAGGAGTTCGAAACCAGCCTGGCCAACATGGCAAAACCCCATCTCTACTAAAAATACAAAAATTAGCTGAGTGTAGTGGCACACGCCTGTAATCCCAGCTACTCGGGAGGCTGAGGCAGGAGAATCACTTGAACCCAGGAGATGGAGGTTGCAGTGAGTGGAGATGGTGCTATGGCACTCTAGCCTTGGCAACAGAGCCTGGAAGAAAAAAAAAAAAAGAATGCGAGAATGTTTCCAAAGCTAGTCCGTGAATGATTTTTTTTTTTTTTTTTTTTTTTTTTTTGAGGGCAGGTCCTCACTGGTTTGCTGAGGATAGCGTGCTCCAGGGTGTCAAATGATCCTCCCCACCTGCAGGCCTCAGCAAGTAGTCTGGACCACAGCACATGGCCACTAACATCCGCGGCTAATTTTAAAAATTTTTTTTTTTTTTTTTTGGATGGGGTTCCCCCGTTGCCAGACTGGCCTTGAACCCATGGGCTCAAGCAATCCTCCTGCCTTGTCCTCTCACAGTGCTGGGATTACAGATGTGAGTCACCCCACCCAGCCTATGACAGAATTTATTCTTTACTTGTGAGAAAGCTGCACTCTGCCTGTTTAATAGAGTGGGGTTGCTTTTTTTCCCCCCTGAAACGTAGTTTTGCTCTTCTTGCCTAGGCTGGAGTGCAATGGCACAATCTCGGCTCACCGCAACCTCCCTTTGCCTCCTGGGTTCAAGCGATTCTCCTGCCTCAGCCTCCTGAGTAGCTAGGATTACAGGCGCCTGCCACCACAACTGGCTAATTTTTGCACTTTTAGTAGAGACGGGGTTTCACCGTGTTGGCCAGGATGGTCTCGATCTCCTTACCTCGTGATCTGCCCGCCTTGGCCTCCCAAAGTGCTGGGATTACAGGCAAGAGCCACCACGCCTGGCCCCTATACTCTATTTTCAACAAAGCAGGCAGTCATCTTTCAGAAATGTAAGGTGGTTTGAGCCACGCCCCACCTCAGCACTCCCAATGTCATCCCCATTTCACTGGGATCCAGTAATACTTCCTGTGTCTTCATCCTACTCCCCCACTGAGATCATCTACCAGCCTCTCCCCTGCCCCTCAGCTTCATCCCCAGCCTCCAGCTCACCTAGAATGCTCTCCCCTCGGCCTCAGCGTGCTTAACACCTCACCTGCTCCATGCCTGTGCTCCAAAGCCACTTTCTTAATGAAAACCAAATCTACAGTTGGAATCACCTGCCCACACCTCCCTCACTCCCCACTTCTTATTTTTCCATAGCACTCATTGGTTTTGATCATACTCTAAAATTCACTTATTTCCTGCTTTTATTTCTCACTGGCTGCCTCTGTACATGTGAAGACAAGCCTCCCATTTGCTGGAAACTGGCAAGTGCTGGGAACAGTCTGACAACACAAAAGGTGCTCGGTAGCTTTACTACGGGATAAATGGAAGAATGGGTACAACTTCGTTGACTGTAGAGTCACCGTATGTGTCTGAGAATGATTTGCAGCTAGGCATGGTGGCTCATGCTGTAATCCCAGTACTTTGGGAGGCCGAGGCCCACAGATCACTTGAGATCAGGAGTTTAAGATCAGCCTGGCGAACATGGCAAAACCCTGTCTCTACTAAAAACACAAAAAAAGAGCCAGGTGTGGTGGCAGGTGCCTGTAATCCCAGCTACTGGGGAGGCTGAGGCAGGAGAATTAATTGAACCTGGGAGGTGGAGGTTGCAGTGAGCTGAGATGCTACCGCTGCACTCCAGCCTGGGCAACACAGCGAGACTCAGTCTCAAGAATAAAAAAAAAAAAGAATGGTTTACAAAAGATATGCCTCAGAAACACGGCTCGAAAACGTGGCCTTTTGTTAAACTCTGGTTAAGATCGCCTTTCCATTGAACAAATAATATTTGACAAGTATAGAGTGATTTATATAGCCAAAGTCTAGAAATATAATTAATATTAAAAAATGACAAAGGTGAAATTTATTTTAATAATATTTTATTTAACCTAACAATTCCAAAAATTATGTCAGTGTGCAATCAATATAAAACTATCAATGACCTATTTTACATTATGTTATATGTTAAGTCATCACAATATAGTGTGTATTTTACACTAAATGGCACAGCTCAATTTGGACCAAACACCTTCCAACTGCTCATTAGCCATTTGTGCTACTATATTGGGCAGCGCCGATCAAAGCAATTCCCATTTTAGGAAAAGGTCTTGGGTGGAAGATTGGCTTTGTTTGCTTGTCTTTGTAATAAATGAGTTATTGGAAATATATCCTAAATTCTAGTGCTTTAAATGAGCTACTTTTTAGGTTGGCCAATATAAATTTCATTAATGACTCCTAAATCTGACTGTTAAATCTCAGTCACATCTAAGCATTGCTGTAAGCTTGATATCTACTGGATATATCACCAGAGTCCAGCCTGCTGTAGGGCTGAGTTAGGAGAGCTGAGGCTACTTCACTATTTTTGCACAAAAAAGCAGCTACGTAGGTCAGACACCCTGTTCCCCAGGCACCATGATTTTTAAAGTTGAGAAGTGATATGAGGGGAAGCCATTCCCTGATGACTCTTCCCTCCCACCCACTTGTGGATGTGCATCGATTAAAGGCTGCTGGTGTGAACCTAGAGAAAATTGCCTGATAGCCTTGAGTCAAGCAATTATAGTGTTTTTCCATATTTACATCTCATTGACACACTGTGAGCAACACAGCTGAACTGTGAACTGTGAGAGGTTATGTGTTATCGGTAGCTTTAAGAACTTGATACATTGATTACTTAAAACTTTTTTTTTTTAATTTTTGGAGAAATTTTTTTTTAAATTTTTTTTTAATTTCGTGGAGCTCGTGGAGTGAGGTATCTCTTTAATCCCTTCAGTAAGTCAGTGTGGGCCAAGGAGTCTGAGGATCAGAGACCTTGTGACTTTTTAAGTGAAGATTTACTAAGTGCTGGGGCCCATTGTGTTTTATTTTATTGACTCGTCCCAAGCTCTAAGAGGGAGAGACCTTTATTGTCCCAGTTTCACTGACACGGTTTGGGAAGGAAATAGACGAATGGAAAAGGATGAAAAATGATGAAAGGAAATAGACTGAAATGATACAGTAATATGTAATTGAGCATTTTCGCCAACATTTTAACGTGTTTTAAAATGTCATTTTCTGGCCAGGGGTGGTGGCTCACACCTGTAACTCCAGCATTTTGGGAAGCTGAGGCTGGTGGATCACTTGAGGCCAGGAGTTTGTGACCAGCCTGGCCAACACAGTGAAACCATGTTTCTACTAAAAATATAAAAAAATAGCTTGGTGTGGCCACGCGCACCTGTAATATTAGGTACTCGGAAGGCCGAGGCATGAGACTCGCTTGAAACCGGGAGGCAGCGGTTGCAGTGAACCAAGATCGTGCCACTGCACTCCAGCCTGGATGACAGAGTGAGATTCTGTCTCAAAAATAAATAAATAAATAAATAAATAAATAAATAAATAAATAAATATAAAATGGTATTTTCTTTCTTTTTTAAAATATCTTTTATTATTATTTTAGATTCAAGAAGCACATGTGCAGGTTTGTTACACAGATATTTTGCATAATGGTAAGTTTTGGGCTTCTAGTGAATCTTTCACTCAAATTGGGACCATTGTATCCGACAGATAATTTTTCAGTTTTCACCTTCCTTCTGCTCTCCTGGCTTTTGGGTCCCCAGTGTCTATTTTTTCCTGTGTCCATGTGGACCCATCGTTTAGCTCCCACTTACAAGTGAGGACATGCAGTATTTGATTTCCTGTTTCTGAGTTATTTAACTTAGAATAATGGTCTCTAGCTCCATTCATGCTGCTGCAAAAGGCATGATTTCATTCTTAAAATGGCGCTTTATGAGGTTCGCTTTTCCTGGCAAGAGGAACTAACAAAATGGAGATGTTGGATTCTTTTATTAAACCCAAACGTGGTGAGCCACAGATGGAAGGCAGAAGGTCGCTGATTCTCGAAAATGAATCTGGGAAATGATAGTCTAGGGTCAAGAGGGCCAGGTACCAAGAGGGAGGCTGGTTGGGATTGTGGAGCTATGTGCTTTTCCTTCTCTGCACTTCCTTCAAGAGAACAAGGGCTTTCCCCATCACCTCAGCAGAGCATCAGTCCCCCCCTGTTGAACCAGCTGGCACTCTGGCAGCCCCTAAAGCACTCTCCTCCCCAGCTCCCCGCTAAGCAAGGTGGGGATGATTTTAAGGCAGGCAGCTGTAGAAAAAAGAGTAGCGCTCCGGGAGCTCTCCAGAGCTCCTCTGTCACCTGGCACAGAGGGTGGGTCACTCAGGGGAGGTCCAGCCCACTATAAACATGGGAGACACGCACTCTGACGTCATTCCCCAGGCTCATCCTCACCACGAGGCAGGCAAGGCCTGCCCCTGGGCCTTTGCTTCTTCTTTCAGGGATATCGGACCAGCCAAGGCAGCTGGTGTTCCCACATGCGTGTGGGCTCAGGAAGACATGAAACGGTAGGGGTCAGCACAGTAACTGAGCCACACACAGTAGGTGAGACAGTAGGGAAGTTTAGGCAGGCATGAATTAAAGGAAGCTTAATAAATATTCTCAGACAGATCAGGAAAAACAAAACAAGAACACACAGCTACAAACAGACTTTCATTGTTGGAATAAAGAGCATAATTGAGGGACTGAATAGTAGGGTGGATTCAGTTGAAGTACAAATCAGGAAGACCTCAAGAAGATGAAGAGATGGGAGATGGAAAGTAATATTTAAGAACATGGCTCCCTATAACAGGAGTCCTAGCAAGAGGAAAACAATAAACAGGGGGTGAAACACACACAGAATTGCAGAATGTAAGGTCTTGTAGTTATAATAATAGTAGCAGAGATGTCAATAAATCTTTAAAAAAAAAACACTGACCAAAGAGACAAAAATTACCAATAATTTGGAATATTTGAGAAGCATTATAACAGTTACTTAATGTTATATTGTCCAATACAGTAGCCGATAGCTACATAACTCTTGAGCACTCGAAGTGTGGCTAATGCAAGAAAATTTTAAGATTTTATTTAATTTTAATTAATTTAAATTTTAAAACCTAATACTTAATTCAGGTATTGAAAAACTTTTAAATATGTTTAGAACAATCTACTCTTTCAATTGTAAACTGAAATCTAAATACAGATCAAGTGTATCCAATTTTAGTATTTGTATTGAAATGCACTGTAAGAGTTAAATCCACCCCAGGTTTCTAACACTCAATACAGAAAAATAAAGTACAGCATCTTGTTAATATTAACATATTGAATATATGTTCAAATTGTTATTTTGTATATATTGTCTTAAATAGTATTATTAAAATTAATTTCACCTGTGTATTTTCACTTTTAATATGGCCGCTAGAAAATATAAAATTATATACGTGGCTGGCATTATATTTCTTTTGGACAACACTGATCTAATAGATGTACATAGGACTTACACCCACAGAGAATATTAATTTTAATTCCCATGGAACAAAGAAAACTTTCATAAATGCCAAATAATCAATGCATATACAATGTGTTGATTATAATGGAATAAAGTTTAAAAATCAGTAATGGCAATAATACCACTTTGAACATCTCTTGGACACATAAAACATTATAATGTATAGTATATAACCATTGGGGTTTAGAGGAAACTTAAAGGATATTACAAAATACTTGGAACTGAACAAGAATAAAAGCGTCAAATGTCAAACTTTTTTTTTTTTTTTTTTTTTTTGAGACGGAGTCTCGCTCTGTCGCCCAAGCTGGAGTACAGTGGCTGGATCTCAGCTCACTGCAAGCTCTGCCTCCCGGGTTCATGCCATTCTCCTGCCTCAGCCTCCCGAGTAGCTGGGACTACAGGCGCCCACCACCACGCCCGGCTAGTTTTTTGTACTTTTAGTAGAGACGGGGTTTCACCGTGTTAGCCAGGATGGTCTCGATCTCCTGACCTCGTGATCCGCCCGCCTCGGCCTCCCAAAGTGCTGGGATTACAGGCTTGAGCCACCGCGCCCGGCCGAAATGTCAAACTTTATGATCCGTAACTCTGAAGTTGCACTTAAAGTTTTACATAATTTTGAATACACTAATAGTAAACAAGACATCAAAAAACCAAATACCTAAGGACATAACTAAACATATTAGAAAAAAAAGAAAAATGACAGAATAAAACCAAAGCAAAGAAAAAGATATACAATGAGTTTTAAAAAATCAATGAAATTGCCAAAAATCCCCATTAAAAGTGATTCTTTGAAAAATGAGATGGCAAAGGTCGTTATGAAACTTTATACGCCAATGCATTTAGACCCAGATGGACAACGGCTTAGGAAAAATAGCAGCCTTGGACTAGAGGAATCAAAGGAAAGGTGCCACAGTGGAATCACAAATAGCACTCTCTCTCCCAATTGAAGTTTCTAGACAGGTTCCAAACCCAAACTAGGAAACCCATTCCAGGAGGTTCCTAAGTGAGCGAGTGATTTGGAAGCCAGAACACACATTGGGGATCCAGGAGAAAGTAGTGAAATAAAATAAAACAAGAAGGGCCTTGGGTGAGCACACTGCACCATGGCCTGAGTAGTGGTAGTATTTCAATTATTTGCACCTGAGGAGACATACAGTCGCTTTCAACGTCAAGAATTTGCAGATGAACCTCTCAGACCTTTGCTTTTCTCTTTTATGGGTTTCTTTTCCCTGGGACACATTGTCAGCCCTTAGCTGCTCACTAAAGCCTCCTGATTTGAGATCTACATGACAAATGCCTGATGCTAAGCAGAGATGGTGAGGCCCAGAGCCAGGAAGTCGAATTGATTTCCTAATTCTAAAGGTAGGGGTGTGTGTGTGCATGCATGAGAGGGAAAGAGAGAGAGATAGAGAGAGAGCACGAAACAAGAGAGGGAGAGAGAGAGATCGATTTTCTTGGTCTCTTTGCTTCTGTAGATGTAGTTAACAAGTCCACTTTTAGGGCTTAATCTGCTGGACACACTTTCTTGATTTTAGAGCTAGCAATGATCTAATTGAGGCATAGGGGGTTACCTGATGTAAATACAGCACTGGTTCAGTTAGGTGGGGATAGATCTGCGCTACCTTTAAAAGAAGGTTAAGACGGCCGGGCGCGGTGGCTCACGCCTGTAATCTCAGCACTTTGGAAGGCCGAGGCGGGCGGATCACAAGGTCAGGAGATCAAGACCATCCTGGCTAACACGGTGAAACCCCGTCTCTACTAAAAAAAAACATACAAAAAAGAATTAGCCGGGCGAGGTGGCGGGCGCCTGCAGTCCCAGCTACTCGGGAGGCTGAGGCAGGAGAATGGCGTGAACCCGGGAGGCGGAGCTTGAAGTGAGCCGAGATCGCGCCACTGCACTCCAGCCTGGGCGACAGAGCGAGACTCCGTCTCAAAAAAAAAATAAATAAAAATAAATAAAAAAAAAGAAGATTAAGACATCGGAACTGTTGGAAATACTAAACCGATCGGGCATCATCCTTTCCTAATATACCCAGATAGTGGCTGCACCCCCTGCTTTGCTTTGGGCCTGTAGGCAGAGCCAAGGGTCCTGTCCCCTCTGCATGACCCGCAGCTACTCTCCCTTTGTCTACAACCGAGAGGAGCAAGAGGAGCAGGTTGGAGCCCAGAGCAGCAGAGACCCAGCCTGGCAGCTGACTGGGCCAGGTGCGTTTCCATTGGCTGCAGAGGCCAGGTTGAGCTCTATTTTCTTCTGTACATAAAGATAAGAAGCCAAGGGCCCCCTTCCGAAAGCAAACACGTTTAATTGGAACCACCGCCTCCCCATGATTCGCCGGATGGAATTTACAATGGTGTTTACCCTTTTCCACAAAAGTAGCAAATGAATCAATCCCAATAGGAAATATAAATCTAGGAAATATAAATCCCCAGCAGATGCATTTTGAACCACACAGGAAAGGACTCACTGAGAAAGAAGGCCACTGTAACCCTAGAGTATTTTGCCCAGAAGTAAGAGTCAAGAGTGGTCCAGATTAGTTGAGGAGAAGCAACTTCAGATATGAGCTTAAAACAAGTCTTTGCACGAGCCACCTTTTGCTTGGCCCCTCTTAGCAGTGGGAATTCAGACAAAACTTCAGGAATGCTTTGCTGGGCAGCTGTGGTGCATTCAAAGCAGAGAAACTGCCTAATCTTTGCAAAACCAACAAAGATAAGCGATAGCTTTAGCTGGGCTGAAATTAGCCAATGCACTGCTACACAATGCCCTGGTGACCATTATTGAGGCTCTGACCGCCGCACGGCACTGCGCAAGCATGCTGGCAATGTTTAACAAACCATCTGTCTTGTACCTGCTCCCACTCAACAGGGGCCTTTGTTTGAACCCTGGCCCCATCCAGCATGTCAGCTATCTACTCCCCAACAAGGGAAGCCCCTCATCCCATTGTACAATTTTCATAACTCTTTTGATTGCAGTTTGTCCTACAGAATGACTTCTGCCAGAGAACATTTCGGAAAGGGTGATAGGCATTCTGAATCTGTCCACTGATTAGTTTCCAGAGCACCATGTGTGTCGAAACCTTACTTGCTTATTTGATTTCCCCCTCATTTGTCTTCTTTTAAGAGAATTTCAATATTCATTCAAATGTTGATTTTATTTTTTCCTTGGTTAGCTCTGTTTAAGTTAGAAAGCTCTCTCTCCTGCTCTTTTCGTCTCAGATACATGTTTTATACTACGGTAAGATGTTTTCTGCATATGTCAGGTGCAGTGGCTCACAACTGTAATCTTAGCACTTCAGGAGGCTGAGGGGGGAGGATCACTTGAGCCCAGGAGTTTGACACCAGTCTGGGCAACATAGGGAGACCCCAGACTCTCCAAAATATATACACATGTGTATGTACACACATATACACATATACACATACACACACATATACACACATATATTCTGCCTAAATCACACAGTATCTGGAATTTACTGATTATATTACATAGGCGTTAGATGAAACCATTTGAACTTAATGTTTTCATAGATTTATAACAAATATTGACTGTTCATTTCACGTGGTCCAATATATGTATTTCCTTGTAAAATGACCCACTTTATTTTAGAGTAGATGTTTGAGAAGATAACTGAACCAATACATGGTTTTTATTTTTTTAAAAAAAGTCTCCTTTGAGAATTTATTTATTTATTTATTTATTTATTTATTTTGAGACCGAGTCTTGCTCTGTTGCCCAGGCTGGAGTGCAGTGGCGTGATCTCAGATCACTGCAAGCTCTGCCTCCCAGGTTCACGCCATTCTCCTGCCTCAGCCTCCCGAGTTGCTGGGACTACAGGTGTCTGCCACCATGCCCAGCCAATTTTTTTGTATTTTTAGTAGAGACAGGGTTTCACCGTGTTAGCCAGGATGGTCTCTATCTCCTGACCTCGTGATCCGCCCGCTGTGGCCTCCCAAAGTGCTGGGATTACAGGTGTGAGCCACTGCGCCTGGCCAAGAATTTATTATTTCTCTTATTCTTCACCTTGCCTGGCTCTCAGCGATTCTCCCTCATGCTCAGGGGTAAAATGTCCCCATATTCTTTTTCTATGTGTCACCATGCTAACATAATTTCAATTACCTCAGATACACCTTGGCAATGGTGACCACAAGAATCCACTCAGCCTTGGAAGCTGTCCTTGAAACTCACCCTGAAATCCCTGCCTAGCAGACAGGAGACCTCAGGCTGGACGCCACCCCACTGTGTTATCTCTGCCTCCCCGGGACTCTTAGGTTACGACTTTCTTAATCTTTCCAAGGGGCTAAGCTTAACCAGAAGGAAATACTGCATTAGATGTGTGGAATACTTCAAGATCTGTGGAAATGAAGCTGAAACCAGCTCTGTGTTTAGAAATGGTTGCCATGCATGTGTCTATTTCCCCAAACTAGCACCAGAGCCTTGGTTTGAGGGTCTGTATTTGATCCTTTACTCTTTAGAAAAGAGAGACCTTGTTGAAGGAATGTTCTCTTTCCAGAGGAAATTTGGGAAACAAAACAGTTACCTTAAAAACAGCAGCACAAGAAATTTTGTCCTTAAATTTAAATTTTCCTTCAAGCCAGGAATTAAAGCAAAGGTGAGAGTGGAAGAACCTCTTCAGATTGTAAGTCTTGAAATTTCCAGGCAAAGGGAAGTCATTGTGGGAGCATTTGAGCAGATTGGTGGTTACCACTGGGGACTCTAGGAAAGAAATGTTTCTTCATGTTTTTGATCTCATCCTTTAATTCCAATTTTGGTGTATGTTATATGTTTTGTAAGGTATTCTAATATTAAATACATGTTATGTGAATACAGTGTGTGTTCATAAATATTTCCTTCTGTCTTATATTTGAGTTGTTTTGGCCTTTTGACTTGTGAATAATACTGCTACGAACAGCATGTGCATGTATTTGTTGGAGTCTCTGTTTTCAGTTCTTTTGGGTGTATACATAGGAGTGAAATCTCTAGGTCATATTGTAATCCTATGTCAGTTTTTTGAGGTATTGCCAAGCTGTTCCCCACAACAGCTGTACCATTTTACTCTCCTACCAGCCAGTGTAAAAGGGTTTCAGCTTCTCCACATCCTTGTCAACACTTATATCTCTTAAAACAACGACAATGAACTCATGGTCATCCTAGTGGATGCGAAGTGTTGTGTCATTGTGCTGTTTATTTGCATTTTCCAAGAGTCATCTTTGTCCACATGTCCTTTGAAATGAACTTCAAGGACAAGGATATGCACCCTCTGGTGTTGGTTGAGAATGATTTGTGGGTCCTTCCACAGGCCCCTCTGGCATCTCCCAAAAGCTACCACATTGTCGCAGGTGCGGGTGCCTCAGTAGGTCCCCCTTCCTAAGAAGCATCGCTGCCACCAGGCCAAACAGGCCAGGAAGGAGGGGAAAATAAAAGAAGACTCAACTGCAGGCAGAGAGGGAGCAGGATTCTTGAAGCCCAGGGCGTCAAGACAGCCAGGCTCTGGGAAATCAGAAGAAAGAGCACATTTCGAGGCAAAAGGCCCTGTGATGGGCCAGAGTCCTGACGCCTAAACAGAGGACCATAGCACGGAGGTGTGTTCTGGGTGTACAGGCAAAGAGGCACAACCCATGGCCAAGGGTGGGCAGGAAGGCAAGGAGTGAAGTGAGACCTCCAGTATAGAATGCAGGTACACAATATAGGCTTGGACCAGGGAGTTTCAGAGTCTTGGGGTCCAGAATACACTGGCACATCTGCAAACAAATGGAGGAGCACTTCTTGCTCCTGAGCGCACAGCCTCTCCCCTGTTTTGGGTTGAAATGTTGGTTCTCAACCTGGACCACAGTTTGAGCCACTTGCTGAGCTTATTACAATCCCCATGCCCAAGCCAACGAAATCAGATCCACTGTGTATGGGGACCCAGGCATGAGTATTTTGACATTCCCCTACTAATTCAAATGAGAAGCCAAGTTTGAGAAAAGAAGAATTTTAGGTTTAAAATAGTAGATTTAAAACGTGGAATTTATTAGATTGTTTTTGTTATGAAGTAAGTATGATCATGCTGTAGGAGTTTGGAGGAAAAGAAGATGAAGAAGGAAGAAGATACTACCTGTTGCCTCCTGGCCTTTTGGCTGATGCAGATGCTCCAGCCTGTGCCCTGTTTAGGGGGTTCCATTCCTAAAAGGACAAACTGGGGCTGGCAGCCAGGGTTGGGCTGTGCTGCTGGGGAATAGGATGGGATGTATCTTCTGAGTCCTCGGCACTGAGGCGGGCACAGTGAGGGTAGCACTCAATAAACGTTTGTAGGGTGAGTGTATGGAAGCATGAAGGCATGAATTCATGAAAGGCAGCCCGAGACATGGTCCCTACCCTCTAGGAACTTACAAAGGGGCAGCTGAATAGGCATTACAATAACAATAATCGGAGGGTAGTAATAGTTCCCACATCAGTGGTTCTGTGTGTCTGTGCATGCAGCCCTGCAGCCAGGGAAACCAGGGGAGGGGTTCTGAAAACTCTGTTTAGTAGCTGTGGCCTCTCTTATCTTTATTAATGCACCACAAAGCACTGCCACACTGTCCTCTTCTCGATAAAACCCATAAACAGGAGCAGAGGAAAACCCAAGGAGGCGGAGCCCTCTCGGGTGGCCACAGAGAGAGAAGTTGAGGAGAGCGGAGAAAACCCAACCTCTTGGATGTGGAGTTATTCTGTTGATTTTTTTGCTTCTTTGCTTGTTTGATGAGATGTCCCCAAGTTCTCTAGCCTACAGATAAATGAAGTAAGTTGATAAGCTGAGAGTTCCTTGTCAATTAGAGCTTCCCCTTCTGAAATGGTAGGTGTAGGGGAAAGAACACACCAGGGCAAGAAAGAGTTGGGGCTGTTCCTGTCTGATCATCTACTGTTTATACAACCTTAGGTAAGGTTCATAACTTCTCTGAATTGCAAAGCACGCAGTAGTTTCTGTTCTGCTTTCTTCCCCCGGTGTTTGCAGAAATTCTGCAAGACAGGTCTAAAAGGTACCTTCTACTGTTTAGGTGGTTCTAGCTTCCCGCCTCTCACAGGGCTGAGGGTGCACAGGTCCCTGCAGACACAGAGCTGCCCACAGGCTGGGGTTACTGACTCCGCTGGCCTGAGCTGGAGCCCCATGCGGTTGCTCACATGCTGAGGAAGCAGATAGCTGCCAGTAAATACTAGGTTTCTAAAAGGACACCAAAGAACCATTTATATGTGCAGCTTTACTAGCCACTACTGCTATTTCATTTCTCTTTCTCTTCTCCCTGTATCATGCCCAGGTACTTCTCTCTCCTATTCAGAAAGAGTATGGCCTTTTCCATCATGGCTCATTCTGCCTTTTTTTTTTTTTTTTTTTTGTAGATTCAGATAAAAATGCATTTGGGTGACCTTAGGTGGCCAGTGAGTTGTTGATGAAACTGGGGTGTGGACATTGACCTCTGCCTGTTCGCATAGGTCCGTTGCACTGAAAAGCATGGCCCAGCTGTTTACCTGTTTACTCTGAGTCCTCAGGACAGCTAAACCCAGGGCGGTTCACATATGCTGTGGACCTGGTTTAGGCTGGGGGAGCCGGGCCTTAGTCAGTGAAATCTGCATGTCACTTGAAGAGCTGCTATGGAAGAGCTCATTTAACCTTTAAAATTCTATATATATATATATATACACACACACACACACACATATTTGTGGTTAGCCATACCACAGAGCTTCTCTGTATCTTTTTACTTGAGAAGTAATTCTATTTACTATTATTACATTTGTTATTATTTTTATTTTTTAGAGACGGGGACTCGCTCTGTTGCCCAGGCTGGAGTGCAGTGACATGAGCACAGTTCACTGCAGCCTTGACCTCCTGGCCTCAAGCAATCCTCCTGCCTCAGCCTCCCGAGTAGCTGGGACCACAGGCATGCACTGTCATATCCAGCTAATTTTATTTTTTGGAGAGATGAAGTCTCACTGTGATACCCAGGCTGGTCTTGAACTCCTGGTCTCAAGAGATTCCCTCGCTTTGGGCTCCCACAGTGCTGGAATTATAGGCGTGAGCCACCACACCTGGCCAAGAGAAGTGATTTTAAAATCTCAACTTGTCTCTCAGCTTCCTGAGGGCAGAAGAGCAGAGACTAAAATAGAAATAGTATTAGAGAATTTTTAATACTTGCGAGTCTGCTAATATCTTGGTCTATGACTTACTGATTCCTCTCTTTGGGGCTCATTTTTCTTTTATAAAATGGAGAGGTAGACTTCTTATGATCCTCAAGCTCTCAAGCTTTTTTATTTTTTAACTGATTTCATTTTCAAATAAATTTTTATGCACAGACCTGAATCTATAAAACCCAAAGGAGATATTGTATTAGTTTAATAACTAGCCAGTGTACTCATCCTTAGTTTAAATTTATAACATTTAATTATCCCACAAAGAGAAAAATGTGGTGGTTTTATGGTGAATGTCTAAACATAGCTTTTATTATATAAAGAGAAAAGTTGGGGCTCTTAGAAATTTGGAAATCATATCAACTTCAACACACTTTTTTTCATAAAAAAGTTTCTTGGTTGCACAATCTGGATAAACTTTCGATCCACAGAGCTGAGTAGTTGCAAATGATAGCTTTTTAAGAACAATCTGTCTGGAATCTCGATGTCTTCCTCAGTGTCCAGGAAAAGGGAGTGAAGTTGTATTTGGAGGCTGACACCAAGATGTCCACCTGGCAGAGTCAGCAGAGTGCCCTAGCTTAGTGGACTGTGCATGCTGTTTGTAATACCAGTGTCAAAACTATTTTAGAATGTAAAATAATAGACAATATTTTAAGCAAATGTTTTCTGGCCCAGAAAACACATGTTAGGAAAGCAAGATCAACAGAAAATTATCAAATACCTGAGCTGTCCTCACTAACTGGTCTAGACAGTAAATATCTTGATGAAAATATAAAAATATTTTATTTGACATTGATACTTTATCTTCATGTTAAGCAGGAAGCATTAAGACAAATGACTTGCTTTTAAAACTCCCGTGTTTTCAGGGTCATGTAATGTAGCTGTGTGGATCCATTTCTGATGAGCCCCCAGGCTGCAACAAATCAGTGTGGAAGTAACTCCATTCATCATCTTTCCCAGGGCACTCACTTTTCCTCATATTACCAGGAAAATGAAACTTTAAATCAAATAGTATTGCTGGACATTCTTACCCAGGGATGCCCACAACCATGTGCCTGGCCCCAGAACACTCAGCCTGGCACTGTTGATACCTGCCTTGCTTCCTGTCTGTGCTTACCTGATAACACTTTTATTTTCAGTTACCTGGGACGAAAGGCACCGTGTCATTTTTAGACTGTGAGTAGCATTGCCCGCTTTGTCAGAGAGAGATACTCTCTGCCTAGCAAGGGGCAGGAAGGAGTTACGGGGCAGGCTCTGCCTCTGCAGTTCAAATGTTGCCCACTTGGACAGCCCAGCAGTCTGGACTCTGGAAATTCTGCCCAGTGGTTGAGCAGCTATGGCCTGTTTGGGATTTGGCATTGGAAAGCAGATGTGTGAGCACATTGCAGGCATATGTGGTGGTGGGATTGATTGTGTTTCTGTATAGGTGACTGGCACTGCAGCCCTGTGGTGCCCATTTCACATGTACTTCACTTCCAGCACTCACGCTGAGAGAGAGAGGTCTCGTCCTGCGTGCGCCAGGTCGTTGCTCCACTGGGGTGGGGGGTACCACCTGCGAGCTCTGCCCTGCGTATCGTTCAGATTCCCACCTGCTTCTCCTGGCGTGAACATCTTGTGGCACCAACTGTTATTACACTGAGTTACTTTGGCCAAATGAATCCTGGAACTTCAGCCAAGTACCACGCCACTGCTCACGGGAAGAACAGCCATTTTCCAGCTACCACTGAAAAACGGGAAGGGCCGCACATCCTGAGACACAATACGGCATTCCCTGGTAGGGAAATTTCAGAGATTTTTCAGGTGTTACTCTGAACCATGCTTGCATCCTGCATACCTGCTTTAGAATCCACAAGCTGCAACTTGACTATGTTCAGGAAAGACAATACCTGGAGAGCCCCGGAAGACTGTCAGCTACTTAGTGTTAGGTGCACCATGGCAGTGTGGCATGTCCAGGACAGCTGTCTCACCAGAGGGCTTAGGTGAGGTGTCCTCACTGGAGATTATGAGAATGTTTAGCTTATTTAATGGAGACGGTTTCATTCTGCTTAGGAGGCAGCAGGAAAGAGAACGCTGCTGTATCGGGTGTGCACACCCATACGTGCACATGTAAACCATGAACACACATACATGTGCCAGGTAAGGAAGAGAGATGGGGAGAGTAAGGGGGCCTGGGGATAAAACTGGTTGATTAATGAGGCTTTGTAGATACCAGAACGCTTCCAGGATTCCCTGTTTCTACATCTCTGCTTATTGAAAAACAACAGACAATGGGGGCATGGGGAGGTGGTTTCAAACACCTGTTTGTTTAATATGGCTTGTCATGATGGAAATGTCAATGTCTGGGGCAAGGCCGTTGAGCAGAACTTTCTGTGTGATGGAAACATTTTGTGCCCGACTGTCCAGTATGATAGCCACTAACTAGCCGCATGTGGCCCTGGAGCACTAGACACACGGCTCTCATTACAGGGCAGGCCCAAGGTGTCAGCCCAGTAGATTCCACACTGGACCTTTACAGTCACCAACATGTAAATTTCCTACCTTTTCACCCAAGCTGAATTCCCAGACAATCTCTGGCTCGCTCTAGAACTCTGATGCATGCCAACATTTCTACGTTGCTTTGAGTCTGGAACCTTCCCCTCCGCAGCGTTGACTCCTGCTCTCCATCACCCCTAATCTGCCAGACCCTATAGAAAGAGACATTCCATAAGTGTGTGCGACTGGACCTTTGCTTCCCAGGCCACTTCCCATGGGCCTAGAGATCTTCAGGTACAATTTAGTGCCTTTAAACTTAGGGTGAAATAACTGTGGCACTGCTTCAGAGCCAACTGGCCCCTAACACAAACCTGCCCATGTAAATGGTGGGGACAGGCCCTGAATGGAGCCTGGTGCCCTGGGAACCAAGTCTGACCTCCTTAGCAGCCCTACGAGCCCCAAAGCTGATGCCTGTCTGTTCTCTGCATCACTCACACCTCACCTGTCATGGGGAACTTCTGGTTCCATCCCATGAGCCACACAGGGCGAATTTTCGGGTAAGTCTGTCTCCCTAGCCATTACCCAAAGCAGGTACAGGATGAACGTTGGTTGTTAATTTCAGTGGGGATTTCAAAGGCTGCCTAGGTGTCCTGAATAGAGTAGACATTTCCTCACTCTCCCCACACCTGCACCCACCCCACCACAAAGGAAAAGAATGACTTCTTTGTTCTTCTGGGACAAGTGATAAAAAAAACCCTCTTGCTCAGCCTGTCCCCTATAAAAGGCTTATCTTCTCTGCTTATAGGAGACACTTTAATTCCTTCCTGTTCACTGATTGCCACTCCTCAAGGCCCCTCAGTGCCAGTCCTTCCCAGTGCTCCAGGTAACGTCACTGTCACCGAGGAGCACTGGAGACCATCTGTCACCGGACACACTATTGTTACAGCTGCAGCAGGTTGAGCTTGCTGGCCACCCAGTCCCTGAGCACTGTGTTAGCTCCGAGAGAAGCCCACTGTTCTTCTCACCAGCTTCACTCCTCCCTCACCGGGGAGATGGCTGCTTGATTATTTGATTTTGCTGCCACTCTTTCTTCATTTCCCATTGGCCATCTCTCTTCCCAATTCCTTATGGTAAGAATGATTTTACAAGAATTAGTGCTTTAGAATTTTGCAACATCAATGGACCCCCGGAGATGTGAGCAATCATAACCCTGCTCTGGGAGTTGCTGACTCAGGCTCCAGCCATCAGCCCTATTTTGTCAGGGTTGATCACCTTGAAGGTTTCAAAAAATAAAACGCTAAGAAATGTCTCTGCCGGCCTCCAGAAAGGCTTCCTGCATTTAATAAAATTGACAAGTAACTCAAATGAAGCTTTCTCTGATAAAAATGCTGCGGCAGTACAGTGTTATCTTTTGTAGCCATGGTCTGCCATGATGTTCACTCTCTTCCCGTTTCCTGGTCCTGGGAAGCAGCAGTGAGGGGCCCCCAGGGATGTTCCACTGTGCAGGAAGCAGGGAGCCAGGGAATGCTCCAGGAGCAGGGATGTGTGATAGGAATCGGACCTTCCTCTCTGTGGGAGTAGTTGGGAGAGTGGAGATTTGGAAAGGGGAGTTGGAAGATCAGAGAAGCGTCATCTACCAGTGAATCTGAGAGGACCTGCCCTGGAAGAGGGGCCATGAGGGAGTTTGGCAAAAGTCTGCGGGAAGCCATTTCCTCTGTGCAGCTCTGGGCGTCTGGTCCCTGGCCAGCTGGGCTGAGCCTGCAGAGAATGAGCTTGACACAGAACAGAGGACAGCAAGGACCCGCTGAGCCCCACCAGGCACTTCTGCGTCCATCCATTCTTGTGCCCGGCCTACTCAACAGCCTTCAGAGGGTGATGGACACTGCTTTGCCTCTGTAGCCCAAACCTTGAGTAATTCTTCTTTTGATCAACTCTAACCCAGGTTCTTGCAGGCGTGGGGATTCTGGGAAATAAAACTCTTGAGTAAACCAAGCTGACACAGCACAAGCGACACAGATTTGTTGAACCAGGAGAACTGCTGAGCCCAAACGGGAGAGCTGGCATGGGTACCAGGGCCACTGCTGAGAGGAGCTGGAGGGAGAGGTGAGAACACGGGGCAGGGTCCAGTAAAACAGGGTGGCACCCAGAGTAAGGCTGCATCTGGAGAGTAGTGCCAAGCCACTACCATGTGTCTCCAGGCAGCTTGGATGGGCAGAGCACCTTGAGGGCTGTTGGGGAAGGTGACAGCTTGACATCAATGGCCTGTGGCTGAGCAAGTGGTTTCTGTTGGGAGACAAATCAGAGCTCTTCTGGGGTTGTGGCTACAGAAGTTTCCCTTCAGAATGGCAGGTCCCTCAACATCTCACTCCTCTACTCCCCGACTTTGTGCCATTGGTTTCCACATCTGAACCATAGACACCTGCTTCCCAGCTTGCAGTGAAGACTGACTTTGATGTGTAGGTAGGTGGCCTTGATGATCATGCCTATTATGTTTTAGTTAAAGAGAAAAGGTCAGGGACTTTCCCAAGACACACAGCTGGCCACCGGCAAAACTGGAACTCAAACCAATGTGTCCTGACTCAAAGCCCAGTGCTTCACCAGGTAAAACATGACATCAATTGCTGTGTTCTGTCTGGTGTGTCCTAAAACAACAATATAGTCTCCCCATTTAATAGAGCATGAGCTTGGAATTGGCTTTCCTCTGTTGAGGATGCATTATTACAGTCTTGCTCACATTTTTCTCACAATTCCCATTGCAAAATAGCCAATGATAGCATTCATGCAAGTGAAGGAAAGCTGGCATTGGACTGAGTTGATTGTCTTGAGCCCAAGCCCTCAAGCCCAAGCCAATAGCCAAGGCTGGTGGGGCCTGTGTCCTAGCCTCTTGGGATGATTGACCCTAAGTAGGGAGCATCGAGGTCCAGGGTCTGAGTGAGATGGTTAGTGATGGAGAGAAGACTCTGAAAAGGGAATGGAGAGAAGGTTCCATGGCACACGAGGCAAATGGAAGCCATTTCATGAATGATATAAAAAGAGCTGGTCCAATTGTGAAGTGAATGGTTTGGAGCCCCTGGCCATCCTCTCTCCACACCTTCTCAGCTTCTCTACAGTCTTCCTCTTCTTCCCTGTCTGGGTATCCGGTGCTATCTCACCTTACTAACTAACCCCTCTGATCCCTTGCAGAGGAAACATTTCCATGCCAAACCTTGAGAGACAAGCAGAGTGTGGTGGGTATTAAAGACAACTATAGGCACAAGACAAAGATGTTAAAGCGAGGCCACCCAAGCTGCAGAGGGTGGCTCCAGTTTCCTAGAATTTATCTCACTTTCCTTCAGTGGCAGGAGGATGATGCTGAGGCACCAGGATCACTTTGTGGAGGGAAAAGCAGAGGCTCCCCACTGGGTCAGCTAGGGCTTCACGAAGTTCGCCCCAGTGCTGCAAGAGGCTACAGAGCTTGGTCACCATCAGCATTGCATCTTCAACTTTATTTCCTGTGTTGCTCTTCTGGGAAAACTTTTGGCAATGGAGGAATCAAGGTGTGGGGCGTGGTGGGAGGGTATCAGATCTGAGGGCAGCTCCAGATGCAAGCTGTTGTTTGCAGAGGAAATGTGCTCTAATAGACAAGGAACCCATCAGACAGCTGTTTGGGGGTCCTCAATATATTACATTTTAAAAGGAAAGAAAAAAGCATTGCCTGTGAAAACGGCATTGGCAAAACATCTGCTGAACACACAGCACTCCTGATCCCTGGTGGAGGTGGGGATGAGGAGGTCTGCAAACAAGCTCTGAAGCAGGTGTGCCCCAAGTAACCCGTGTTGTCCCTTGTCCCTACTCACACCACCCACATTCTAAGCAAGAACAAAGAGGCACGTGGGAGAGGCAGCTGCTGTAATCAAGAGGGTGGTGGCCCGTCACATTATCCAGAGCCACCTCACTCTGAACATGAACAAGGTTGTGAAGCATCATCATTGGTACTTCCTGCAGCTGAGGGAACAAGTGTGTCTAGAAGACCAGCTGGGAGGGGGACTGTGTTTGCAGACAGGTGTTTCTGGCAGACCCTCTCAGCAATTCATTCCCAGCACCATCTGCCTATAGAACCATCGCTTACGCCAGTGAGAGAGTCTGAGGCTGCACTGCCACTCCATCCAGCATGACCTTTGGTAGAGAGCACTTCTTCCAGCTCGTGCGGGCGACACTGTATCAGCTGGTGAAAGAGCAATCTCTCTTCTCTAGGACAGATGGATAAAATACGACAATGGAGATTTTCCAAAACACGTTCTCATCCATCAACTAGTCTCACTGAATCCTCACAGCACCCCTCTTCAGCTGCTATCATGAGCACCGCTGTCCAGATGAGGGGCTGAGGCTCAGGGACATCTGCAGAGCTGATGTGTAGGGTGGCCCAGAGGACTTACCCTCCCCTCAACTCGAATGCTGGCTCTGTGATGCCGTTCTAATATCTGTGAGCCTCAGTTTCTGTCAAATGAAGGCAATCTTAGCACTTACTTTATAGAGTTTTTGTGAACATTAAGAATTCAATATACAGTTTGTAAAGTGGTGCTTGGCACCAATAAGAGCTTAATAAATACGATAGTCTCCTTTTATCTGCAGTTTTGCTTTCTTTTCCTTACTCCCTGGAATTCATTTTATTACAATGGTTAGAATATTCATTCCTTATCATTTTAAACAGAATCATCACTGTGTGTTCATTGAAAAACTATAAATGGTAGAATAGATTAAAAGTTTCTTTATAATTTACAAGAAATTTTCATATGCTTTTTTTTTTAATTCAACTTGTACTTTAGATACATGGAGACATATGTGCATGTCTATTACATAGGTATATTGGATGTTGCTGAGGTTTGGGGTATGGATCCCATCACTCACATAGTGAACATAGCCCCCAATAGGTTGTTTCTCAACTCTGCTCCCTTCTCACCCTTCTCCATTCATAGTCCACAGTGTCTCTTCTTCCCATATTTATGTCTATGTGTGCTCAGTGTTTAGCTCCTGCTTATGAGTGAGAAGCTGTATTTGGTATTTGGTTTTCAGTTCCTGCATCAATGTTTTAGGATTATGGCCTCCAGATACATCCATATTGCTGCAAAGGGCATGAATTCATTCTTTTTTTATGGCTGTGTAGTATTCCATGGTGCATTACTGCATTTTCTTTATCTAATCCAGCATTGATGGGCATCTGGGTTAATTCCATGTCTTTGCCATTGTAAATAGTGTGGCAACGAATATGCATGTGCATATATCTCTTTGGTAGAATAATTTATTTTCCTTTGGGTATATACCTAGAATGGGATTGCTGGGTTGAGTGGCGACTCTGTTTTAAGTTCTACAAGGAGAACTACAAAACATTGATGAAAGAAATTCTAGATGACACAAATATAGAAAAACATTCCATCCCTATGGTTTGGAGGAATCAATATAATTATATTTATATATATTTATATTATAATTATAATCATATATAATTATAAATATAATCAATATAATTAAAATCACCAAATTACTGCCCAAAGAAATTTACAGATTCAGCACTATTCCTATTAAACTGCCGATGTCCTTTGTCACAGAATTAGAAAAATAAACTATTCTAAAATTCATATGAAACAAGAAAAGGTAGTCCAGATAGCCAAAGCAACCCTAAACCAGAAGAACAAAAGCGAAGGCATCACACTACTGGACTTCAAACCATGCTATGAGGCTAGGTAACCAAAACAGTATGGTACCAGGAAAAAGAAAGACACATGGAATAGAACAGAAAACTCAGAAATAAAGCTTCCACCTACAACCATCTGATCCTTGACTAAGTCAATGAAATCAAGCAATGGGGAAAGCTCTCACTATTCAATAAATCATGCTGGGATAGCTGGCTATTGCTGTCTTCTCCATTCTTCCCTGTTGAGTTTTCCAAATGTGCTGAGATCTCTATTTTCTCTTCTCATTCCTTTTTGCTTTTATAAATCTGTATTTAAGGTATTCCTAGCCCTGATCTTGCTCTAAAATCACTTGCCCCTATGAGTATCCCCCAGAAGTTACTCCTACAGCATCTCTGGCAACCAACAAACTAGCACCACTTCTGCGACACTGGATGCAGGTTCCTTTGTTTCTCCAGGCCCTTGGCTCCTGGACTACAATCCCTGGTCCACAGTGGGGGCTGTTGTCAAGTATGTGTTCAAACTACCATCTTATGGAACTGTAGAATGGAGATGTCTGATAAGTTACCATTGAGGCTAAACAGTGAGCAACTTTGAGGTCATTCCGTGGAGCCTATGCTGTAGAATCAGCCAGTTTCTCAGCCATTCATTCAGAACAACAAGGATTGTTTCAATTCGGAACATGGAACATAGTCCATGTTTTAATTCAGGTCATGGAACATAGACATAGAACATAGTCCACTAAGCATTGTCATCACTGCAAGCAGAGGGGTGAACACGCAACATGTTCAGATGTTATAGAAGAGCCTCACTGTCTGTATTGGGTCTCACAACAATCGAGGTTGAGGGAGTAACACAGCACATTCAACACAGATGCAAAACTTGACTGTGTTGCAAACAAAACAGTGTCATTTTATTATATACTTCCAAAATATTCCTGAAATTCTCCTTTCACCAAAATATTCATGAAATTCTCCCTTCACTCATGTAATAGCCTTAAAGGAGCCTTGTGTAGAAGACAAATCTTTTGGCCATCAATACTCAGGGGCGGTGATCACCAAGTGGAAGAGGGTAGCTCAGGATTGGAAGAGGGGCAAACTTATCTTGAATGATGTTTCCCTAGCACTATGTTATGAAACACTTCAAACACAAGAAAGCTGAATGAATTATTCAGTGATCACTCTTATGCACCACCCTGATAACCGTTAACATTCTCCCATACTTCCTTTCTAACACATCCCTCTACCCATCCATCTTCCTTTCTCATGCATTTCAGAGTAAGTTGTACACATCTGTGCATGTTATCCCTAAACAATTCAGCATGCACTTTATTATTAACTAGAATTAAAATTTGTTTCCATTTTTAAGTTAAAACTGACATTCAGCAAAATGCACTATCCTTACATTAACTATTTGCTGAGTTTTGACAAATGTAGACACCTGTGTAACCCAAATTCTTATCACAATAGAGCATTTCTATCACTCAGAAGGTTTTGTCCTGCCTCTTCCCAGTCAGTCTTCTTGTGCACTCCCCTTTCTGAGGAAAACTATTCTTTAATTTTCCACCATAGGTGAATTTTCCCTGTTTTAGAATTTTACATAAACGGAATCATACAGTATGCCATCTGTGAGTCTGGTTACTTTCATTCAGTGTGCTTTTGAGATTCATCCAGATTGCTGTATATATCAAATGCTCATTCTTTTTCATTGCTGCTTAGTATTCCATTGTATAGAGGGGAGGAACCACAGTTTCTCCCTTTATCTGTTGATGCACACGTAGGCTGTTTGCACTTTGGTGTTGATATGAATGGGTTAATATTTTTAGGTTGACTATAGGGGTCCTAAATGGCTAACAAATGCCACTCAAGCCCATCCCAGATTAACTTTCACATCTGGATATGGCCTGAAATTATGCATAATGTGTGTCTTCAGTCTGAAGTACTGTTCTATCAACAGAGTAAGATAGTAATGAGATTTTATCCTCCATTTGACTGTTGGGGGAGAAAATTGGCATCCCTAAAAAATAAGTCTTTTTGTGGAGAAAGTAACTACAACAAAAGACACAAAAGCATAATTTGTGCTTTTTTAAAGCTAAAGTCTTTTCTGCTGACCTTTTTTTCAATAAGAATAGAAAATCATATAATTTTTCAATAACCTGTTCAAACTCATAACTGGAGATCACAACACTGAGGTGAGGGGCACCTGTTCTGTCAGAGTTAGTCTCAAAGTCCACAGACAAGGCAACTCCACTGTGCTGGGTACTGGCTCATCCCTCCAGGGTCATCTCATGCCCAGTCCCTGAGCAACACTGAGGTATAAAGGCCTGGCCTCCTTACCCCAAATGAGAGCCACCTCAAAGATCAATCCAGCTCCAGAACTCCTCATGGGGCCTGCTAGGGCTCATCCCCATCTTTCTCTTCCCTCTCACAGGTGTAGATCCATTCCCCTCCCAAATAAAGACCTTGCTTGGTTCCATCTCAATGTCTCCTTCTTTTTTTTTTTTTCTCTTTGAGACGGAGTCTCGCTCTGTCACCCGAGCTGGAGTGCAGTGGCACCATCTTGGCTCACTGCAAGCTCCGCCTCCCGGGTTCACGCTATTCTCCTGCCTCAGCCTCCCGAGTAGCTGGGACTACAGGCGCCCGCCACCTCGCCCGGCTATTTTTTTTTTTTTGTATTTTTATTAGAGACGGGGTTTCACTGTGTTAGCCAGGGTGGTCTCGATCTCCTGACCTCGCGATCCACCCGCCTTGGCCTCCCAAAGTGCTGGGACTACAGGCGTGAGCCACTGCGCCTGGCCTCAATGTCTCCTTCTTAAGGAACCCAACCTACAACACCTGTGTTGTCAAATTTGTCCTTAAAAATTCCATTAAAAGGGCCCCACAGAGACTCACATTGCTGTTCTCCGTGGATCCAAGGAGCCTGTGTTACTTTCAGAGCCAGGGTGGATAAACGGCTACTCAGTTGAACTTGAGCACCAGGAGAAGCACTGGGTTTGTGTTTAAAGCCATTGTGTAGACAGACACCTTTCTAAAACCCAGGGGTGAGCATTCACCTCTTGAGAAGTGCATGGGCCTGGGCAGTGTAGACGGGCGCAGCTTGCAGGTGGCCTGGTGAGCTGGAGGGCCTGCACTTTGCCTGGCACCCCCTCCTTATCATGCTGAGAACACTGGACTCCCTGAAGTTCTATGCTACTCCACGGTAGGAACAGCTCTCTTCACTCTGCTCTACTCTCAGGCTCCAGATTGATTCACAGAGGACACTGGAAAAGAAATACCTTCCTTTGAGACGGGAGGAATCTCCATTTCAAACGCCTCAGTGTTGTCACAGTCAGGTGTGGGGCATCTCAAATGCCTGGGTTTCTGTGTTTTCCAGATGCCTGGATTCTATATTTTTATAATTGTTTTCATTTGAGATGTAAGGTAATCCCCCATTCCATTTTGAAAACTGTTATTAGCTCGATATGCTATTTTAACATTAATACCATCTACATCTCATGAATGTGGTAAAAAATGTACAGAACTGAGAACAGTGGAGAAGCAGAGGAGGCAGAGGTTCTTAAAGTGGAGTCCCCTGGAACACCAGGAATTCTTAGGCCTTAACAGCCCTTAGCATCTCCCAGAGGGCTTGCGGAAACAGAGTGTAAGGCCCACTGCAGGAGTTTCCAAATGAGAAGGTTGGGGGTGGACCTGAGGATGTGCCTTACTAACAAGTTCCTAGGGAATGTTGGTGCTGCTCGTGCAGGTGTCTTCATCTCCTAAAACACTCTGAGAACCAGTGACCTAAGTCTTCCCTTGCTACAGGGGGCATGGATGAGTTGAATGGAACTTATAAAAATGACTTTATGCAAAAAGGCTTTAAGAATTAGTACTTTAGGTGTGCCACCACCATGAATAAATAAACACATTAATTCCACTTCCTGATTATTCATTCCCATATGACCACAGCCAACCCAATCAGGCTCCTGGGATATTGGGAAGATGAGTGTCCACATGGGGGAGCATGCAAACCCTTTGAGGTGCAACCTCAGAAAGCTGATGATGGCTTTCTTGTGCTTTTACGGTAAACCCATTGGACATCTGCAGGCTCTGAGTTTTGCGGAGCCTGTCTCTCCATGCTATAGCATCCTTATATTGCAAACAGAAGGTACTAGAAGTAACTGTGGTTTATCCAAGAAGCAGCATCTTTTTTCCCCTTTAGATTTAGAGGGCCAAGGGCTCTGCTCTGCTTATACACTGTGTAGACTTCAATTGGTGCCAGTGCTAGCTGGCCTCATTTCTCTGCCCTCTGCTTCCCCTTCAGTGTAGTTTGTGATGAAGCATTGGTCATATCCCCTTGGCCCATCAGAGGTCCACCTGCAGACATCTCCCTACATATGGAATACGTCCTGTGGGGAGAGTGTATGTCCCAGTTGCTGGGGCGGCCAGGGTGCTGGAGAGTTGACACATCCAGGAAGGACCCTCAATAAATGAAGGACAGGAGCTGGTGGGCAAATAACCCAGCTTCCCTTTTGCTCGTGGACAGTCTTGGAGTGGGCTTTGCACAGTGTCTCAGTGGGTTCCCTGCAGGGCTGAGCTGCAGTCACCCACAGTGATGATCTGATCACACATGTCTGTCACTGATGGTTTTCTCTCCTCTCTCCTCTCCATTGCCGTGTTCCCTGGGATCACCTCCCACATAAACAATTTGCACTCCAATTCTTGACTTAGGGGGTGTTAAACTAAGACATCCATCATTTTCCCACACTACACATCCCTCTTTCTCCTTTGATTCAATCCACTTTAACAATTATAGGAGAATGTCCATATGAATTAATATCAATATTTCACTATCAATATGTTAACTTGACCTGCATTATGTGGCTCAAAAAGGCATTTAATTGCTGATTATCTCAATGACAGATTCAGATAATTTTGCCCCCCAAATAACAAAATGATATTCTATTTTATCTTCTTTGGATACATTGAAATACATTTAATTGAGTGCATGCTTAGTCAACAGCTTTGCCTCCTTTCAAAGCCAAAGGTTGTATTCTAGACCAACCGCATGTGGTGGAGGAACAAAGATAGATTTAAAAAAAATTTTTTTAATTTTGCCAGTACATAGTAGGTGTGTACATTTATGGGATACATGAGATATTTTTATACAGGCATACAATGTGTCACAGGCATAGCAGGGTAAATGGGATATCTATCACCTCAACCATTTATCCTTTCTTTGCATCATAAACAATCAAATTATATCCTTTTAGTTATTTTTAAATGCACAGTAAACTATTGTTGACTGTACTCACCCTACGGTGCTATCAAATATGAGCTCTGATTCATTCTAACTACATTTTTGTACCCATTAACCATCTCCCCTTTCCCACTTCCCCATTACCGTTTCCCAACCTCTGGTAACTATCATTCTACTTCAAAGATGGAATTTTTAAAAAGTAGAGTCAACTCTAACCTTAAGTACAAGTCTATGGTTGAAGAGCTTGTGATCAAATGGAATAGAGAGGTTATAAAATGTGTTCATGCTACCTGTATGAAGAGCATTTAAAAAAATAAAAGCCAATGACACCACGGAGCTGCTCATTATGTTAAAACTGATAACATTATTTGAATTGGGTGCTTTCCACATTCTAACATCCAGGCCCTCTGAAATCACCAGCTTTTCCTTCCTCTGGAGAGTTTTCAGATCTGGGGCTAACCTCTGCCAGGATGAAAGTACTTAGGCGTTTCTTCATACAGCAGTGAAATGCCGTACACTTTCTCTCCCTGAGTTGTGTTTATTTTAGTACCTGTTGTGTCTTCTGAACTGCTTCTCAACAGCGGGAACCATATTATTTCTATCTTTGCTCCCTCTAGAGCCAAGTGCTCTGCAGTACATAGAAGGTGCCCAATAAAATTGAGGGAGGATGGACAATTTCCTCGAGAACGAAACCAGGCTGCAAGGTGCATGAAATAGCATGCAATGGCAAGCCGACACTCCATCCCGAAATAGTGGCCACACAATCACATCCTTCTGGGATCTATTGATCCGTCTGTTGTTTCACTTCCAAGTCAACTTTCGCTTCCTCATTTGCTTAAAAAAAAAAAGATAGCAATAAAATTTGACATCATCCATTATGCCCTAGATGTTGTAAAGATCAATTGGATAAGATCTTTAAAGGTATTTTGACTCTGGAGAAAGGGAGATATGAGAACCATTGGCAGTACCATGCATTTAGTGTAATGTGTTTCCTGACAATGCCTTTATATATCATCCGCAGGCATCAGCAAAATTTTCATGGGTACAATTCCTGGAAAAAAATCTCTACTCTTTAATTCCCTCAGACTTTAAAATCTCTATTCTTTATTAAGCCAGGTTTCAAAGATGTTGACTTGCTTGTTTTCTACTGCTCTTAAAAGACAACGGCGCATTTGTGGTTTACATGTTGACAGCCTGTTTATGTTTTTGAGGAGGCTGGTAGTAAGATGGTAGCACACATCTGAAGAACATTTTGAGCACACTGGACACCAAGCGTAAAGTCAGAAGGTTGGGATATCTCATTCTTGGGAGGGTGGTGATTTCAAATAAAAGAACTGACTTTGGGAGACCCATGTGGGCGGATCACCAGGTCAGGAGTTCAAGACCAGCCTGGCCAATATGGTGAAACCCCGTCTCTACTAAAAATACAAAAATTAGCCAGGAGTGGTGGCATGCGCCTGTAGTCCCAGCTACTCAGGAGGCTGAGGCAGGAGAATTGCTTGAACCCAGGAGGCGGAGGCTGCAGTGAGCCGAGATGGCACCACTGCACTCCAGCCTGGGTGACAGAGCAAGACTTCATCTTCAAAGGAAAAAAAAAAAAAAGAACTGGTAGCTGGAAGGTTTTAACGTGATTCTCATTCACCCTAACTCCAGTCATGTTGACACACAAGCTACTTACCATTAAGGATGTTAATGTGAGGTTTTCTATTTTAAAAAAGTGCTGTCAGGGACACCTGCATTTTACTTGCTGAGTGGAAAGATTAGAATATGCCCGTGGGTGACTCTCTAAGCTAAGTTTTGGAAAGAAAACACCCCACTGCTGTTAGGGCAAAACCATCCATCCTTGGCACACATCCAAACAAACAAAAAATAAATTCAGCTTAGCTTTCTAATTTTTTTTTCCTAGCTGGGGGAAGGATGACACAGGTGAAGAGAGGATTATGGGCTTATAATCCCACATTTCCTAGCCTTGCTTCACTGAACTCAGGCAGATGAATTGCAGAAACGTGCAGGATTCCAGGCAGGTGGGTGATCAACCAGAACAAGGCCCAAGGAGTGGGGGTACAGGGGGCAGCAGGAGGGAGCTCAGGGGGCAGGTGGCCTTCAGGTGGACGGCTGTGTCCAGGCTGGGCTCTGGGTGCTGCAAGGGAGCCTGGAGCCAGGGGTCTCATTAGTACCTGGCTAGGACTGCAGCCGGCTGATGGCAAATACAGGCTATCAAAGCCCTGTCAGCACTCCTGAATGGGACAAAGAAAAGGCGCATTAATGATTAACTCTGCTAAAAGCTCCGGCTTTTGTATTCCCATGGTGCCTGGCCTATCTGGCTGCCATGTGACCGGCCCGGGCCATTTTCTCGCAGATTGGGGAAAGCTAGTGAGCAAACACAGGTGGTTCTGTGTCGGCCGTGCTGTCAGGGACAACCGCGGACAGCACCAGCTATGCCTGGTGAAATTAGCTGCTCTGTTTGCCTCCAGTTTTGCTTCCTGGTGCTCTTACTTTCTAAGTCGAATGTCATTTTGCCACTCATTTTCAACTATTCACAGGAGGTGCTAAAAAGGGGGAAAAGGCCCCCACGCAAAAATGGGAAAGGGAGACACACAGCATCATGTTCTTTGAACTCTGCAATAACGTTTGGTGACCAAAAGCGAGGGCAGGGCAAACTAATTAAAACCTCTCAGGTCTTTAACTTTCTGCAAGAGCAAATTTATTCTTCTCAAAGGGAATTATTTTAGTGATCCTGACCAAATAAGTAAGCCACAACAATGACGTCATAAGCCCGCTGGCGTGGACTCAGCTCGGCTCACTGTGCCATGGGGCCTGCTTTTCAAAATGGGCCATGGCACTAGTGCCCACCCATGGAAGCTGGGCAATGATAGGGTGCCTTTCCAAGTCTGACCCTGCCAATTCGTGGTTCAGAGTCAAGGTCCCTCTAGTGGCATTATTTGTTTAAATGCATTTCTTCCTTGGTCTACATCAGACAGACCTTCTTTTTCCTGTTCAAATATTTATATGTGTGTATTATTGCACGCGGCTTCAACTGCTCCCAATCACACCAGCGGCCATAAAGCACAGATTATCAGCATGAGGTGATAAAGGCCCTTTGAGTCAACACCAGAAATGAAGAGAAAATGAAATAAAGTTATAAAAAGAGGACAGCATAAATGTCTACAAAGAGTATATCAGTCTGCAGATATTCAAGCAATTAGCTACAATAGGAAAGGCATTTTATCCAAACTAAAGTACCCCTGACATGATTAACAATGTTTGATATTTAAATATAACATTCTGCCGGATTCCCAGTTAAGAAAGACAGCAGCTGCGAAGGCTTCAGATTGGAATACAGTTCAGAGTTAGTGAATATCAGCTCAAACACAGCCGCGGTGTGTGCCGTGTTGCTTTCCAGTGGACACGGACCACAGAATAAGTGTGAGCAGTCTTAAGCTGCAAACGGCAGGATGAGGCTGCTGTCATCTCTCAGTGCTCTTGGTCTGAGGTTTGTGGTGGTTATTCTCACTCCTCCCTCATTTTTCCTAAACTTTTGGTTTTTGTGAAAGGAAGAAAATATGGTCACAGGCCCCAGCTGCAGGGGAGACTTGGTGGCCCCTGGGTATAAGCACCTCAGTGTGGATTTCCACGTCATCAAGCAATTTTAGCAGACATATTTTTTTTGAAGGGGGCTGATAGTAATTGGTTTTTCTTTGCAGGTGCTGATAGGCAGGCAGTGGTGTCCATCTTGCCCGAATTACTTAGAACACAAGCGTCGTAGCTAAATAAATACCCTGTATTTATTTACTTCAAACCAAAAATAAACAATTATGAAGAGCATGTGGCCAAACTGAAAACTCAGTTTTTGGTTTATTTCCAGTGCCTCCTTGCTCTCCAACGTCTTTATGTTATTTATCAAAACCAAAATTACTTCTATGAAAAGATCAACATACTGACAAACCTTTAATTAGATTGACCAAGAAAAAGAGAAGAGGTGAACACCATCAATCAATACCAATTTTGGTCATATCCTGGGCAATAAAACAAATCTCAAAAAACATAAGAATTGAAATCATACTGAGTGTGTTCTCTGACTGCAATGAAATAAAAATAGAAATTAATAATAGAAAGATAACAGGAAAATCTTCAAATACTTGAAAATGAGACAATACACTTCTAAATGACACATAGGTCAAATAGGAAGCTCCGAGTTAGAAAAAAATTGAACTGAATAAAAATTAAAATATACATCAATGTTTGTGGTACACAGCTAACATGGTGCTAAGAGAGACGGACATTTACAGTACTAAGTGCACACATTAGAAAAACAATCCTCAACTCAATAATATAAGCTCCTACCTCAAGAACCTAGAAAAAGAAGAGCAAATAAGTCCAAAGCAAGAAGAAGGAATAAATTAATAAAAATACAGTCAGTACTCAATAAAAGTGAAAGCAGAAAGCAATAAAGCAAATCAATGAAAAAAAGAGTTGATTCTTTAAAAAGATTAATAAAACGGACACACCACTAGAAAGACTGACAAAGGAAAGGAGAGAAGACACAAACTACCATCTCAGGAGTGAAGCAGGAGATACCACTACAGACCTTGCAGACAACAAAGGATGGAAAGGAAATACTATAAACAACTATACACACATAAGTTTGACAACTTAAATGAAACGGACAAATTTCTTGAAAAAGAAAAAACATAACTTATCCAATATGAAACAGAAAATTTGAGTAGTTTTATAACAATGAAGGAAGTTGAAATTTTAATGTAATAACTCCCCAAAAGAGAAGTCTCCAATCCCAGACCGTTTCAATGGAAAATACTACCATATGGGTACAGTAGAATGAACACCAATTCTATACAATCTCTTCCAGCATGGAGAAGAGAGAAAACACTTTCCAATTTATTTTATGAAACTAGTATTACCCTGATACCAAAATCAGACAAGGGCAGTTCAAAAATAAAATTATAGACCCTCATGAATAAAAACAAAAAAGTCCTTAAGAATATATTAGCAAAGAAAATGCAGTGGTAGATAGAAAGAATTATACACCACTGCCAAATGGGTTTTATTCCCAGGATGGAAGGCTGGTTCCATATTGAATATTAATCCATGCAGTTCACCATACTAATAGAATGAAGGAGAAAAATCATATGATTACGTCAATCTACAGAGAAAACGAACTTGACAAAATTCAATGCCCATTAATGATAAAAGCTCTAAGAAAAATGAGAAAAGATAACATCCTTAACTTGACAAAGACCACTTACAGAAACCTACACCTAGGATTACTTAATTGAGAAATACTGAACACTTTTCCTAAGATGGGGAACAAGAAAAGAATGTCCCCTTTCACTCCTCTTTTTCAACATCCTGCCAGAACTTCTAGCCAATGCAGCAAGTCCAGAAGAGTAAATAAAAGACATACATATGAGAAGGAAGAAATAAAACTGTGTTTATTTGTGGGTGACATGTTTGTCTATATAGAAAATCTGAAGGAATCTACAGGAAATCTCTTAGAACTAATAAGTGAGTTCAACAATGCAGAATACAAGACAAATATACAAAAATTAATTGTATTTTTCCATACTAGCAATGAACACATGGACACCAAAATTAATATATAATATAATTTACAATTGCTCAAAAAAAGAGAAATGCTTAGGTATAAATGTAACAAAACATGTAAAGGACGTTTATGCTGCTGCCTACACAATGCTGGTCAAAGAAACCGGTGAAGAGCTAATTGAATCAAGGACACATCCTGTACTTACGGGTTGGAAGGCTCAACCTAATAAAGATGCCAATTCTCCCCAGATTCACATACAGCTTTAATGCAATTCCTATGGAAATTTCAGCAATATGTTTTTCATAGATATGAGCAACATTATTCTAAAATTTATATAGAAAGGCAAAGGAACTAAAGATAAACCATTTTGAAAAACAACAAAGTGAAAGAAATCAGTTTACTGGATGTTAAGACTTACTATGTAGCTACAGTAATCAAGACTCTGTAAAACTGGCAAAGAAACAGACGCAGAGATCAATGAAACAAAATAGGAAACCTGAAAATACACCCACCCAAGATGTCCCAGAAAGTTTTGCATAGTTGCAAAGGAGATTCAACGGAGGAAAAATAGCCTTTCAACAAATGGTGCTGAAGTAATTGGGCACCCATTGACAAAATATGAACCTTGACCTAAGACTCAAAACTTTGACAAAAATTAAATCAAAATGGACTACGGGCTTACATGTAAAATGTAAAACTGTAACACTTTTAGAATAAAACATTAAATCTTAGGGATTCAAGACTAGGCAAAAAATTCTTAGACTTTATACCAAAAACATGATACATAAAAGGAAAAATATAAATTTGGCTTTATCAAAAAAACTTTTCCATTATGAAAGAGCTTGTTAAGAGGACGAAAATGCAAGCTATAGACTGGAAAAACAATAATTGCGAACTACTTATTCAGAGAGGCTAATATATACAGTATATAAAGAACTTTTGCTGTGGCAGGACAATGGCTTGAACCCAGGAGGTGGAGGTTGTAGTGAGCCGGGATCACACCATTGCACCCTAACCTGGGTGTGAGAGAGACAGAGAGAGAGTGAGAGAGAGAGAGAGAAAGAGAGAGAGAGAAAGTCAACAATAAAAACCCCCAACAATTCTATTGGTAGATAGGCATGAAAAGACATTTCATGGAAGAGGATATACAAATTGCGGATACAAAAACTAAAAGGTCATTATGGATTAACTAAATCATTAACCATAAAAAAGATGCAAATTGAAATTACAGTGAGGAATAGTGACAATGACGAATGCTGTTAAGGATGCAGAGAAACAGAATCACTCTTTGACTTCTAGTGTGAAGGTTAAATGGTACGGCCGCTCTGGAAAACAGTTTAGCAATTTATTTAAAAGCAAACACATTACTACCATATGACCCAGCAATTGCATTCCCGGACATTTATACCAGAGGAATGAAGACTTATATTCATACAAAAGTTAAAATGTTTGTGGCAGTTTTATTCATAACAGTCCCAAACTGAAACAACACAGATGTCTTTCTAATAAATGAATAAGTAAAATGTGGTAGATTAATACCATAGAATAATACTCAGAAATAAAAGGGAATAAAATAGTGATAAATGAAACAACCTAGAAGAATTCCAGAGAATTATGCTGAAGGGAAAAAATTCCTTCTCCAATATTTCGTACTGTGTGATTCCATGACTACAACATTCTTGAAATAACAAAATTATCAAGAGGACAGATTAGTGTTGCCCAGGCTTAAGGAGAGTGTAGGGTGGAAAAGAAATGGGTTTGACTATGAACAGACAGCATGAAGGACCCTTATGGTGATAGAAATGCTTTCTATCTTGACTCTATCAATGTCAATATTGTGGCTAGCATATTGTACAATCATCTTATGTTACATTGGGGAAAATCTGACAAAGAATATATGGAATCTCCTTATATGATTTTTAGAAACTGCGTATCAATCTACAATTATCTCAAAATAGAAGGTTAGAAAAATCCGTTGCCAAGTTTTTTAAAAGAGAAGCTTTTAAGTTTTTTAGCCAGAAAATATCTGCAATAAAATGTAAAGAAACAACTGCAGCCAATGTTCCTAATGTCACTGATTGACTCTCAGGGGGCTCATAGGTGTAGCCCCCAGGACCTCCTTCCACATTACCTCTCTTAAAGGACAGACAGACAACCCAGGCTCTCTCAAGAATCAAAGCAGATCGCAGAAATAAGAAACTGTGCAATTTAATGTCATGATAACTTGTTCTGAAAACAATAGGTTAGTCACAGTCTGTAACTAACCACAAGTTAACCACTTTAGGTTTAATGAATAAAAATACCCTTCTCAGGATGCATAATCATGATTTTTAAATAAGAATAATTTAGCTAACCAGTTGCAAAGAATCAAAACAGCAGTATTAATGCTACAGGAACGGTTATCAACGAAAGCAAAACATCAGAGAAAGAGTTGATTGTGAATCAGTACATATGTATCTGTTTCTTTTTAATTTAAACCATACCCACTTCCAGTTAGGAACTGAGGTAGTCTCAAATATTAAAACACTCAGGGGCCATAGTTATCCATTCATATGTCTTCTGTATATTGCAAATCAAGCCAATATTGTTGGTTTCCCTCCTGTCTTACCTTCCCATCAGTAGAAAAAAGAGAAAAAAAAAGCAGGGAAAAAACCCTTGAAACAATGGAAGGTTTATTTGTAGCTTGTTTTCCAGGATATTTAGGTAGACATTTTTATTTTTAGTTGGGATTCTATACTTGGGCAATGCCATTTCCTTTTTTATTTTTATTTTTTTTTGAGATGGAGTCTTCTTGTCATCCAGGATGGACTGGAGTGGCGTGATCTTGGCTCACTGCAACCTCTGCCTCCCAGGTTCAAGTGATTCTCCTGCCTCAGCCTCCCAAGTAGCTGGGACTACAGGTGTGCACCACCATGCCTGGCTAATTTTTGTATTTTTAGTAGAGACAGGGTTTCACTGTGTTGGCCAGGCTGGTCTCAAACTCTGAGCTCAAGTGATCCACCCACCTCGGCCTCCCAAAGTGGTGGGATTACAGGCGTGAGTCATTGCTCCCGGCCAGCAATTCCACTTTCTAATGACCTTATGAATCCTTCTGTGAACTCCACATTTCACTCTGCAGTAACCAGTTTTCTCCCTGATTGGCTGCCTGAGGATGAGCATCCCCTAATACTCCAACTAACTCTGAGTATGGTAGCTGGCCTCTCCTTAGCACGGGGTCCCCACGCCTTCTCATAGCTCATAGCTGCTTCATAGCCACCATAGCCCTTGGGGTCTCATGAGCCCCACAAAGGTTTGAATTCCCAAGGGGAGCCTTCTCCCTTTGTGAAAGTGTAAGAAGGGAAGTGATATGGTGTTAATCAATACGCCCAGTGATAAATGTTTATCTTGAGCAGAAAGCAAATAGAGGCAGGTTAGTGAGCCCTTTATTGCCTGCAGCATGGCCAGAGCCACCTTCAGCAGCTGGCGTCTTTTCCAGGTCATATGGCAAAAAGTTTAGCAGCCATTTTTTTTTTTTTTTTGCTGGAGTGCTGAGGACAGGTAGGGAAAAAATTTGCCAAGCCTAGTATTTACAATGTATTTACTCTAAAATTTTCATGAATGTTTGTATGCATGTGTTTTCAGAGGCATAAGACCAACCTTGGAAGACTGTGCTAAGGTAAGCCCTGAGGCACCCACTAAATTAAAAGAGAGATGGGGAGAGAGGGAGAAAGGGAGGCGAAGAAGCAGGGAAGAAGGAAAGAGGGAGACAAAAACTGATTTAAAAGTAGTGTAAGATTTTCTAGGAAAGCTCTCCTGTCTGCACCCTTTGAGTTCCCTCTAAAGCAGTGAGTCTCAAACTTCGCAAGACTCCTCCTCCCCTGGAGGGCTGGTTAAAACATGAACTGTTGGGTCCTGTTCCCAGAGTCCCTAATTCAGTTAAGTCTGGGTTAGGACCAAGAACTTCTGACCATTTATGATAAGTTCCCAGCTAAGGCCGATGCTCTTGGTCAAAGAGCTCTGCTTTGAGAACCACTGCTGTAAGGCGTGGTTGCTCTTCCTGGGTTACCTCGTTGAACAGAGATTCCCATCAGTGGTTCAGCTGATGTTCCTGAGAATGAGCACATTAAGTCTCCAGTTTTTTCCTGAGCTGAGTGGAATTTCCTGGACTAGACAAAAAGATGGAATAATGAACCCACATTTGGCAGCCATGCAAGGTCAAAAACTAAGTTATAGCAGATACAAACTTCAGGCAGAGTGGCCACTAGCTCAAGGAAAATGACGGGCCATCACAAGGTCGATGAGAGACCACAATGCAGGGAAGCTGTTGTGAATATTCCCATTAAGGATCCCTTTAATGTTACAAAGTTCAATAAGAAAGCCAAAGCTACCTGACCATTTGGGCAAGTAAATTCTAATTTAGGCTGAGGCATGCAAGAAATGGGCAGGAAGAGCATTACAAAGCCGGGATTTCACAAGAGATTAACTTATTTAGTTAATAACTCTTGTAAATGGGGTTGTTATCTTGTTAGAGATGAAGGAACTGACTCTCCCAATATCACATTGCCTGAATATGGCAGAGTAAAGATAGAACTCAGGTAGCTGATTCCCACTCTCCTGGCTACAGCACATTCTCCTTAAAGATTATAACCACCCAGTGGGCATCTGCTCCCAATAAGAGGAGTCCTGGAGTATCCCGAGGGATTCTTAGGATGAGCGAGAAGAGCTAAGCAGAGCCACCCACTATCAGAAATCAGAATGGCATCTATTGACTTGCACAATAGACCCAACCACCTCATTATAAAATCAGTTGAGTGCAAGAGATGTGCTTGAAGAGGGACTCAGTAGGATTTCAGCCCCTGGGAAGCAGCTTCTGAGATGGAGATAAGTGTGCAGAAGATTGCTTACGAAGTATTCTTGGGGGGCAATAGTCATAGAGGGAAGGGAGGGGGAGGAAGAGGACTGGGCAGAGGAAGCATTGAGTGTCCATGCAGGCTCAAGGAAGCCTCAGCCCACTCCTTGGGCCCTCTGAAGGTGGGATGAGCCTTCAGTGCAATCCCTGGGAGGGGAAGGCTCTTTATGGCCCCACATGGCTACGGCTTTGGATGTGGGGATCCTGGGAAGAGAAGGCATGACCTTGGGTGAAGCAGCTTTCTGTCCCTAAGGCAAATTAAATGATGTATTGCAGAATCTGGTCCAGTTCAAGGGATCCAGCATCGGCACAGATGGATTTTACATGTTTCAGAGGCCTTCATTCAAAATTACAGTTGAACTCTAATTTAATTTCGACCCTGGAATGTGCAAACTGAGGGTAAAAAAATTCACTTTGACTTAAATAAAAAAGAAACATGAATAGCTCTTACTGAAATTAGCCATATTGGCATCTTACAATCATAAATGCTTGTGGCAGAGGCTGTGTTTATTCCCTGAGATCCTTTCACCCCTGATCCCTTACAATAATATATCCCCAGTTTTTCAGCAGGTTATTTATGTAAAAGACTACATTTCCTGGCCTCCTGCGGGCGCCGGGTATGAACATGTGACCAAGATTAGGCCAATGAACTATAAACAGAAGTGTCACATGGCAGCTTTGTGGGTCCTTTCTTAAAAGAGAACTAATGGATCCTCTTACCTGGAAAGGGGACATGGTGTTGCCATCTTGCATCATGAAGACCAGGGCCATAGCTTACAGACAGTTGATTAGTGAGCTGCCGGGAATTTGTGGACAACAACTTGGATTTATGTGAGAGAGAAATAAGCTTTTGTCTTGCTTACTTCACCCATTGTGGATCTGTTAGTTGCTGTCAAATCTAGTCTTAAGTAATACAAATGCATAAATGTTTGACTATTTTGAGTATTGATTCTTATGTTTGTTCATTTTTCAGAATGAGAATGGCTTACTCCAAGCACACATAGGCCACAAATACACAAACACACACACACACAATTATAAGAGATTAGTGATTCTTATTCACTATTTGGCAGACTTATTTTTTTCAGACATTTTGATGCCAATATTAAGTACTTTTTATTGGCTAAGTCCAGTACAAAATTTAGAAACAGCAATGTATTATCATGTAGATGTTCATTTCATTTAAATGAATGGCACTATGAAGAAAGTACATCTCTGCAGTACGTGGAAAACATATGGGTGGTAGTCTACAAGGGGATATTAATTTTGCACTTTCCATCTGGCATCCACAAAAGATTCATTCTCAGAAATAGTAAAAATCCGAGGTCATACTAAAATATCACATCTGCCGTGAAGATGAAGGTCTTATGATGTTTGAAATTAGGAGCTATCACACCTGCAATAATTCTGAAAAGACACAATTCTGCTCCTGGTCTCCCAATTGCACAAAGCACTGACATAATTAAAGCGTGTGTGTGTGTGTGTATGTGTAAATTCTGAGATGCGTTGTGGTGCCTAAAAGCCATTTGAAAAATCACTGAGATTCAGGAAGTAGTATTTAATCTTCATAATCTTATCAGTGACATGCTAATTAGCTCTCTCTCATTAGCCATTCAAATGTCAGAGGAAAGCGACTGAAATACTTGGGGAGGGTCGCTCTGGGATGCTACACTGACCCTATCAATTTTGAATGGCAGCACACTTTGATTTTAATATTTGTGTTGGACCAATTCTGGTGGATAAGACGTACTCCTGTAGAAGAAAAATCTGGAAAAAAGCCCATAAGTTTCAGGTTTTAAGTAAATGTGTAAGTATGTGAAAGTAGGTGAAATGGAAGAGAGGTTTAGCCACCGTGTGGTGGGATTCACCAGATTTGGGTTCAAATGCAGGTTTTCCACTTACTGGCTGAAGTGGGACTGCTGCTGCCTTATTCAAACCACCTTGCCTACCTTTAGGGTTTGTTTTCCCTCTCCTAGTTTTGGTGTGCCTTTGTTTTCAACAGCCATACCTGTGATTCTTTTCTTATAGTGCAGAGTGAGCTGAAATGCCTAGGGATTGTACATGCCCCAGAGGGACCTGGTGCCACCCCACTTCCTGTTAGAAGACACTCTGGGAGATAATTTACACCCACTTCCCCTGAGGATCAGGATGAACCTACCCTCCAGGGAATTGTTCCTGACAACTCATCCTTGCTCTCTTCCTTCCTTTTCTTATTCTGCACTTGACTCTCTTATTTCCTCTGGGAGCACTTCCTTACTGAATTACTAAATTACTTGTTCATGAATCCTTGTATCAGAGTCTGTTTCTGGGGAACGGGATGTGAGATAGTTGTTCTGTGATGTTAGGCATTTTTTTTTTCTCTTCTATTCCCTCAACTGAAGACTACAGGCAACAAGTGTCTTCACTTCATGGGGTTCCAGTGAAAGTTAAGCAAGACAATGTGTGTAGCCAGCACCTGATATGTATTTAGAGTATGATCAGCGTTACCCAGAAGGAGCTCGCAGAGAAAGAAAAACCTGTTTTGTTCATCTATATCTCAGCCCCTTCTTCTTTTCCTTTAAAGCACATACTGCAACTTGTAGTTTTTTTAAACATCTGCTTGATTGGGTTTACTTCATGCCTCTCACTGAATGGTAAATTCCTGAATGACAGAGACTGTACCTCAGATGACTGACTGTCCCAATTTGCCTGAGACTGACCTGATTTTATACTGAAAATTCTGTGTCCCGATTTACCTCCTTAAGTCCTGGGTAAATCAAGATGGTTGTCACACTACAGATTTCTTATTTATAATTGCATCTTACCATCTAAGCACAGAAACAGCATATAGTAGATGAAAATATTTGATAAAGTTTTGATAAATGAATACATGTGACTTTTTTTCAAACTTTTATTTTAAGTTCTGGGGTACCTGTGCAGGATGTGCACATTTGTTACATAGGTAAATGTGTACCATGGTGGTTTGTTGCACAGATCAACCCATCCATCACCTAGGTATTAAACCCAGCACCCATTAGCTATTCTTCCTGATGTACTCGTTCCCCCACTCCAACAGGCCTCTGTATGTGTTGTTTCCTCACCATGTGTCCATGTGTTCTCGTCATTCAGCTCCTGCTTATAAGTAAGAACACAAGTGTTTGATTTTCTGTTCCTGGGTGTGCTGAGGATAACAGCCTCAAGCTCCATCCATGTCCATGAAAGGAATGTGATCTTGTTTCTCTTTATGGCTGCATAGTATTCCATGGTATATACATATCACATTTTCTTTATCCAGTCTATCATTGATGGACGTTTGAGTTGATTCCATGTCTTTGCTATTGTGAATAGTCCTGCAATGAACATATGTATGCATGTATAATTATAATAGAATGATTTATATTCTTTTGAGTATATATCCAGTAATGAGATTGTTGGGGCAAATGGTATTTCTGCCTCCAGATCTTTGACGAATCACCACACTGTCTTCCACAGTGGTTGAACTAATGTATACTCCCACCAACAGTCTAAAAACATTCCTATTTCTCTGCAACCTCACCAGCATCTATTGTTTACTGACTTTTCTTTTTTTTTATTATTATACTTTAAGTTCTAGGGTACATGTGCATAACGTGCAGGTTTGTTACATATGTATACTTGTGCCATGTTGGTGTGCTGCACCCCTCAACTCGTCAGCACCCATCAAGTCATCATTTATATCATGTGTAACTCCCAATGCAATCCCTCCCCCCTCCCCCCTCCCCATGATAGGCCCCAGTGTGTGATGTTCCCCTTCCCGAGTCCAAGTGATCTCATTGTTCAGTTCCCACCTATGAGTGAGAACATGCGGTGTTTGGTTTTCTCTTCTTGTGATAGTTTGCTAAGAATGATGGTTTCCAGCTGCATCCATGTCCCTACAAAGGACGCAAACTCATCCTTTTTTATGGCTGCATAGTATTCCATGGTGTATATGTGCCACATTTTCTTAATCCAGTCTGTCACAGATGGACATTTGGGTTGATTCCAAGTCTTTGCTATTGTGAATAGTGCCGCAATAAACATACGTGTGCATGTGTCTTTGTAGTAGAATAATTTATAATCCTTTGGGTATATACCCAGTAGTGGGATGGCTGGGTCATATGGTACATCTAGTTCTAGATCCTTGAGGAATTGCCATACTGTTTTCCATAATGGTTGAACTAGTTTACAATCCCACCAACAGTGTAAAAGTGTTCCTATTTCTCCACATCCTCTCCAACACCTGTTGTTTCCTGACTTCTTAATGATTGCCATTCTAACTGGTGTGAGATGGTATCTCATTGTGGTTTTGATTTGCATTTCTCTGATGGCGAGTGATGATGAGCATTTTTTCATGTGTCTGTTTGTTTTTTTCTTGTAAATTTGTTTGAGTTCTTTGTAGGTTCTGGATATTAGCCCTTTGTCAGATGAATATCCAACCATTCTGACTGGCATGAGATGGAATCTCATTGTGCTTTTGAATTGTATTTCTCTAATGATCAGTGATGTTGAGCTTTTTTTCACGTTTGTGGGCTGCATGAATGTCTTCTTTTGAAAAGTGTCTGTCCACGTCCTTTGTCCACTATTTAGTGGGGTTGTTTGTTTTCTTTCTTGCAAATTCATTTAAGTTCCTTGCAGATGCTGGATATTAGGCCTTCATCAGATGGATAGATTGCAAAAATTTTCTTCTTGTGACTAACCAGTTCTCCAAGCACAACTTATTAAACAGTGAATCATTTCCCCATTGCTTGTTCTTGTCAGGTTTGTTGAAGATCAGATGGTTGTAGGTGTGCAGTCTTATTTCTGAGTTCTCTATACTGTTCCGTTGGTCCTTGTGTCTGTTTTTGTACTAGTACCATGCTGTTTTGGTTACTATAGCCTTGTAGTATAGTTTGAAGTTTGGTAGTGTGATGCCTCCAGATCTGTTCTTTTTGCTTAGGATTATCTTGGCTATTTGGGCTTTTAAAAATTCCATATGAATTTTAAAATAGTTTCTTCTTATTCTATGAAGAATGTCAATGATAGTTTAATGGAAATAGTGTTGAATCGATAAATTACATTGATTCTTCCTATCCATGATCATGGAATGTTTTTCCATTTGTTTGTCCTCTCTGATTTCTTTGAGCAGGGGTTTGTAGTTCTCATTGAACAAGTCCTTCACTTCCCTTGTTAGCTATATTCCTAGGTATTTTATTCTCCTTGTAGCAATTGTGAATGGGAGTTCATTCATGACTTGACTCTCTTGTTTGTTGCTGGTGTATAGGAATGTTTTTGATTTTTGCACATTGATTTTGTATCTTGAGACTTTGCTGAAGTTGCTTATCAGCTTTGGAAGCTTTTGGGCTGAGATGATGGAATTTTCTAGATATAGGATTGTGTCACCTGCAAACAAAGAAAATTTGACTTTCTCTCTTCCTATTTGAATACGCTTTATTTCTTTCTCTTGCTTGATTGCCCTGGCCAGAACTTCCAATACTATGTTGAATAGGAGTAATGAGACAGGGCATCCTTGTCTTGTGCCAGTTTTCAAAGGGAATGCATCCAGCTTTTGTCCATTCAGTATGATATTGGCTGTGGGTTTGTCATATATGATTCTTATTATTTTGATGTATGTTTCTTCAATACCTACTTTATTGAGAGGAGAGTTTTTAACATGAAGGGATATTGAATTCTATCAAAGGCCTTTTCTGCATCTGTTGAGATAAACTTGTAGATTTTGTCTTTAGTTCTGTTTATGTGATGAATTACATTATTGATTTGTGTATGTTGAAGCAATTTTGCAGCCTGAGGATGAAGCCAACATGATCTAGTGGATAAGCTTTTTGATGTGCTGCTGGATTCGGTTTACCAGTATTTTATTGAGGATTTTTACAACGATATTCATCAGAGATATTGGCTGGAAGTTTTCTTTTTTTGTTGTATCTCTGCCAGGTTTTGGTATCAGGATGACGCTGGTCTCATAGGATGAGTTAGAGAGGAGTCCCTCCTTTTCAGTTTTTTGGAATAGTTTCAGTAGAAATGGTGCCAGCTCTTCTTTTTGCCTCCGGTAGAATTCAGCTGTAAATCCATCTGGCCCCGGGCTTTTATTGGTTGGTAGTCTATTTATTACTGCCTCAATTTCAGAACTTGTTATTGGTCTACTCAGGGATTCATTTTCTTCCTGATTCAGTCGTGAGAGGGTGTCTGTGTCCAGAAATTTATCAATTTATCCTGAATTTTCTAGTTTATGTGGATAGGAGGTGTTTATAGTATTCTTTGATGGTTGGTTGTATTTCTGTGGGGTCAATGGTGATATCCCTCTTATCATTTCTGGTTGTGTCTATTTGATTCTTCTCTTTTTTTCTTTATTAGTCTAGCTAGTGGTCTATCTTTTTTTTCCCCCAAAATAACAGCTCCTGGATTTGTTGATTTTTTAAAAGAATCTTTCATGTCTCTATCTCTTTCACTTCAGCTCTGATCTTAGTTATTTCTTGTCTTCTGCTAGATTTCGAATTTGTTTGCTCTAGTTTTTTAGTTATGATGTTACGTTGTTACTTTGAGATCTTTCTAGTTTTTTGATGTAGGCATTTAGTGCCATAAGCTTTCCTCTTAAAACTGCTTTAGGTGTGTCCCAGAGATTCTGGTACATTGTTGTTCTCATCAGTTTCAAAGAACGTCTTAATTTCTGCCTTAATTTCGTTATTTGCCCAGGAGTCATTCAGGAGCAGATTGTTCAATTTCCATGTAATTGTGTGATTTTGAGTGAATTTCTTAGTCTTGAGTTATAATTTGGTTGCACTGTGGTCTAAGAGACTGTTTGTTATGATTTCAGTTCTTTTTTATTTGTTGAGCACTGTTTTACTTCCAATTGTGTTATCAATTTTAGAGTAAGTGCCATACATGATATTTTGTAACGCATTTTCTGATTTTTTTTTTTTCAGAGAAATGTTCACAGACTCCGAGGAAGGCAAAATAATGGTCTCCCCACAGATAGCCACATCCTAATCCCTTGTACCTGTGTCTATGTTAGATTACAAGGCAAAGGGGATTAGGTTGCAGATGGAATTAAGGATTACCTTTCAAGAGGGAGATGATCATGGATTATCTGGGTGAATCCAATGTAGACACAAAGTTCACTATAAGTGGAGGAGAGAGACAGGAGGGTTCAGAGGAAGATATGACTACAGAAGACATCAAGAGAAGACCACAACCCTTGCCCCTCTCACTGGCTTTGAAGATGAAAGGAGAGAGTCACAAGCAAAGCATCACAGGAAGCTTCTAGAAGATGGAAACAGCAAGGAAAGGGATTCTCCTCTAGAGTCTCTAAAGGAGAAAGCATCCTTGCCCACATCTCAATGTTAGCCCAGTGAGACTAATTTTGGTCTTCTGACTTACAGAAATGTAAGACAAGAAATGTGTGTTTAAAGCCAAGAAGTTTGTGGTAAATTGTTACATCAGCAACAGAAAACTGATACAGACTCTTTCAAGATCCACTGAAAGTTACACAAAGTTCCTGCAAAGGAAAAATAAAATGCATTAAATTTGGGGAGATCCCAGACCATGACCTCCAGGTGAAGAGTCACAGCTCTGACACGGAGAGCCATATTCTGCATGGAAAACAGGATGGGCTCCTTAAAAAAACCATACACGTTGTTGGGCTTCAGATGCTTGGCTGCTGGGCACATATGCAGGTTTATAAAGCAAGTATCTGGGCTAAATACCACCGGCAACCCTCACAATGTGTGAGATGCCATGGTCAAGCATCAGAGAGCACCAGCTTGGAGGGAGGGGATCAGCTTCTCTTTTTTTATAGTAGTGTATAAGTTCCAGTTTCTCTCTGTGCAAATATGGAGTGGGTCTTTTCGATTCAGAATTTCAAGTTTCAGCTGTCAGAAAAACACTGCAGTGGGCACTGTCAGACTAGCAAGATGAAAAAGGCAGGGTCTTTCATGGTGTGATGCTCAGGGTCAGCTCTGATGGTCACCAGAGGCCTTGTCCACTGTGGATATGGGGGAGGTGGATGCAGACCTGAGGGTCCCAGAAGTCTTGAATAGGGTCATAGGGTATTGCAGGTAGAGACTGCTGTTGGAGCAAAGGCCCACAGTAGGAAAGAACCAAATGTCTAAATAATATCCTGTGACTTTGCACTATAAGTAGTGAGACTGCTATCTAAAAGAAAACAAAGGCAATACAATGTAAATATAAATCCAAGTGGGTGTTATTCCTTCCTGTGGACGTACTTGCATTCACTTATCCTATGTGTAGTTTATCCATGAAACGTGAATCCCCTCACTGCTATCCAACCCAATTGCTCTCTTGTCACATTTTAGTTTTGATTGTAGGCACTTTTACCCATTTTTCTCATCTGCCTTCTCAAACAGTTGGCTTTGAGTGACTTTAAATTGTTTTAAGCAAATGAAGAGCCTCATCATTTTGAGTATCTTTTAGAAGCATCAAAGACTTCAAATTTCACAAGCATAGGCTGTTTTTGATAACACTTACTCTGTTTGACTAGAGAATAGTCCCCTGAGTATTGCTTTGAAGGAATTAATATTCATCTTGGTGCAAAAGTTCTGCCTGTTTATTTTAAAACAGAACAAATTATTGTACCTGTGAAATACAATAAATAAAATACGTAAAACTACTTTGTGAATTGCTTGATAGCATAGCAAATGCTAACTCTGTGGTTAGCATTTATGATTAAATGAAAGCAGTTACAAAAAAGTCTACTGTAACTTTTTGTAGTTAAATTTGCATACATATTCACAGAAGTCTAAATAAATATATTCCTATATGTATAATACCAAAATAGCAGTATTCCTGAGTGTTAGCCATAATCCCTGAGTAGTGGGATTATTTTTCATTTATCTGTGATTTCTCAGCTTCTTCAGTAAATATTTTTATACCTGTAAGACTTTTCCAGAAATCCCGACAAGACATTTGTAGTCCTGTTTAGTTTCTTCTTATACTTCCTACTGGGTAGATATTGATAGTTTTTAATGGTGTTGTTTCAGTTGTTTTGGGGACAGCATTATTTCTAGGACTTCCCGGCCTGAAGTCTCCTGGAAGCTACTTATTTGTGCAACAGACACTGTGCATTATCTCCATGTAAAGACCTTTACAAAACTCAGCAGATGGGCCCTTGCTGTGCCCATCTCTTGTTCTGCAGGGTACAGACACGGCCAGGCATATCCTGGGAAAGAGGGTAAGAGGAGTCTCAGGAGCAGCTCTGGCACAACTTAGAATGACAGAACACAGGTCAGGTGTACACTTTGCCTTATAAAAGCTGATACCCACAGCTCTTTCTATACCCAAGACAAGGGTGCCTGTACAAGTGATCACGTATTAAGAATGTATTCCTAGGGAAAGTCGGTGAGGAAGGGGAAAAATCAGGCCAGGAAGGGAGGAAGCCAAGAGAGGTGTTATCTCAAAGTTGTGCGAGGGGATCTTCAGCCTGACCCTGCAGGGACTCTGGTATGTAAGGTACTTGTCCCACTGCAAGGCAAGGTGGCTATGCTTTCATACCCCACACTGCCAATCACTGTCTATGGCTTGCCCCAAGTCGGGCACTTCTGCCATCTGCATGAAGAGGGCAAAGGCTTCTGGTGGCCAAGGGCGGAGCCCCAAAGGAGAGCCTTGATGCTATCATTCCTCTTTGGAAATGAACACACTGATGAAGTTTAATTCCATGCACCATGTACTCCAGACATCTCCGGCCTGTATGCTCACACATTGTCAGGCTCTGGGGGATTAAAATCAATGCAGACCTCTGAGTGTCTTTCTCCTTAACTTGATTGTAAATAACAATGCAGAGTAAACTAACAAATAGGAAAATTTTCAAATAAGACAGCGTATTCATTTATTCTTGGGCAATAATTCTCGTTATAGTGCAGTAGCATAGGCTTAGGAAAGAAACACCCGGAGCCTCCCCTCAACAGAAATATCCATCAGTTTGAATTATAACTTAGAATGGCTGATTAGACTGCTTCCTTGCAAGAATTCTGAGGCCAGGTGTGAATTCAGAGGGGGAGATGGGCATGATTGATTAATGATGTCTGCTAGTTGTGACTTTAGAGAAGATGAGTGAGATTGACTAGTGTTGTCTTCCAGATGTGAATTTTTAGAGGAAGTTGGGGGCAAATTCAGAGGGGAGATGGGCATGATTGATTAGTGATGTCTTCCAGCTGTGACTTTAGAGAAGGAGATGAGTGTGATTGATTAGTGATGTCTGCCAGATGTGAATTCATAGGGGCAGTTGGGGTGAATTCAGAGGGGAGATGGATGTGATTGATTAGTGATGTCTGCCAGATGTGACTTTATAAGGAGATGTGATAGATTAGTGTGTTAGATTAGTGATGTCTGCCAGGTGTGTATTCTTAAGGGAAGTTGGGGTGAATTCAGAGGGAGATGGGTGTGATTGGTCAGTGATGTGTGCCAGGGTCCTGGGAACCGACAATTGGGCCCATGGACCAGGTAGGTTCCATCCCTGCTTTCTTTTGTGGTTAAAGTTCATTAGGGTAAATTTACCACATAGTCCACACCTTAGCTGAACTTGGTCAGGAAGACATTTCCTTTTCCTTTTTTTAAAAAGTCTCTCTTTCCCTCTTTCTCTCCCCCCTCCCCCATTTTATCTCACTTTGGAGCTTATAGGTTTTTATTCTATAAACACTTAGCCGTCTTTGTGACACGGACTCATTCAGGACATGTTTACAGTACTTAATGACATCTCCCTGAGAAATAATGAGAATGCCTTTAAAGGTTGTCTTCCTCCCTGTGCGAGCAGAGGGACACACGCCAGGCCTGCGAGATGAGAGCCGAGGGTCTGGCGGGGGGAAAATTGACTTAATTTCTTTTCACCACATGAAATGGAGTGTCTGGGTGATCTGACCTAAATGCATGGCCTAAAAACCAATTAATTCTGAATTGCGAATTTGTGAGCGCATTAAGCTGTGCATGGAATTTCCGATGAGCCAGACAACGCATACCTGCCTTATTTGCAAAATGTGGAGATTTTTTTCCACATAAATTTGCCTAATGGTCCATTATTAAAGTGCAGCTTCAGTCATATTGTACCTCAGCTCAGGGGAAGACCTGTAGTGGCTCCCCGTGCCCTTCCTGTGGAACTCAAGTCCTTGGTCTGGCTTACCTGGTCCTTAGTAGTGTGGCCCCGGCCTCTCCTCAGTGTGGGGGAACTCCTCCTACGGGTCAGGGTCCTTTAGTGCTGTCATCAGAGGGGACCTTACTTCCTGCTGCAATGGCTCTGAAGCTAGACTTACACTACAATCCCTATGCACAAGCGGTAAGGTACCGAGCCACTGTCATCATGGAGTTGGGGAGAAAGTGCGCAGCTCACCACCCCCAACCTGGCCTTGATGCTCCCACTGCCCTGCAGTTACTCATTCTGTTTTCTCTGCCTGTTAGATTAACACTCATTTCATTGTAATTGGTTTAATTCACCTAATGTTCATGGAGACTACTGTGCATATGACACTGATTTGTTTGTGGGAAACAAAAATTAACCAGACATAGCAGCTGCTTAAATGACCAAATCAGAAAAAGTTGGCAGGAAATGTGAATAACTATAGTAAAGGTTTAATTTGGTGACTTACAATAGAGCTATAATTAAAACACTAGGAGAACACATAGGAGGGAGCTTGGTATGTGTTTCTGCATGTGTGTGGTGGTGTATGTGGTGGTGTGTATGGTGTGTGTGGTGTGTGTGTGTGGTGGTGTGGTGGTGTGTATGGTGGGTGTGGTATGTATGGTATGTTTGTGGTGGTGCATATGTGTGTGGTGGTGTGTGTATGGTGTGTGTGGTAGTGTGTATGGTGTGTGTGGTGGTGTGTATGGTGTGTGTGTGTGGTGGTGTGTATGGTATGCGTGCGGTGGTGCGTGTGTATGGTGTGTGGTGGTGTGTGTGTGTGGTGGTGTTTGTGGTGGTGTGTATGGTGTGTGTGATGGTGTGTATGGTATGTCTGGTGTCTGTGTGTACGTGTGTGATGGTGTGTATGGTATGTGTGTGGTGGTGTGTGTGTATGTCTGTAGTGGTGTGTGTGTATGTGTGTGGTGGTGTGGTGGTGTGTATGGTATGTATGTGGTGGTGTTCGTGTATGTTTGTAGTGGTCTGTGTGTGTGTAGTGATGTGTGTGTATGTGTGTGGTGGTGTGGTGTATGTGTATGTCTGTAGTGGTGTGTGTGTGTGGTGGTGTGGTGGTGTGTATGGTATGTGTGTGGTGGTGTGTGTGTATGTCTGTAGTGGGGTGGTGTGGTGGTGTGTATGTAGTCTGTATGAATGTGTGTGTATGTGTGTGGTGGTGTGTGGTGTGTATGGGTATGGTATGTGTGTAGTGTGTGTGTGTATTCTGTTTAGTGTGTGTGTATGTGTGGTGGTGTGTGTATGTCTGTAGGGTGTGCGCGTGTATGTGTGTAATGGTGTTTGTATGTGTGTGGTGGTGTGCGTGTGTAGTGGTGTATGTGTATGTGTGTGGTGGTGTGGTGGTGTGTATGGTATGTGTGTGGTGGTGTGTATGGTATGTTTGTAGTGGTGTGTGTATGTGTGTGGTGGTGTGTATATGTCCATGGTGGCGTGTATGTGTGCAGTGGCATGTGTGTATGTGTGTGGTGTTGTGTGTGTATGTGTGTGGTGGTGTGTGCATGTGTGTAGGTGTGCGGTGGTGTGCGTGTGTGTAGTGGCATCTGTGTATGTGTGTGGTGGTATGTGTGTATGTGTGTGGTGGTGGGTGTGATGTGAGTCTGGGTATGGGTGCATGTGTTGTACATGCGTGTGTGGTGTGTGCATGGGTGAGAGGTTTGTGTGGGTATGCCGTGGTGTGAGTGTGGTGTGGGGCGTGTGTAGTGGGTTGTATAGGTGCACAGGTGGGTGTTTTGGTGGTAATGGTGATTGTGTGTATATGGTGTGCGTGTGTTTTGCAGATTATGTGTGTAGTGTTAGTGGTGCGTGTGTGTAGTGTGATGCATGTGTGCACAGGTGTGCTGTGGTGGAGATGTGTGTGTGTGGTGTGTATCTGGTGTGTGTGTTTGTGGCGTGGGGCAGGCTGGGTCCTAGCAGGCTTCCTGGGAGAGAAGGTTGGAGTCTGAGAAGTGGGTGTGGCATCTCTGAGGAGGCGGAGTGGAGAAAGGGTGAGGGTGGCTGTGCACACATGTAAATACACCACCACACCCATGGTTGTGGGCTGAACTCTGCCCCACTCCACTTTTAAATGTTGAAGGCTTAACCCTGGTACCTCAGAATGTGACCTTATGTGGAAAGAGGACCTTATGTCGTTGCAGATGTGTTTAGTTAAGATGATGTCATACTGGAATAGGGTAGGCCCACTCCAAGATGACAGCATGCAGGGAGAATGCCATGTGCAATTGTGGGCAGAGGCCGGGTTGAAGGGTCTACAAGCCCAGGAAAGTCCGAGATTGCCAGCAAAACACCAGAAGCTGGGGGAAGCATGGAGTGGGTTCTCCGAAGGAACGCCCCCTGCGGCATCTACAACTCAGACTTCAGCCTCTGAAACTGTGCGACATAAAATTTCCATGCTTTAACCCACCCAGTTTGTGGAACTTGTTACACAGCCATGGCAAACAAATGCACCCAATGTCTGAAAGTCCTTTGATTTACGACTCACAGAGAGTTACCCTTTGAAAATTCTCAGAATAAAATGCAAATTTCAAGACTCACAGGAGTCAAGATCCAAACCTTTGGTATATTGTAAGCATCCACATTTCACTCTTTTTGTTAAAATAAGAACCATTCCAGGTCCAACTGTCTTCTGCAGACCTTCTGTGTGGAATATTTTCCTGGAGTTGGAACAGCAGACTTGGGGATGGTGCTGTGGGTTTGTTTTGTTTATTGTTGAAATTCCAAGAAAGAATTTTCATTTGCAGCTGGTAAGTTCATCTGAAGTCCCTTTATCCTCACCTGACCCAAGGCACATTCACCAGGACCCCAGACTTAAGCTGGCTACAAGTCAACTGTACTGTTACCTACTTTGTTGTTCCAGAAAAACGTGTTTTGTTTTGTTTTTGGGTTGAGTTTCACTGACCCTTCTCTGACTCCTCCCTGCTCTATTTCCTTTTGGAGGGAAAATTATTTCACAGATTTGCTGGATTTACTCATGAAGACTCCACCAATAAATTCCTAACTCAAAAGATTAAAGACATTTATGTACAACATACAAAAAGAAAAAGTCTTGCTTACATCAGAGTCCTGCTGTTTGTATAGCTTAATCAAACAGAGGATGTTTGACAGACAAGGACTAACACAGACATTTCTTGTTTTCTAAAACAAGCCTCAATTACTCAAAAAATGTTGCCTGCTTTGTTGGCTTTAAATGTTTTGATCTCTGTCTGATTTATGGCAGTCCCATGTATAGAAATAGATCTCCCCTTAACCACCTGTAAGCAGGTGTATCCCTTAAGCACAGTTGCTAGGACCTGGGATTCATTCATCAACTGCACCTACTTGGAACCAGAAGCATTCAGCATCTTTTATCACTGTGACCCAGTCAGCAGGTCTATTTGATTATAAATATTCAATTCTATATGACAACCACAGACAAAAGAAAAAAAGAAATTTGGGGAAAGATGACCAGGATATGAATTCAGAGAAACAAAAGGAATGAATATTTATGAAATATCTATTTTTGGATCAAAACTTAGGGAGGCATGTTTCTTTCTTTCTTTTTTTATTTTTGTTTCTGATACTTGAAAAAATTAAGTGTGACTTTGAGCAAATTACTAAATCTTTTTCTAAAAAACATCATCTGTAAAAGGTAAACATATTAAATAAAAAGTTNTTTCTAAAAAACATCATCTGTAAAAGGTAAACATATTAAATAAAAGTTACATAATGCCAACTTATATTTATAAAGTGACTGTGATTTTCTTCTGTCATATTTTCATGATTTACATTTTACAATATTCGTTCAAGTTCTTCAACTCCATTGATTAGAAGATACTTCAAATTTTCTTGAACAAATAAATAAATGCATGACTAATATTTTTTCAAAAGGTGTGTGATGAAACATCATGGTAACTCTAGGAGATATAACTGAACACGTACCCAGACTTGGTGTCTTCTCATGAAAGATAAAGATAGCTTTTATCATTTTCTATTCTCCTTACAATCAGGGAACTATCTGTATTGTTTTTCATAAAATTTAAACACTTTCTAAACATGCAAACCTAAAATATAATAAAATATTTTGTAGGTAAGTATTATGCAGGCTTTGGTTGAGATTGAAAGCGGCACAGCACTATAAAGATGTTGTGTATTATCTGACGCAAAAGTGATTTCAGGATATTCTGTAGAAATCACAAGAGAAGGCAGGTGCCATCTTCTATTCGACAGAGTCATTTTTAGCAGTTTTCTGAATGGGTGTTGTAAGATTCACTAAAATCAGCAAGATTGCCTAAGGGAAGTAGCTTCTTGGCATTACGGAATTGAGAAACTGAATGCCTCTTGGCGAAGTTGACCAGCTCCAACAGCCACCACTGACAATGCTGTGTTTTCAGGTTGTGATTATTAACGACCTGGAATTTCCAAGTTTAAGCATGTATTCTGCAGTTGGAGGCCTCTCAGGGCCTCTGCCTTTTGTCTGCATTAGACATAGAAAACTGTATCTAGGAAACTTTCTCTTACCTAGGAAGCAACAGCAACAGGTCTTGGAGATGATAGATGTGTTGCAAGCTCTGGTCTTCCAATTTCAGAATCAGTAGGAGTGGTGGTTGTAATACATCCCACCCTAGTCTTCCTAGATGAGCAAACAAATGGAGGGCTCCTCCTTGCAGGGCCTGACAGTGAGATGGGTGAGGCATCTCACCAGCACATCCTCCAGCTCCAGCTCACCCACCCTGGGGGAAATTGAAAGATAGCATCCAAGCTGCAGATCCTGCCATGAATCAGTTCTGCACTATTCCTGCAGAGCAGGGTTGGGGGCTGTTTGACTTGCTTTCTGCTTGCTCCTTTGGACAGCTCTCATTTGCATGTGAGTATTAGAGAAATCTTGTATGAGGAGACAGATGTCCTCAGGGTGTCACATGTGCCCGCCTCATTCTGATGCGAGCACCTCATTCTCAGAAGCCCCTTGCTTAAAAAGAGAGGAGGCTGCTTAGATGAATGTTTATTATAAAGACTAAGCTTTCACCCCACTCTGCAGACTTGACTGAGTCAGTGGACAAAATTTCAGTCAAGGAACTAAGCTCTGAGCTTTACTGATAGGCTGGTATGGAAAACCTTCCTGGACTCCTTAAATATATCCTTCGAGGTTTTGACATTTCTGTGATTGGAACTGACAAATAGATCTTGGTAGGCCAAAGGTTCCACCCTTCACTCTAAAGCTAAGTTGGATGAGTACTTGAATTTTGGAGTCCTCAAATTCTTTGGTCTTGAGCATTTTCACATTCTTAAAAATTACTGAAGTCCCCGGAGAGCTTTTATGTATGTGGGGGCAAAATCTATTGATATTTACCATATTAGAAATCAAAATTGAGGAAATATAAAAGTATGCATTTATTAATGAATCTTGAAATAATAATCAACCAGTTAAATGCTAACATGAATAACATGTTTTAAATAAAATAACTATTTTCAAAACAAAACAATTCTGGAGAAGAGTGACATTTTTTACGTTTTGCAGATCTCTTTAATGTCAGGCTTAAAAGACACAACCAGATTTTTCATAATCTACTGTCTGCGTTCATGTCTGTTTTGTTATTATACTATTGTGGTTGAAGTATAGGAAGAAAACTAGACCGATTTGTTGTTGAAAAAGGAAGAAGTTTTTTAAAATAGTGTTTTCAAATCAATTGGGATATTCTTTTTTGATAGCCATTACCAAACCCCAATAAGTGATAGTTTCTTTTTTTTTTTTTTTTTTTTTTTTTTTACTCTGTTGCCCAGGCTGGAGTGCAATGGCACGATCTCAGATCCACCTCCCGGGTTCAAGCGATTCTCCTGCGTCAGCCTTCCAAGTAGCTGGGATTATAGGCATGCAACCCCACGCTCAGCTAATTTTTGTATTTTTTAGTAGAGATGAAGTTTTGCCATTTGATCAGGCTGGTCTTGAACTCTTGGCCTCAAGTGATCTGCCCGCCTTGGCCTCCCAAAGTTCTGAGATTACTTACAGGCATGAGCCACCGCACCCAGCCAAGTGATAATTTCTTAGAGGTGAATTGCAATGGGACTTCCAGAAAACATGTCATATTTCTATACTTATAAACTTTTCTTATTAAATAAAGGGGCTATTCCATTGTGATTATTTAAAAGAGAGTCATCTTTTCTGTATCAGAGTGTCTAACATGGGCCTCAGCAGGCACAGCACAGCCCTTCCAGAAAGAAGTCCCACCTGGCATTTCCAAAAGTCTCCCAGATCTAGATCTGTCTCCCCTACACATTCCCCTAAATGTTTTTAAGGGGTGAGTGCCATGAAACCCGAAGATCCCCTCTACCAACAGCTTTGCTGGCTCTTTCCCTGTCAGAGGCAAAGGCCATTCCAACTTGAATTCTGCTAGGTGCCCTATTGACTAGAATGAGACGTGGAGTCAGACAGGAAAGAGCTCGAGCTTCGTTGGCCTTGTTGCCTCATTTACCCAATAATTTATACAACATCAGGGCAAAGTGTTCTAGAACCCAACCTGGTAACTGCACCTTTGGCCTGATACCTCCCAATTCTGAAAGAACATATCAGTGCTAAGCAGGGACAGAGGGAAGAATCAACTCCCCATCATGGAAAATAAAATGTTCAGCTGGGCAATAATGGAGCATATGAGTAATGCCCAGAAGACACTACAGGTAAATATAATTATACAGTGAACACAGTGGTTTTAGTAAGAGCTTTCTTTGTGCGAGACAGCTGTCCTCTGAGCACCTGCCCAGGACTTTTTTTTACAACAGTCTCCAGCTTTTGCCTCGACCCTGCTTCACATAATGGGGAAACGTAACATATTCCCATTCCCTTTATTTACAGTTCCTCTCCTTCTTGTCTTTGGACTATTGTTTCCTAACCTTCGTGGCTGTGTGTAGACGTGTGCATCCCCTGGGGCTTTGCGCTCAACTACCAGCCCCACTATTGAGGTTTGTGTGAAGCAGCATGAAGAAGCTAAAGGAAAAGATACTCATAAGTAGCCCAGCCGTCCCGACCCCCAGCACTGGTGCCCCATTTCATGCATCTATGTGCCAGAGAAAATAAGTGAAGCGCGGCACCATCAGGGCCCTGTTGGCTTGATTTCACCTCTGCATTTGCATGAGAAGCTCAGGGAGTCACTGCTCATCGAGGGGTTTGGCCAATGACTTTTCCAGTGTTCTCTCCACCTAGAATCTCAGCCCCTTCCACCTTTAGACAAGCCCTCAAAGCACTTTTTCCAATGGTCCTGAGCGATATGGCTTTCAGGGAATCTTTCTTTTTCCAAAGATCCCAGAAGCCATGCTTCAACTTTCACTGTGGAGTATTTTTTCTTGTTCCAGTTTGTTTCTGGGAAACACACTGTCTGTTCAGGTGACTTCAGTTCCGGTGTGCTTGCCTGCACTGCTCAGCCCAGGGACCTCCTGCTGGAGTCGCCTTCTGAAAATGACTAATGAACCTCTCAGTGGCTTATCAGCTAGTTGCTACCCTGAACTATTGCAGATATGCAAGAGACATTTACTTTAAAATGCAAAGAAGACAAGTCCGTTTACTTTGGGTTCAGGCCAAGAAATTAATCTGAGTTTGGAGGTAAAATTCCTTTAAGTTCAAACCAATGAAGATCTATTTTAGGTACTTTTGATCTTTGAATTACAGAGACTTAGTGCCTCTTTTGCCTGGATGCGTTAAACATGGAGGTCATTTTGCCAGTTCAAGTTCCTGGGGGAAATGAAATAATTTCATCATGGACAGGGCCAAATGCTGAAGCAGAGGCTTGACTTTCAAAGGTTGGAGTTCACAATCCGTTGTGTGCTTGGGTCCATGTGTCCACTGTGGTTTGAGAAATGACTTTTATTGGTAGTTAATATCCCTTCTCCAACAGATATTTCAGGGAAAAATATCTAACATTGAGCAATGGAAGCTGGCCTCAATCTGAAAGGTTGTTTTTGCTGTGCTTTTCTGAGAAGAGCCACATTGTCAATAGAACTGTCCCCAGAGAGCACTAATCAATCAGTGTGACCTCCAAAGGGGACCCAGTCCTGATCAGAGGTGAGGCCAGGGCAGATTGGGTCTGGAGAGATGCTTCTGTAGAATGCTGTGCGGGGACCACAGGGTGGCTTCACATCTCACTCCCTGCATTTGATTGTTACCGAGAGACACGTCGCTTATTAATGAACAACACTGGTCACCTTCTATGTGGTAAGAGAGCCTGCAGAAAAGACTCCTGATCCAAACATTGGTGTTGGTGAAAGGAGATCAAAGGAAGTGTGCAGGAAGAGGTGACTTCTAAGCTGAGTCCTGAAGATTGATTGTCAGCACCTTAGGCAGCACTTCGGGTTTAGTGTCCCTGAAAGGAAACTCTGAAACAAGGACAAGAAGTTTATTTTGGAGGTAGTCCCAGGATCACCAGGCAGTGTGGGGAAGTGACACAGGAAAGGGAAGAGGAGGCAGCCATGAAGGGTTTGTCATCATCGGGTTACCACGGTGGACAACCGGGCTCAGTCCTACTGGGGACCCCTCGGAGAGTCCCCGGTAGGCAAGGCATGCCTCCAAGACATCCACCAGAGGAGAGGGAGGTGGGGTGTTTATCCATCAGCTCCCATCAGTGGCTAATGGAGATTATTCTCAGTCCTGCCTCATGGGTAGCCCTGAGCTCTGAAGACGCGAGTCTTAAAGGTGCTTAGAATTGGACAATGTCACACAAGCACACACAGGAATGGCCAGCTTGCTGGCCCAGGACACTCACAGCCTCTCTTGCAGGGAGTCAGGGGACAAGTACCACAGCCATGCCTGGTAGAAGAGGCAGCCTGGAGACCGTGGACTTAGGGAGCTCGGACACTGAGTCAGGAGGGCAACAGCAGAGAGTGGAACGAAACCTGCCTTGCAGAGCTGGGCGCTGTTCTGTCTCCTAGGAGGTGGTTTCTCCATTCCAAGTTTGCTTAGGCCTCTGGGGAAGAATCTGTGACTGAGTTCAGGTGAGAACTCAGGTCCAGTCTTTCTTCAGCATCTCCCCTTCAGTACATTTGCATCTGTCTCCATATATAAGTGTGTGTGTGTGTGTGTGTGTGTGTGTGTGTGTGTGTGTGCATATATGTTTATCTGTCAAATCTACAGAAAAATTGATAGGACTTCTAGGAGCCACAGGGGCTTGGCTTAAGAAAAGCAGCTTCTTTTGGTCTGGAGTGCAACAGTACCCTGACTTCAGATTGGGCCCGCCCAATTTGGCATCCCTAACCACCAAATGCTCCTGCTTGCCAGATTCACATGGGCAGAACTCCATGTGCAGGTCAGCGTACGGTCCTCCTGCCTGCCCTCAACTCTGACAAACCAAGCCCACAGCAGGGTCTTTGCACTTGCTCTTCCTTTCTCTGCAGCATCCTGCCCAGGGGTCTTCAATAATGGCATCTGCTTTTAAGTCTCAGTTCCAGAGCCTGCTCCTTGGGGTGGCCTCCTCTGAGCTGCTGACCTAAGAGAACCTTTGACTCCCAGCCTTCCTCCCCTTCCTGGGTTTTATTTTCTCTATAGTATGCATTACTCTCTAACATCATGTATTCATGTATCTCTTTCATTTAGCAGGGCCCTTGCCTTGTTCATTGCATTGCCAGCACCTGAGATATTGCTGAATGAATGAATGGACACAGGGTTAAGTGAATAAGTAGATGAATGAATAATAAATAAATGAATGAAGTGTTGAGCACAATATTTGCCACAGAGAGAACTCAGTAAAATGGAGCATTTTATTACTTTGGATTAAAAGGAGAAAGAAGAGCCCATTGTAACATCTACCACAAAAAACTCTCACCCGATTTTGGATTTCTCTTTCGGTTGATAACTGTATTTCTTCATTTAATTTTCTTCCTGAACTTACTGCATAAAGATCTTCCTCTGTGTTGCTATTTTCTTCTCCCTCCCCTCACCTTTGTTCCTGAGCACTCAGGGATCCCTCCCTACAGTAAGCTGTCAAGACGAGAAACACTCTGGCAGTGATGACTGATGCCCGGTGAACGACTCTCAATGATTATTTTGTGCCTGTGTTTATTTAGCAAGTTTAAGTTTCATTTAATCCTGAGGAAAGGTCCTGGGTGTGGACTGGAGATCCATAAACCTGAAAAGGGCCTGCAGGCTTGGTTTGCTTTTGATAAGCACTGAGATGTTGGATTCTTATTGCAACGAGTGGGCCCACCCACCGGGCCCTGCTCCTTTCTCTTCCAGGAGCTGGTAAAACTCATTTCCCTCAGTTCACCTCTCACTGGCGTGAGTGAGCTCCTCCCAGCAAACGGCCTCTGGCCGCTTGCAGACCGCCAAACCTAGCAGGTGCACTGTGAACTTCACAGCCCGCTTCCCATGGGGGACATCTCACAGGGGCCATGTGGTCCCTGCCCTAAGCAGGCAGAGGAGGAAGTTGGTACCTGACACCCATAGTTAGATAACAAAATACCTTCAACTCCAGGTGACAGTATAGACAGCACTGTGGGGAGTAGTGGAGACTGTGTCCTGTGGACAGAGCACCCCAAGCTCATTGAGGTGGACCCAGGCCTGGGACTCCGGAGTTGAATTGGTGTGGGCTGTGTGGAGAGATTTCACAGGAGGTGCCCGATATATGTGCCAAGTATCTTGATTGCTAAATGCTGATGACTCATTCAAGTTTTAAACACCCTGTGCAGGCTGAAAAACCTCCAGCTTGTGCATGCGGGAAGCCTGTCCTGGAACCTCTGCAAGCACTCTGGCTTTATGTTTATTTTTTTATTTTTTAGGGGTTTTTTCTTTTCCATTAAAAAAAATTGCTCTTGCAAAAATCTTTTCTTGTAGAAAATACAAATGGATGAAAATAGAATCAATAAAATCTCCCATAAATCTGCCACTGAGAGGAAACCTGCTGTAAACATGTCAGAGAATGGGGCTTCACTCTCATTTCAAAGCATAGCTTTACATCCTTTCTTGTAAATTCTCGTTTGACTCCCGTAGAGAATGTCTGCTGGGGGCTAAAGACAGCCATCAGTATGGTGGATTTGCAGAAGAAATTGCTCTAAGCTGTGTGTTAAAGGTGGATGGAAAACTGGAGGAGGGCATGGAAGGACAGGCTGGCTTCAAAGGTAAAGAGAAAGTGACGTGGGAAGGAGTCCCGCTGGGGGAGAGCAGAAGGGTGGGGTGGATTGCATGCACATCAACAGAGACCACTTCATCCCCTGCCCTGCCGCTCTCATGCATAACGTGGTCGTGCACTCCACTGGGCTTCCATCGGCCCTGGCAGTGCAGGAGTGGGAGTTTGCAAATCCAGAGTCCCTTGTTTAACAAGACCTAGGTGTCCAGCTCCACTCCGTAGGACCAGAAAGCATCCACGGTGTCTTTAAACACTATCAAATATCAAATTGTTTTTTAAAACAACTCCCCTCCACTGATGAATTTGTATATTGGCTCACTCAGCTTGGGAGTGGTATAGAATGAGGTGTATTTTATCTATGAATTCTTGGTATCTGAGGTGGGTCTGAAGGCGAGAAGAGTTTTCAAGTCAAGTACTGTGATTGCCTCTGTCCTCTGCCCACATAAGAGGAAAAATCATCATGTATTCCACAACTGCCTTACTGGATGAGATGGAAATTCTGCCAGTTCTGGTCTAACAAACTCGATGGTGTATGCAAGTTGAGAGCTAGAAGCTATTGGATTGCTTGTTGTAATAGGATAAGATAGATTTCCAGGATGATATACAAGAGGAGAAGAAATGAACTAATAAGATAGCAGAAAGCCGGCTGCATGAGGTACCCAGCCATGGGAATCAGTGATACCAGATGAAGAACAGCTCACATAACCTTTTAAATTGCTTGGTGTTGGGCACAGTGTGACTCCTCTGCATGAAGCCCAAATAGTTGCTGAAGTCTAATTTATTATCAAGTGCTTTGTGTCAGTGGGTTACAAAATATGGGCACAGACAAAGGAGACATGCCAAGATATTGGGATGAAATTTGGAAACAAATAGAAGTTGGAGCCTGGAGACATAGTTTCCTTTGAGAACATAAGCCCTTTAGTAACCAATGAAAATGTCAGCAGGATTTTGAATTTCCCTGGGCTATGAGATGAAGATATACATTTGTCCCTTGGTATCCAGGGGCATTGGTTCTAGGACCCACCTTGGACCCAAAAATTCATGGATGCTCAAGCCCCTGATAGAAAATGACATAGTATTTGCATATAACCTATGTTCATCCTCCTATATACTTTAAATTATTTCTAGATCATTTATAATATCTAATACAATGTAAATGTTATTTAAATAGTTGTATTGTTTAGGCAATAATGACAAGAAAGAAGTCCATACATATTCAGTAGAGCTGCAACCATTAACTTCTATGGGGGATGGTGAATACTTTTGATTGGAGGTTGGTTGAATCCATGGATATAAAACCCCTAAATATGGAGGACCAATTGTAATGTGATTTGAGCTGTGTTCAAGAGACTATAAGACACTTGACATTAGATTTAGTTGTGATTTCTTCAGTTCAGCTGGTAGGCAACAGAGCATATGGTGTACATTCCACAATGAGATAATCAATTAAAAGTGAGACACATTCCTTGATAGTGAAGCCAATATCCCTATTGCATCCAGACTGGTGTTATTTGTGTAGGTAAAGCAGAAGTGGGGAGACACTGGAATGCACACAAAGTCAGGTGGAAGTCAGCCTTGATTATGTCAAGCTGGCAATTTCAGATTACCTTGTACTTCGCAGAGGAGCAGTACTATTTGCCTCTTTCCAAAGTTCAAATTTGAGAATACCTGAGTTTGTGCATGAGTAAGTGATGGAAATTTGTGTCTGGAGGAGGTCTTCTGCAAGGTGGTTATCTCCAGTGGTTTTTTGTTAAGTACTCTATATAAGTTTCAAGAAGAGCATGTACCATAATATAAGTAAATGTATTTACTTTATACACACAAGTATATTATTATATCATGAATATTATGAAACACACAAATGTTATTTTTTTACATAGTGAGATAAAAATACTTATAAATTTAGGATTTAGTATTTTCTTCCCACACCCCAGTGGGTCTGTTTGTCACTCCCTAGGGTGCAAGCATGGCTTGGAATACTTCAAGGAGCAACAGGGTCTGTCTTTGGAACAGGCACGTAACTTAGAGGAAATGTTTTGGCTGGGTCAGAAGGATGCAGGGAGGGTAGAAGGAAAAGTGAGGGCCAGTGAGTTGGGGGATTTCTCTTTGGTACCATCCACAAATTGTGATTAAATCTTCCAGCAAGGCCTCTTGAGGTATGCATACCTATTTGCTGAATATAGAGGTGAGCATTTCCTCTATAGAAGCAAGTCCTTCAGTTCTGGTGTTTGCCACTCAGTGAAGCTAGTCTTACAGATGGCTGAGTCTTTCTCTGGTGGGTGGGAGGCCAGTACACTGTCTCGCACTCCTCCATCATCTCTGCCATGAAAAGATGACAGGGATGCTTCCCAGTCACCTAGCTCCAGGGACATTAAGTTGCATGGAAAAGAAAGGTCCTCAAACAGCCAGGCTATACTGTTTTAATTTCGCTTTTAAGAGGTGAAGAGCAATATAGCATGTGTTATTTGTTGAAAAGTTCGTGTAAAATATGGCACAACACTTTTGCCAAAGCTTGCTTTTTGTTGTTGTTAAATTCCTAGGACCCATGAAATCACAACTAATACTTGAAATAATGACATCAGAATATCAAAAATGAGCTACACTCACCATACTTCCTATGCATGATCAAGTATCATTACTACCTGTGTCGTGTGACGTGGTTGATTTGCTGAGGAGCCCACATCATCCAGGCCCTGGAATTTACCTTACCATGGCTCCTTCCCTCCACCTGCATGTCTGTCCTGCCCATCCCAACAGAACCTCAGAGGTGACCTAAGGCTGGCAGTGCAGGTCAGGGCAACCCTGGGCTCAGCAAGTAGCTCTGTATATTGTATGTGGGGGTTTTGTGCCATCCTGAGAAACAGTGAGACTGCCAAAGTATTGGCCTGCAGATTAAGCAAATTAAAAAAAAGAAAGACATAACATTGATATCTGCTAATCTGGTTTTTTTCTTTATTATTTATTTGTTTGCTTGTTTTTTAAGACAGAGTTTCATGCTGTTGCCCAGGCTGGAGTGCAGTGGTGAGATCACTGCAGCCTTGAGCTCGTGGGCTCAAGGGATCCTCTTGCCTCAGCCTCCTGAATAGCTGGGATCATAATGTGTGCCACCACATCTGGCTAATTTTTTTACTTTTATCTTTTGTAGAGACAGGGTCTCTCTCCATTGCGCAGGCTGGTCTCAAACTCCTGTTGTCAAGCAATCCTCCCGTCTCAGCCTACCAAAGTGCCAGGATTACAGATGAGAGCCACTGTGCCTGGCCTTTTGTTTTCTTTAAAACAGCTAAGTGGGGTGGACTCATGAGGATTAGGAGCAGTATACCTTCCTCTCTACTCCACCCAAAGATTGTGATAAAATGACCACTCCTTTGGAGTTTAGTCATCATTAAAAGCAATAACTTATTAGGCTAAATAATAGCACTGCCAGGACTAATGGAGATGGAGGAAATGTGGGGAAAAACCTCATTGGTCATCTTACAAGAAGCTTGTAGATAGAAAACAACACATACCTGTGCCTGACCTCTAGAAACACCCAGGAGACTTAGGTTAGGTGCTTTATATTGTAATATGGCCCACAGTTGCTGTGGATGTCCTAAGATGGGACATGAGGCACGAAGGGTCACCCAGGTACACAGTGCTCTGCACATGCTCCTACTTCATTCAGAGCCACACCGAGAGGATGGGAAGCCCAGCTCGAATCCACAGATGAGAAACTGTCATTCAGAGCAGTTCTGTGACTTACCTGCGGGATTGCTTGGGCGTGGTGATGTGGCATGGCTCAAGTAGGACGCAACATCTCTGCAGCAGAGCCACAATGACAAGTCACAGACTGCAAACAGGGGATGCCAAGAGGGGTTTGTTTTTCTTTGTGTGTGTTTGTTTTTATTTTTGTTTTTTGAGACAGGATCTGGCTCTGTCCCCAAGGCTGGACTACAGTGGCACAATCTTGGCTCACTGCAACCCTCACCTCCCGGGCTCAAGCCATCCTCCCACCTAAGCCTCTCAATTAGCTGGGACTAAAGGCACCTGCTCCCATACCAGCTAATTTTTGTATTTGTTGTAGAGATGAGATCTTGTCATGTGGCCCAGGCTGATCTCGAACAACTCCTGGGCTCAAGTGATCTGCCATCCTTTGCCTCCAAAGTGCTAGGATTACAGGTGTGAACCACTGGGCCTGGCCATTTTTTCTCTGTGTTTTGATAGACCCAAAACTTGAATTAAGCTTCATAGAGTGGGTTGGTATAAAGATGAGGATGTGGAGGCAGACACCACCTGACAAAGGCCATGTAAGGGAGTGAGGGGACCAGAAAAAACAAAACAAAAGGCAGAACTGACAGAGCCAGAATGGGTGCTCAAGTGGAAACAGAATTCCCTGGCTGATTCCTGGAATAATAGAGATCCATATCCATGTCTATGTTTTCTCTATATATATTTCCAAAAAGCATTTATGGAGGCTAAACATAAAGTATAAGAAATAAAAGGTTTAAATAAGAGTTTGAGAATCATGCAGAGAAAGGACATCATGGATCATACTTATCAAAAGCCCAGGCTAAAATTCCCCATAGTTTTCAGACTTCTGGCAGCCAATGCACAAAGGGAAACTCTACATTCTACAACTACACAATTTTCACGTCGTAAGAAAGAGTCATGACAAGTTTTAAGAGTGTACCAGATCCATCTGATCTGATTAGGAAGAAATATTTTATTGTGCACATTGTTACACGTCCTACAGTGAAAACGTCACAGTGGATCAAGTCCTAAGCAGGATTGTTTTACAGAGTGTGTTGATCTCAGGGAGTCTCTGCTGGTAACATCCTGAATATTGGTGGAAGGGAGGAGGACGAGGAGGGGAGCATTTGTCAGTATGACAAATTCCTCTTCAAGGGAGGGCTCCCTGTCCAGCTGCAAGGATTCAGATGAGCCCACAGCCTCCAGACACATCTCAGCTTGTGAGCTCTTCCAGGGCAGCCCCTGGCCAGTGCCAGAGCAGGGCAGTGGTACAAGATCCAGGAACTTCTGCTCAGTGAGGAGTTCTTCCAAGGGGTTGCCTTTTCTCTGAGCTCCCATTGGGGTGGACACACACTTTGTCAGGTCTGCACTGTGGTCCAATGGCCCTTCCAACTTTTTCCTTCCTCCCTTTTCCTTTAACACTGTTATCCCCCTATAAACTCTGCACTCCCAATTTTATCTCAATGTCTGTTTCTCAGAGAAACCAATGCACAAGAGTGACTTATTAGAAATAATGTTCCTAATATTATTTATGAGAAATGGATTGAAAGTAGTCCTTTCCATGGCCCTAAACTAGTTTTAGAGACTTGCCTCTCTATTTATAACCCGCAGTAAATGCCAGCAGTTTAGTCTGCTTAGAGGGAGACCCTTCCATGTTAGGGACTCTCTAATGAGACTCAATAAAACTTCGGAGAAAAAAGGCTTGAGTACTTTTAACTTTGTTTCTTGCCTCGATCGAGCATTTTCCTTTTAACTCCTTCCAAACACAGGTAACACACCAGGTAGCCTGTTCTCTTTCCTAAATACCAAATCTTTTTTTGCTTGGCAATTTAGCACTCGCTTCACTCACATAAGCTCTTTGACAGTTGCTGCAACCTGATAAGGTAGAAAATAGTCTCTGGTAGGTTGCAAGGAGATTCACAGGGCCCAAGTGACTTGTCCAAGTTCTTGCTCAGAGACATCTGAAGATGGGAATTTGAAGTTAGTTCTTTCAAAACTACGTTCTGAACCCCAAAGTCCTGTCCAGATAAGGATTTGCTCCGAATACTGTCATCTCAGGCTGGGGTTGACAAGGTCTCTATGCAGCCTCTAGTTATAATGCAATGGTTTTTTCCTGAAAACACATGTTAGTCCACAAGGAAGGTAATTTTCAAAGAAGGCGTTGGGTCCCTAGTGATGGCATTGGCTCCTACCTTCCTCCTGGAGACTGCGGTTGGATGTTCCTTTGACATGCCTCATTCCAGGGCACGCTGGCCCTGTTCTATTCACCATGGAATTAACAGCCTCCACAGAGCCACGGTGTCTTTGCCAGATGCCCTTCAGAGTAGAGACTGTATAAGAGCCAAGCCAGTCTGCTTTCAAACTTAAAATACACACACAGACTCACACACAACCCTAAGGCAGAAATGTACCAGGATCCTATTCCGGAAAGTCTCTGGATGGGAATAGGCTGAGACTCACTTGGCCTTTTCACCAGCACAATAAAGGCCTCGCAGGAGCTGCAGCCAGAGTCCTGAAAGAGAGGGATGCCTCTTAAGCTGACAGGCCACCAGGAGGGCATCGCTTTTAATTTAACGTGACAATGTAGTAATTACAAGCCTTCTCTAACTCACTTGCCTGAAGGAACAAAGGAGGATTCTCCCTGGAAGAATGTCAAGGAGTCAGATGGATACGCCCCCTGTTCCCTGACCTTTTCCAAGCATACCCCACCTCCCTATGCCCTGTCCTAAGCAAAAGGAATAGAGATGTGGATTCATTTCTTCATGCACAAAGACCAGGAATAAAGTGGCTAAAATTAAATGATTTTCTTTCTCCCCTGAGAAGAACGTCACAACCCTCTCTCTATCACTCAAACTAAGGAAAAATACAGCATGGTCTTTAGGAGTTCAATTCAAGTGAAAGGAAACAGCCGTGCAAATACATTCACACACATGAAGAGAAGGCCTATCTGTTACACCATCTCTTTCTTCCTTTACAACAAATTCTCAACCAAAAAACAAGAGTCTTGTGTCAATCACATTACTAGAAATCCACCCCTATAAACATGTCTTGGGCCACACATTTTTCTCAGGGTATCTGACTGGGCTTTCATGAAGGATTTGTTGAACTGCACAGTGTGTGCGAATGATTGCCCCAAAGCTCCAAATATTTATGGCCAGGGCTAGCCGCAGGCGACAACATCTGACGTTGCACTTGGCAGTCTGGCCCCCATTATTCTTGACAATGGGTGGATGGAAGGGAGAACTGTTGAACTGTTTACTACTTCAAGACAGTTTAAAAGGTAATGAGTGTACAAACAGCACGGGGAAAAAGAGCCCTCTGTAAGGTGGCTTAGAGTCAGGATAGAAAATTCAAACAATATTAGCCTCAAAAAGTCAACATTAGACACCCTTCTACTAAGGACCTACAAACAAACAGAGTTACTCTGTACACACATTCGCACACACAACTCCACACCGCCGTGGCTTTCACCTTCTCAAAGCCCTGGGTTCATACGTGCATTTGCACAGGACTTGGAAGTTTCTGGAACGGAGGGGTATTGCCTCCTGAGAGCTTTCAGCATTAGGACTCATGCACCTGGCTTGTCCAAGGCAGGTGAGGGCAGGGAGAAACCCAAATTCAGGCCAAGACTGGGATGTGTTTGGCCCTAAGACCAAGCCACATTCGTGTGTGTGGACCAGGAGAGGCTGTTGGGTTTTCCATGACATCACAGTTCATCGAGACAAAGTGCTACACAACAAACACCTCTTGTGCGCAGACATCCGCATCCTACAGAATTAAAGGATAGAAGTAACTCTTCTGAAAAGTCAGTCATTAATAATGGAAAGGAATCCGCCGTCTTGTCCTCTTCTTCACACAGACCTAGAGAAGGCAGGTACTTGCTGTCCGTTCAAGCATTGAATATGACAGAGAAAATAAATTCTTTCTACTCTTTCTGTTTTGTGAGAGAGTTAGTCCCCTGTGATTTAAAGATTACCCTATTTCTATTCAGCCAAATCTGTGCTTCTTATTCAAGGGGGTCACTTGGTTACTTGTACATCTATCTGGAAACAGGAGATTGATTTTGGAGGATACTTGGTTTTCCACTCCAACATCAGGAGTAATCTACACACTGGTATGTCTTGTGTTTGCATGGCTTTCTAATTCTTTCTCTAATTCTATTTCTAATTCTCAAATAAAACCTGACAAGGGCTATAGACAAGGAAAATTGCCAAAAAGATGTACATGGGAAAAATTGTGTCTCCCCCCCTCTATTTCCGGAGTTTACCCCACATACCTTATAAAATCTAAAACAGTGTTACCTGCACTTAAGGGTTTTCACACTTTTGAAAAATGAAGTCGCTCTTTGTCATAACATATCAAAAAGAAGTAAAACAAAAAACAGAAAGGATATTCTTAAAAAATACATTTTCCAAATTAAATTGACCACAGGTTTTTTTTTTCAGCCTGTTTTTTAAACGAAATTATGCAAAGAGGGAAAATTTAATATTGCAATCAATAGAGTCCCACCCTTTTATAATGCCAGGTCTTAGCGCCCATTGATTTTTTAGCTAGCTGCATACACTTAGTTATGCACATAAGAATTTCATGCTACAAAAAAGAGAAAATGACTTTTTCTTCTTGCAGTGAACAGTAAGAGCAGTAATTGGAATCTCACAAAATAGAAGTTTTATTCTCAGCCTTTAGAAACTATGGAAGGGGAAGGCAGGTACATCTTCAGATGATTTTCACAGATACGTGTGTGTGTGTGTGTGTGTGTGTGTGTATATACACAGAGACAATTTGTAAAATTTGGAGAAAAAATATAGTGTCTTAGTTTTTGCAGTGACAATATGGTATGATCAAGTTTGTTGCAAGAAGGTGTTTCAAAGATTATTTTTATTATGACACATATTCCCTCAGAAAATTCTCTCTAGCAAAAGGCATCTCTAAAAAAGAAATCCTCCGAATTGTGGTTGGCTTAACGCCTCTCCAGAGTAGGTCAATAGCGCACCCAGCGCAGGTGGCCCACTGGCCGCTCCCCGCCCAGCATCTGATAAAGCTAGTCTCTTCCCCGGATCAAGGTATTAAGGTTCGGGTTATTTGTATTGATTTTATGTGCCACTATGCTGCTCTAGCCATGCTCATATCTGTGGTTCACAAATTCCTCTTTAAAATGTCACCACCATTTCATTTCCTCTGCATCAATACTGCAGCCAGAGGGGCTGCTTGTTAACCTCTGGGGTTGTAGTCTTGTCAGATGCACCAGGACACTGCATATTCTCAAAGTTTTCACAGACATCAACAATGCAGGGGGTGGGTAGGGATGAGACTCGTCACAGAAAAAAAAAAAAAGAAGAAGAAGAAAGAATAAGAAAAAAATAAAAAGAAAAAGAAAACCAGAAAACTTTTAAATATTTTCCTTTTGATGTTCAGAAGGATTTTCCCTCTTGCCTAGGAAACCCTTGGAAATGGATCGGCCCTCTAGCGGTTAACAAGGGAGCTGAGGAATAATGGGAGGTTCATTAGGTAGCATTTGACATCATTGGAAAGCACAGCCACACCCACAAACAGGTGTGTGCACAAGAATTTCTGAACACAGCTATTACCAGCTACACCCACACCCTCAATTCTACTTGAAATGAATCTTAAAGAAATTTTGAACTTGCTGATAATTTGAGATCAACACATAGTTTCCCTGAAAGTTCTAAGGTAAGTCTTTCTCAGTGAAATAGGTAAACTAAGCCATCTAATAACTGTAAAGCTACTTTTTCTCCTCAGCATAGAGTAAAACTAGCCTTAACTGAAATCCAGATGGAAATCTACACACAGGCACGGTCATGACTCTATTTATCAGTCTACGGTGATCCTTTAACAAACATGCAGTGGGGTAAAAATAAAACACATGTTTTCCCTTATTTCTCTGTAAGCGCTTACTTAAGGTTTTATTATATTTGGCCATGGGACATTCAGTAAACTTACTGATGATATCAAAGAATGATTTTACAAACAGTAAAAGTTACACTATTGACACCTCCAAATTCTGGAGTATTTACATTGTGTTAGGTGCACACTTGCTCAGGGAGATTAACAAACATTACTAGAAAGGCTGTGGCCAAATCCACCCTAGTTGTTTATAAAACCTTTACAACTCATCAGCTTCCACTAACACACTGGCACTGTTCAATTACCATCAGTGTTAGAGAGCCTTAGCAAAACATCTAGTGCCCATGTAAATAGACAAATCTGAAAACTAGCTGGTCTGTTGGCTTACATACTGTAGGTAATGTTTTCTTTTGCTCAAATTTGTTCTGGAAACTAATCACGCTCTGATAAAGCCATCTGCAAATATGAGAAAGATTGACACCCACATGTCAAAGTTTACACAGCCTGACCAAGTGTACATATAGTGCAGATGATGTGAGGGCTCTGCTGTGCAGAGCTTCTCTGGGGCCATATTGGAAAGGAGCTCTGCTTGAGAATGCAGGTACCACTGTCCACATTAGAGCAAAACTTGCAAGTTTCCTTGTCAAGCTAAAACTCTTCCAAAAGGATGGGTGCTTTTTTCAATGTTCATCATGGAGTTTTAATTTCATTCACCCAGCATTATCAGTCTAGGGTGATGGAACAATTATCACTTAGTGAATTCCAAACACAATCTCTTTTCTACAAGTCACTAAAGCTTTAATTTGTCTAGAAAATGATAGTAACTTATTGTTCACATGCTAGAAAGGATAGCATAAAATATCAGTAGGAGTAATGATATGAAATGGCATTTGTCTAGAAAGTCACAAGTTAACTTTTTACTGTGCATGACCTAATCTGCAGGAAAGATTTTATACATAGATTTGTCCACCCATGCTCAAAGAAAACCGAGAATAAAAACCTGAATATAAAGCAGATGGATTACCAAACATGACTGAACACAGCGAGGAATTCCTCTTTATCTTACTTTGGCAATAAATGTTTCTGATTTAGAGGTACCTGGAACAATCCTCTTTTTCCTGGTGGTTGTCCATGTTTCCCAGAAACATACCCAATGAATCTACTGCCTGATCCTGATCTGATCCCCTCTCTTTGGTAACACAATGAAAACCAACATCAACAACTATGTGGAAGGGTTTGTTTGTTGTGAACTTATTTTGACTCCTGATGCTCATTCCTTTCTAAGAGATCAGAAATCATACGATTGAAATTTTATTCTTGAATTTTCCTAGGATCAACTACAAATTTTCTTAACATTTCCAGAATGCAGCATAATAATTCTTTGAAGAATATGGCAATATTTGCTTCTCCCTAGCCTTCTGACAATTCTCATGATTGGTTTTTCCTTTTACTTACCAAGTAAAGCCCTATGATTTCATCTGCCAGATCTTTCCATTTCCATTTAGAGTTGGACAATTTCTTAGCCTTCACCAATTCTGGATTTTTTGAATCTCTCTTTCAAATTTCCAATTTAAAAATCACTCTTCTTGATAGATTATTAAATCTATATCCAGTAATGAGTTCAGCACTTCTTTGTTTGTCTTTATCTAAATGTAGCAAAATAAATGCTTCTGGTGGTTCTTAGATTTTTGTTTCTTCGAAGCATCTAACTGACACCTAGTCATTGGTTTCTTTGAAACTCTTTGATGGTGACATAGTTCTGTGTCTGTCTCTGTCTGTCTTTTGTATATTTTAAACAACACAAAAGAAATCTCATTGTCCAGACACAATCTTTTAGATGCATTTATCTTTACAAACATATATATTCCAATGCTTTTCAAAATGAAGTCTTATAATCAACAACTCATAGGTCTTACATAATAGCAAATTTTCATGAATAGGATATATACCTAATTAGCTGCCCTTGTTATTTTAAATACTTATTCTATTTACCAAAAATGGACTGAACCAAACTGCCAACATGTTTTTAAGGACATATGATTATATTATATCTGTGTATATCTCTTTCACGCTTCCCCAACCATTTGAGCTGCCTTTGATCATAAATATCATTTATAGAATCCCATAACCTCTTTTGTATAGTAGTTAGCTACACACATTGATATGAAATGTGTAATAATTCTACAACGATTCTTGTCAAACAGAAGGCTTTTCTACCTTAGCTCATAAAACTTAATTTCCAATTTCCTCCTCCCAAAGAAGAAATGATCTTTGCCCCCAAGTGGATAATTGGATCATGGAGGCAGGTGACAGCTTAACAGTTACTAGGTAATATTACCTTAGAGGGGGTGGTTAAGGGCAGGATAATAACTCTGGCTTCTGAGGGAATGGGTGCAAGGGGAGCGGCAAGAACTTCTATCTGTTGAACGTTTGTGCTGTGCAGACACTGGTCTGGTGGCCTTGTTATTAGCACTTAGCTCATCCATTCTCCTCTTGCCTCCTAATCTCTTCTCAGGCCACTCATTCCCTTGCTTCATGCCCTTTAATTGTTTCCAATAGTTCTTAACACAAAGACCAAGCTCCTTTGAAGCTTGGTATGGTTTCGTTCATGCCAACATTGTCAGCCTCAGTTTTTTGTCTTCATCTCTTTGTTTTCTCTGTCTTGCTGCCACTAACTTTCTTTCCTTTGGCCACAGCTGTTTGGTTCACCTGGGTATCCCAAGCCCAGTCTGTTTCTGATACAGAGTAGGTGCCAAATAAATATTTCTTGGTTGAAGGAACAAATAAGTGAATGCATTTAATCCGTTCAACCATCCTAGGATAAGAAAATAGAGGGTTATATGGATTCAGCCACATGTCTCAGTCCCAGCTCATAACAAGGAGAGGTTAACAAGGTCTTAGCCATGTTATTTAAATTGCTCTCAGAGCCTGCATCAGATCCATGTTAAAACCCTTTTGTAGATGAAGAAGCACACACGGATGAACTGGCTGCCCAAATGCAAGGGGGAGATAGTGGGGAATATGCCCGCTAACTGCATCCTGAAGCAATTTTCTTTCCCCTCAGATGTGTTTACCACCTATGGTGTTCCTTTAGAGGTTTTATTTATCTGTGGATTTTCTTTGAAAGAAGGCAGCCAGAGGAGGTTTCTTAGAAGCCAAGGTGAGAATTAGTAAGATGCATTGATATGGCACCTTTTATAACATTGAAAAATGATCATTAGACTGCTCTCAAGGATGAGGGATTTGCATTTGGCTTGCGTTGTGCAAACAGGGCTTTTGTTGACTTATCAACAGGACTTCGCTTGGGGTTTTGGATTGGATTCCAGAAGCTGGCACCTACGCTCTAAAAAATCTAAACAGAAGGAGAAAATAAATCATCAACTGGCACTTTAAAGACAAAGATTTACACCAGATTTAATAAACTTCCTGTCTTGCTGAGCATGAGGAAAATGTCGTGTTTACCCCAGTGCTCTCTGCTCCCGGCAGCGTGTGTGCTGAGTTGGAAGGGCTGCAGAAGTGGGTCACACTCACCCAACTGGAACTCAAAAGACTCAGAGAGAGCAAGCACTGGACAATGGCCCGGTGTCCGCGATGTTTCCCTGCCTGTCGTTACTAACCCTGCTCAGGGCCAAGCTGGAGAGAAACATGAATCAAGTCACATTGTCTTGTGTGGGTTCCCTAAAAGCAGACCCAAGTCAAGGATTCAAGCACAAGCTGTTTATTTTGGGAGCGATTCCAAGAAACAGTGGTCAGGGGTTGGGGAAGTGAGAGAGGAAGGCAGTCTGGGAAGGTTATGCCACGAGGCCCGTTTCCACCATGGGTGCAAACAGAGCTTAAACTTGCTGGGGACCTCTAGGAGCCAGCATCAAGCATGTGCCTAAGATTTATCTCAACCAAGGGGCGAAGGAGCTCATGTGCTTATCTGCTAATTCTCTCAGGGACTGCTCAAGGGCTGCTCCCAGAAACGTTAATTCTGCAGGACATTCAGTCTGTAGCACCCGTGGACAGTACAGATGTCAGCACCAGACAAAGTGCTCAAGCAAAGGGATGCAGTTTGGAAGTGAGGGACACTCACTGAACTGTTACAGACCTTGGAGCAACAGTGACTCTGACTCAAAACAAATCAAACATCTGCCACAGTTAAATCAAATCCTTATTTCTTTGTGACTTCTCCTTTTACTATTTATGGTGATTCGCACACATTGTCTGGGAGGTGTAAACTTCTTACCATATCTCCCATCGTACATAGTTAAACTTTCTTGGACTCAATCATCATATTTATCCAAAAATTATTGACTTTCACCACTAGTATTGCAAGCAGTCCTAAAATTACAACTACAGCTCTGTATGGTGACAAGGAGCGTGCACTTTCCCACTGTCTCCAAATCAACAAGTGAGAAACACCTGGATCAAAACTGACATAAACAATTGACATGACGTTGGGTTTTGGAGTGTATTATGGACGCGATTTACTTTCAGCTGGGAAATAAATCCTTTTGCCAAACTAAATATATACTCACTTACGTACTGAAGAAGAAATGAGAAACAGGGCACATGGTTAAATAGTTTAGTAGTTACAAAATTATTGTTTGTAAAACGACTGACTGGATAATCTGTAGATCTAGTGGCATCATGGAGACTTAGTCATCATTTGGGATATTCACCGCCTTGTGTGTAATGCAGTCCCCCTAAGTCTTGTTGCTTGCACTAAAGTAGCCTCACCCTCCCTTTCATTTATGGCTGACCAGATCTTATGAGGCTTACAGTCATTCATTCCCCTCCTTTACCCATTAGGCTGCCTTTTTCTTTTTTTACTTTTTTTTTTTGATGGAGTCTTGCTCTGTCACCCAGGCTGGAGTGCAGTGGCATAATCTTGGCTCACTGCAAGCTCCGCCTCCCAGGTTCGTGCCATTCTCCTGCCTCAGCCTCCCGAGTAGCTGGGACTACAGGTGCCCGCCACCATGCCAGGCTAATTTTTGTATTTTTAGTAGAGACGGGTTTCACCGTGTGAGCCAGGATGGTCTCGATCTCCTGACCTTGAGATCCGCCCGCCTCGGCCTCCCAAAGTGCTGGGATTACAGGTGTGAGCCACTGCGCCCAGCCTAGGCTCTCCCTTTAAAGCCAGATTCACTGCTTTATCTTGACACCAAAGCCTTTTTTGGTTTTCTAAACCAGTGTCAGCTTTACTTAAACTACCAAGGAGGATGATCTTCGCATTTTTCTCCTTGGAAGAACCCATTGAGTTCGAAATTAAGGTGTTTGGTGCTAGTCACAGGAGGGCCATCTGCTAGTTTTGTTTGCTTTTATCTTCAGTTCCCTCCTCTTTGAAGTTGGAGTGAGAGGTGATTTTTCCAAAAGTGCATTATTCTGGATGATTCGTTTTTAACATGTGTTCTTATTAACTTGCCTTTCCTAACAGCCTTCATTATTGTGACAAGAAGGTGGCTTTGACTATATTGGAGGGCTCTGTTCACCTATTTTCTCCATTTGGAAAATGATTCTGCTTTCTATTCTCCCTTTGTTTCTGGAGATAGATTCAGTCATGAGCATCAGTGAACTTGCAGTGATACCTTTGTAAGAGATTTGTTTCTGTTTCTCTATTGATGAATCAATTGATTAGTGAGTCAGTCTTACATTTTAGAAGGCAAAATGTATAAAAACTATGATCTTCTCTTTGAGTTAGCCATGCTTATTAAAGACATGGCTATTCATTTTATGTTGGCAAAAGTGTGCTTCACTAGATGTGTCAGGTATTACAGAAAAAAAAAAAAAATACGTACTGCTCACAGGAAATCCTGGGTTAAAGCAAGTAAAACAGGTTTGGGAAATGCTATAACCTCTAACTCCAAATAGTGAATCAAAAGAACTGCAGCCTATTTAAGGAGCTAGAGAGTCCTACAGGGAAAAAAAAAAAAAGGCAATCCATGTGAAGAAAACATGGAAAAACGTTGATCTGTAAATCATCTCATACCCAGGAGGCACAGAGGCAGAAAAGTAAGTTCTAGAAATGATACAACACCTTTTAAACATGTCCTCAGGTCGGAAGGAAAGCCACCACACTCGCGGTGTTTTGGCATCTGGCCGACCCTCTCTCTCTGGGACTGTGAGAAAGAATTCACTCTGGGTTACGTGGTATGTCACTAAGCATTGTAACATCCAATTTTTTGTGTAGACAGAATACAAATTAGAGTGGAAACAGACAATTATAGAATAAATTTTCTTCACGTACGAAGAGGGAAAGGATACTCATTGGTGCAGGATAGTGAAACTAAAATTCCTCCAGCTAAGATGTGAGGGAGAAGAGGGGTCTTACAAGGCTCGCCATCTTCATGTCCATCTGTGCTGTTACACAAGTCACAACATGTGTTGGTCAGACAGCTGGGATTTTCAGCCCTGGCTGGTATTTCCTTATCTTGCTATTAAAACACCTCAAAGTTGAAGAACAAAGGTCAATATTTAGGCATATTATGAAATCACTTCAGTTCTTCTTGATTGGAAGTTTATTTATTTGGATTTGTTAAATTAATAATTTCTAAAGTTGGTACTCAACATTGTGTAAGCATGACTTTTGGAAATATTACTAAGTAACATGTCACTAACAGCTAATAGAGGGAAATTGCAGTTAAGTGGAGTCTCATTCATCCACTTATTAGAATAAAAGGAAATTAAGTAGTTCCCCAAGCAGAAAGTTTTGGATAAGAATTGTAGAGAACAAAATAGATCTGTCTATTAAAACATTCTTTTAGTAATATATTAATACTGAAAATTACACACAGATCCTGAAAATAAATATAAGGTTGTATTCAACTTATTAATATTGGTTGTATTCATGTGTACTCACAAATCACCAATACATATTCTTTGTAATGTTGGTATTTTAATTTATTAACAAATGACTGAGTTTAATCTGACTGAGACTCACCTAAGTGTTTTCAAGCCAGCATTGAGAATTGGCTCTCAGTAAAGGGATCTCCTCTATCTTCCAATTCAGCAGCTCACCTAACCCTATGCTCATCATCTTACATGCCCCCAACAGTTCTTTACAATTTTGCCCTTATTTTCATAATCACTGTTTGTGAACAAAATAATAAAGCAACTGGCCTACCCTACTCACTCTCCCATTCTCCACCTCACACCCAATAAATCAAATTTCTGTTTTCTTGTTTCTCAGATAGCAAGTTGGAAATATTACAGCAAGTTAATGAAAATATGACCAGAAAATCATCCAGTAGTTCCAATGTTGCTATTGTTGTGACCACTGTTGTTGTTTTAATCTGATAACTCCACTCACTTTATGTGCGACTATCCACAGATCACATACAATACAAGAGAAGGGCCTGGGCCCAATACTTGAGGACCTACAGCCTTGTTGAGAGAAAGACATTTGTTCTCCACCCTCCTTAATTTTTTTTGTTTTGTTTTTGTCGGATGATACCCTTTTCACATCTTTACTCAGGTCAAAAATTTGGGAGCCCTCGTGACAGGCAACCACTTTCCTCTCTGGCTGCACCACCAAGTCAACATTGTGTTCTAAGTGTGCCTTTATTCCCATCTCTGGAAGCTGTTCTCCCTTCTCCGCCATTCTCTCTGCCTTGGTTCTGAGCCTCACTATTTCTGCTTGGACTGTGGCAGGAGCCTCTACCCTTATATCCAAGCACACCCTAGGATCACCTTTCTCCAATCCGTCCTTCAAAAATGCCTATTTGGTTATTTTCCTCCCCTGCCAATGTCTTCAGTGGTCCTACCAGGGAGTAGTCATGGCCAGACCCCTCCAAGGAACTCTGTTCCCCCTCCATCCTTTTTCCTTATTCCGGTTAATCTTGACACCATCCACCCAGGGTCTCTGGACAAACCCGTGAGAGCCACCTTTGATTCCTCCTTTTCCTTCACCCTATTTACCCAGTCTATCAGCAAAACCTGAGGCTCTACCTCCAAAACACTTTCAGAGCTCATTTGCCCTCTTCAACTCCTTACTGGGCTCCATGTTTCCATTATTCTTCCACCCACAATCCTTCCTCCATGCAGTCCCAGAATAAACTTAAGACCTTGATATGCCTCTCTTCCATTTCAGAGTACTCAGGGATTCTCACTGCGTTTTGTGTCAAATACAATCTTCTTAAAATGTCCATCTTGGTCCTTACCTGATATTGTCCTGTTCCACTTTTGGAACTTCACATCTACCTTTCAAAATGTTGCATTAGGTAGATTCTGACATAATATAATACAAAGTACACTGCATGTTCTCAATGCTCTGGTAACACTGGCCTCTTATGCCTCCAGAATGGCAGATTCTTCCTGTCTTGGATCTTTGCCCAGCTCTTCACTCTTAAAAAAGTTCTGCCCATCCAACGCTACCTCCACCTCATCCCCACCTCCCAAAACTTACATAGCTAGCAATGCCTTAGCCACCACCTTTCCTCTCTGGGAAACATTCTCTGTACAGTTCATCTGACTCCCACCCTAGTCTATTAAAAGATGCTATTTATTTATTTATAGAAATGTCATTATCTGAAATTAAGTTATTCTCATGTTTGTTTATTTATGTATTGACTATTTCCTACTCAGAAATGCAAGTTTCTTAAGGACAGGGAATCGACTTTGTTCTCAGCTGTGCTTAGAATTAGGGCTGGTATAAGCTTAGGACACAAAAATATTTGCCAAAATATGAATGAATGATTATTATCAAGCTATGCAAATTTACCAATATGGCAGGATAAAAACAGTATCTTAGTATTTTGATTTGCTCTGTGATTATTATTGAAACTGAGCCTTTTTCATACTCTTATTGACAATTATTGTCCATTTGTCTGTTAAGATCCTATTTACATCCTTTGCTTACTTTTAATTTAATCGTTTTCTTTCTCTTACTAATTTGCAGTTACTTATGTCTTAGATTGTTTGTCCTACATGTTTAAAACATTTTGTCCTAGTGTGTCATTTGTTTTACCTTTATTTAGGGGTGGATATGTGTCATTACAAAACTTCAAATGTTGATGTGATAAAATATATCCATTTCCTTTCTTAAAAATACATAAAACACAAAAGCAACAAAGACCTCACATTCCTCAAAACATAAACTCCCACTTGAACACATTAGTCAGTATTAGGATTCATAAAAGTGTCACAACTGTATATTAGGTAAGTTCTGGCATGATATAATATGAAATACACAGCACAGTTATGAAGCATTCTTGCAAAAATTTAAAAGAAAGCATAAAGAAATGTATATTTAATGAGGTCATTGCATCCAATCTCCAGCCTTTTGGACGTATCAGGGATGTAGGAACAGGTAAAATGACACCATGGGGCACAGGCAAGTAAACCCAGACTGTGACAGTCTATGGGCCCAGTGACTTCAACAGGACAATCGCAGGAGAGAAAGGGAAGAGTGGAGGAGAAGGGGACAATTTCAGGTGAAAAGAGACTTAAAAGATAAAACAAATATAGACAATTAGTAACCTCTTAAAAATCTTCATTCAAGTAAATTGTAAAATGGCATATTTGAACAATTAGAGAAAACTGAAAATCGTCAGATAGCAAATAATATCTAGCAATTTTTAAATTTTATTTAGAGTCATATGGCATTGTGAGGACATCATTTTTTAGATACATATTAAATATTCAGGAATGAGAATATAGAGTTTTCTTTAAAATATCACATTTTGATGTCGAATTCAAAAAAAAAGTGTAAAATTTATTACCTATAATTTTAGAATGAGAAATTTCTTATTATTCTTGATAGTTTTGTTTTACATTATTTGAACCTAAAAAGTTCCATGAGTAATACATCTTCTTGATACAGTGTTCCTTTTATCAATATGAACTATTATTTGCTTTTAAAAGGCTTTTTGTTTAAATGCTAGTTATTTATCTGGCATCAGTAAAACTGCTTTTTTTGTTAGTGTATGTTTCACACTTTTTTTTCTATTTATTTTCAACATTTCTCTTTATTTTGTCTCATCTGTGTGTGTGTGTGTGTGTGTGTGTGTGTTGTGTGTGTGTCTATGTAACAAGATGTGGCCAGATTTTTTTGTCTTTTTAAAAAAATCCTATCTAAGCATCTTTTGACTTCCAATAGGTCAATTTTATCCCTTCATATTGGGTGTGAATACTGATTTATTTGGACATATTCATGTCATCTCATTTTTCAGTTTTCTTTTCACAGTGCTCACTGGAAACATGCAGGTTTTTATTGGATTTATCAAGTTCTCTTATGTTTTATATATTTTTTGCAGTGTTGTGGAAATTATACATATAATTTCTATTATTTAGTGATTATCCTTTTTTTCCTCTTGCCTCCTTAGTGATTACTCTTATAATAATTTATATTGTGTTTAAACATACTATAATATTACTTTTATCAATGTCTGGAATGAGTTTTCTCTCCCAAGTAAGACTTCAGCAGGCCAGGCATGGTGACTCAGTCCTGTAATCCCAGCACTCAGAGGCCAAGGTGGGAGATCACTTGAGCCCAAGAGTTTGAGACTAGCCTGGGCAACAGAGTGAGACCCTGTCTTTATAAAAAATTTAAAAATTAGCTGGGTATGGCGGTGGTGCACACCTATAGTCCTGGCTATGCAGGAGGCTGAGGTGGGAGGATGGCTTGAATCCAGGAGATTGAGGCTGCAGTGAGCTATGATTGTGCAACAACAAAACAAAACAAAACAAAACAAACAAACAAGAAAACCTCAGCAGAACTTAATTTTCCTCCCTTCTTCCCATGCCTACTACTTGTTGAGGTCATCTAGAACTGCTGACCAGTACAGTAGGCTACTGAATATCCCAAATATGCCTAGTCTGAATGTGGAGGTGCTCTAAGTGTAAAATACATGCCAAATTGCAAAGTTTAAATATTGATTATATCTTGAAATAATATTAAATTTATTTTGTAATATATTTTAGTTTAAACAAAATATATTAAATTTATTTTACCTTTTCATTTCCCTTTTTTATTTTTATTTTGTTTATTTATTTATTTTTTTGTGATGGGGTGTCACTCTGTAGCCCAAACTGAAGTGCAGTGGTGAGATCTTGACTCACTGCAACCTCTGTCCCTGGAGCTCAAGCGATTCTCATGTCTCAGCCTCCCAAGTAGCTGGGACTACAGGCACGTGTCACTAGACCCAGCTAATTTTTTGCATTTTAGTAGAGACGGGGTTTCACCATGCTGCCCAGGCTGGTTTCGAACTCCTGAGTTCAGGCTATCCACCCGCCTCGGCTTCCCAAAGTGCTGGGATTACAGGCATGAGCCCCCGCACCCCGCTCATTTCCCTTTTTTAAAGTTGTTATTGAAAATTTGAAATTACAGACTTGGCCCACGTTATATTTTTATGGGTCAAAGCTGCTGTAGGATTTTAGTTCTGTCTTGGTATTAGCTCTTTTGGAAACACTAAACAGACCTTCCTCCTTTTACCATTTCTTGTGTCCCATTTTGTTTCCTCTCTTTGTCTCTGCTTTTTTGGTTCACTGTTTAGCCCTCGAATTATACTGCCAAGTAGGTAGAAAATTCTGGAACTCTGATGCAATTACTGCCTCATCTTTAGTTTCTTGCTTTCTCTGTAGGCAGTCTGTTTTACTTTCTAGAAGATTTTAGGAATTACTCTTGACTCCTAGCGTCTTTCAGTGTCCCTCAAAGTGGAGGGTTCCTCCATTTTCATCCCTACTGTTTTACTCTCATAAAACTGCGAAACTTCGTGTCTTTTTTGTTAAACTCTGGAAAAACTTCTTGCACTATCTTTTTGTCCGTCTTTTGCCGTCCACAAGATCTATTTTTTTCCATTCTTTCCTTTGTGTCTCCTTCTTAAAGGAATTTGCATCTTTTGGATCCATTGCTGCATTTAAACTTTCTTTTATGCCTTCTCTAAGTTCATCTTTTCCTCCGACTCATGCTCTCAGCTCGCTCATTCCTGCATTTATTCCATCTGTTCTATTCATTCTATTCAGCCCATCTGCCATATAGAAGAGCTGGACCCTCATTTTAAAGTCTCCGTTTGGTTCTTTTCCATAACAGCCCATTCTTGTGTCACGGAAGTAATCTCTTCACTTGTCCTACTGAAGATGTTAATTTTGCCCTCATAAATGAGCCAGCTTTCAGTTACAGATTCTGTCTGCAGAGTTTGGTGTCTTTCTCTTCCTTCCTTCCTTCCTTCCTTCCTTCCTTCCTTCCTTCCTTCCTTCCTTCCTTCCTTCCTTCTTCCTTTCTTTCTCTCTCTCTCTCTCTCTCTCTCTCTCTCTCTCTCTCTCTTAGATGGAGTCTCACTCTGTCGCCCAGGCTGGAGTGCTGTGGCAGGATCTCAGCTCACTGCAACCTCCACCTCCCGGGTTCACGCCATTCTCCTGCCTCAGCCACCTGAGTGGCTGGGACTACAGGTGCCTGCCACCACGCCCGGCTAATATTTTCTATTTTTTTTTTTTAGTAGAGACGGGGTTTCACCGTGTTAGCCAGGATAGTCTCGATCTCCTGACCTCATGATCCACCCGCCTCAGCCTCCTAAAGTGCTGGGATTACAGGCATGAGCCACCATGCCTGGCCCAGAATTTGGTGTCTTTCTAGTGACAAATGAAACCAAAGCCACCATCACTCCCAAAATGAATAAACTGTGGCAAGTCATGTTTCACAACACAGACACTCAGATCACCAAACCCCAGCCTGTTCAGGAGCAGGTGCTCAAGACCAGACCACGGGCAAATCTTTGTCACCCCTCTGTCGGTCCCTCAGAGCTTGGGACCCTAAAAAGGAGCTTGGTCTCTGTCTTGCAACAAAGCCCCCTGCCTTTGCTTTGGGTAGCACTCCCCACTTTCATTTGACTTTATCTTTACTAGGATTCCTCAAAACCTCAGATGCACTGAGGTTTCCACTCTTATTTTCTAACACTATTATATGTTTTAAAAAAAAAAACCCCACTGTCTATTCTGTCATTTTTAGGTTGAAGGGCAGGAATTGGATGCCGTCCTCCACCTTCTCCACGTTGCCAACTCCTGTTCATCCTTCAAAACCCATCACAGGACAGACTCTTGCCAAAAACCTTTCTGAGTTTCTCTAGGTGGATTCAACTTCTCATCTCTGTGCTACCTGAATATAACATACATATTTTTAATCACTATTTTTAATTTCTTTATTGTTTTAGTTCATCCTATCCTATTTTAACACATTCATTTGCACAGATATTTTTTTCTTTCCTAGAATGTATATTTATTGAATAAGCATATAATGACCTAATCATTTCATTTTCTTTATGTGGGCTCATTATCTAGCTCAGATTGGGGGATGAGCTGGAGTATTTGCATTATGCCCCATAAATATGTACACTTATTATGTGTCAATCATAAATTTAAAAAACTCCAGAGTATCTGGCACTTTTGGTTCCTTTCCCCCACTGTGGCACAGGGGAGCAGCAAGAGTCTGCCTTGTGGCATGAGGGGCCCCATCCTGGAGACCGCTTCATAGTCTGACATCATGGGAACTGGTCACTCTATTTTGAGTATGTAATCCAACCTATATCTTTTCTCTACTATTTCCTTCCTTTCACATTATTTGAAATGAAGGGCATGGATGTTTCATTCTCTTTTAAGAAAAGAAATCGTATTCTTCCTCTTATATAATAATGAGCTTCCTTTTAAAGGTAAAAATATCTGCTGAAAATTTCAATAGCATATTCCACCACCACCACCATAACACTGACTCTCTCTGTCTGTCTTCTCTGCTTCTCTTCAAATTGTGGAAATATTAAATGAGAAAGCATCCAAAAAGAAAGCATTCTGAGTACTATCCTGATTTGTCCTTATCTGCAATATATATGCAAGCCAGACCAAGTTGATAAACACAGACAGCCCACCTGACTTCAAAAAACAAACAAATAAATATACAGGCAGACATTGATTTCCCTGTGGAAATTTTACAGGAGAGTTAAGTTATGGAGTGTACACAGACTTGAAATTGTCATGCAAACTGGGTTGGCAGGGATTTCAGTGTCTATACGTGGGTTGAGTAAACCAGTTCAAATAAGGAAACCCTGGGACTAGATGTTTGAAAAAAAGCAGCTGGAAACTTAGAGTTGAGATGTTCTTCCTTTATCTGTACATATGCATCCACTATTTCTGGCTGCTTTTGCTTTTAGCAAGAGAAATTTACAAACCACTGTGAAAATGATTGCTAATGGTATCTGGATCTGGTTGAGGAGAGAATATTACATATCACATCCAGGCTCTCCTGAGATCAGAATTCAAGTCCAATTGTTCATTTGGGAGGTGGCTCCAGGAAGCACTGGGAGGTGCATGAGGAAGGGAAACGGCTAGTACAGGGAGTGTTAACCATGAAAATAATCACTGTGGGTCCCGGGAACCTCATTCCACCCAGGGCCTGTGGGGGCAGCACGGACCACATACTTTGAAGCTATCCCACTTGAGGAGTGAGGGAGTGGGGGCATTTATCCACCAACTCCTGTCTGACATTGGCAAAGGGCTGCTCCAAGTGGGTGTTAAATCCCAGAAACTCTGGTCTGCATTGCCTAACAGACAGAGTGGGCCCCAGGACCCAAGGAAAGACTTCAGGCTTCACAGGGTCTGTCTGTGATTCAGACCAGCATAAAAAACTGTGGGAAATTGCAGTAACAGCACATTTTTTTTTTTCCATTCAGACTAATTTTTATCATTTTGGGAAAATTATAAAAAAATTTATAGATAATTCATGTTTATTAATTTGTTATCTGGAAATTTTTATGCCCAACCTCTAAAACTTTCACCTGTTTCAGCTGTTTGATTTAAATCATCCATCCACTAATTCAATAAACTTTATGACTGCTGAGAAATTTCTCATTTTAAAATAAACTTCTCCAGGCAGAGAGAAAGACCAGGATGTGTGATCTTGGAGAAGCTTGAGGAACTGAGAAAGGAAAGGAAGGAAAGTAGCAGGAATTACATGGGACCAGAAGTCGGAGGCTTTGCCTTTTGTTTCTGCCTTGCTTCTGCCTGGGTTGCTGTTGGTAAATGCCTCCCTATCTCTTGGCTCAGTCCCCTCATCCATAGACTGAAGAGCCTGTGCTAGATATTTTGAGACTTTCTTAGTTTTCTTCCAGCTTCGACCTCCTGTAAATTCTATACTAAAAGGCATTGGAAAAGAGGGGGTTACTTAGGTTAGATTAAGGCAGAGTGGAGCAGGACTTATTGATTGTATCAATCATAGTAGCCAAGGATGGCCTCTGAGTGACCTTCCTTATTTTTAAAGCTCCCTCTCCATGTGCTTGTTGGGGAGGTTATCATTGTTCTTCCATATTTAATGCTCCGTTCACATGGGAATATTGTTTGCTTACCAGTGGGCTGTACCCTTGGGGTCTAGTACATCATGGGTATGCAGAAAATGCTTGAGAGGTTTTTTTTTTTTTTTTTTTTTTAGTTTTAGAGACACGAAAAGTATTCTATTAAACCTTTAATCTCTTCTTCAACTGTGCTCTGTCTTATTGACCCTCCTGTTTTCTTAATAACAGTCTGGGTAGGTTCTATCACGTTCTGGTCAATTTTTAATTTTTAATTGTAGTAAAAAACATATAACATAGGAATTATCATCTTAACGTATTTATCAGAATTTTTTTTCTTTTTAAGTCTAAATACTATTTCACTGTAAATATATACCACATTTTGTTTACTCATTCATCTGTTGATGGATGTTTAGGTTGCAAATGTTTGTGTTTTCAATGAATGAAAAAAATGATTGAAAATCAAATGTTACCCATTAATGGTTGGCTTTTAACCCATCTGTTAGGATATGTCAAACAAGTATTGTTCTATGTATATAAAACCCTCTTTTAAAAACTTTGTTTATTTTGAAAATTTAGGAGGGAGAATTTCTTCTCCAATGAAATGTCGAAAAAGAAACCAACCTTTATTGAGTGTTTACTCTGTGCCACACAGTCTTGCAAACATGTCATATTTTGCAAGTGAGTAAAGAACATTCCATAGAAGTGAGATTATTATAGTCTGAGAAGGTTCAGGGGGAGGGGAGAATAGGGAAAGGTTGGTTAAAGGATGCAAAATTACAACTAAATAGGAGGAATGCATTCCAGTGTTATGTAGCACTGTAGGCTGAATGCAATTAACAGTAATTTTTTATGTATTTTTTAAAAGAGAAGATTTTGGGTATTCCCAACACAAAGAAATAAAAAATATTTGAGTGATGTATGTACTAATTACTTTGATTTGGTCATTACACATTGCATACATGTATTTAAATATACCTCAGTATCCTTTAAGTATGTATGATTATTACATGCCAACTAAAAATAAAAGAGGAGAAAAAAAGAGAAGAATACTCTTTCATAATTTGATCAGTGACACTATGAGTGATACTGAGGGGTTGTCAGGTGCCAGGCATTGTGTAACTGCTGAAACTGTGACCCAAGCAAAGGTGTCCCATCCAACACTTTATATCACTAACAACTTTGCATGTTGATTTTTGACTTATTTTTATTCTGACATTCTTGACTCCCAGGACAGGTGAGTTTTATATTTGTTATGACATTTTTCTAGCAGGTAGCCATAAGATATCATGGTCTCGTGAAATCAGTATATTACAACAGTTCTGACAATGGATGTAAAATAACTTTACTTTTTAACTTAAAGAAATAGCACAACAATCAATCTTGTTAATCTAATAACATCTAAAATAACTCATACTTCTAAATAGATTCTGTAAGTAATAAACTCATAAATGAGGACTTTTAAGTGTAAAATTTAAAAAAGAAACCTTATCAGTAATGCTATAGTGGCAATATTTAGTGCTGTGATTGATACTCATATAGTCTACTGTTTTTTAAGGTACCAGAATGAAATTGCTGGGTCTCCAGTTTAAAGTGACAATTATTTTTATCAAATCACAAATTATTATGTAATAACCATTAACTGTTTATCATAAATAATCCACAAAGTTTTATCTAAATGTGTTATAAACATTTTATATGTTGTTATGGAAAATTAATCCAGTAGAAAATAATTGATACCAACATTTAAATGTAGAATTTAAGTGAAATATAAATGCAGAAATTATTTCAAAGTGTGAAAAAATTCTAAGATAAAATGTTAAGCTGTCATAAAGTTTAGCCCAATCTGTAAATGATAATGTAAAAATATTTTAGCTCAAAATAGAAAATGAAAACTATCAGAGGGGAAAAAAAAAGAAAGCTAATTGTTCAATCAAGTATTGGAGAAAACAAAAATGTCAGAAAAAAAGGAACAGGCACCAGAGTTGCTGTCTGGGCAAATTCCAGCCGAGGCCCTTTACTTACAGAGCAGGGTATGCATTTGCCGTCTATTCCCATGTCAGTAAAGTGGATGGATTTCTAAAAAAATTAGAAGAAGGAGACCCAGAGAATTCATTCATTCATTCAAATATACTTTCTGTCATATCAGGCAGTGGCCTAGTGATCCAAATATTCAACAAAGGGAGACTCAGCCCTTATTGGAACTAGTCTTCCTCAGGGAGACTTGCTGGCTTTCCAAAGACAGAGCAGGAAGGACACTGCCAAGAATTCAGTGCATGTGACTCGTTATAAGAGGTAGGGAAAAATCACAACCACTTAGGTTCTTTATCATCCTTGAAATTCAATATTTCTTTTGCTCATTTTGCAAATAATGGGGAAGAAAATAAGTAAAATATGAATGGGGCAAAATTGGCACAAGCTAGCTCCAGTCCTGGAGCTGGGAAGGTCTTTGAGGATCATTCTGAGTTGACCAAGATGTCCAGGCTTGAGGTCATTCAGAGTCACCAGTCGTTGGATGTGGGAAGCTATGACCTGAGGCCGGGGGCTCCAGGCAGCTGAGACTTCCCTGAAGGCCCCTCCAGCAGCCAGAGCGACGTGTCCTACCTTGAAAGGGGATGAGAGAGCGCATCACAGCTTCCCCCATAGGCTGCCACCACACCCCAAGCTGATCTGATTGAGCCTAAAATGGAGCGGGAAGTGGGAGTGGACAGGTAGGATCTTTATGTAAAGAGGCTTGATTTTCATTAGTGGTAGCAGAGACTAGAGAGGAAAGACAAATGAAGCCATTGAGAGTCATTAGAAATCCATGAAAGTTTCTGAATTTAGATAGCAACTCAAGTCTTTCCTCAGAAGTGAGAATTATAATTTGATTTTTCATTTAGCAACAAGTTTTCTTTTCTTTTAGGCAATTAGTTAAGATTGGGTTATTTGATTTTGAATATATGAATAGTCGCAATTGTACATATTTGTACAATTTGTACAATTGTACAAATTGTACAATTGTACAATTGTACAAATTGTACAATTTGTATCTAAATGAATACATATGCTTCTATTGTGGGAGAGAAAAGTAAATGGATTTAACGTTAGGATGTGGGTAGTGGGGGAAATGTACTGTATATATCTCAGCAAACTCATCTTTACTTCTTAACAGTAATCCCAGACCTTTTCTGGTTAACCAGTTACATAGGTCTTAGGACTTTTGGAAAGAAGCTTTTTGCCTTTTAAATTTTATTTCACTAACTTCAGATTTGTTGCATGGGGAATGGGAAGACACACCGTCAAGGCTGCGACGTGGCCAGAGAGGCCTCAGTTCTCTAAGTGGAGGCTGCCAAGTGAGGAAAACCGGTTTACTTCTGCTTAACCCTCATGGCCTCCTGAAAAGTTTGATGTGGTGAAGGTTAGCTGCAAAGTTCTAGTAAAAACAAGTCTCAGAGCAGACACTCTCCTGCAGACTCTCATTACCATTTTTTCCCCCTGTAATTAGTGAGCAGCCACAAGACAATTCCTGCTCCCTCTGCTGTGGGCTTTTCTTGAGGTCACAGCTCACTGCCTTTTTAGGTGCTCATTCCTCTGTGCTGCAGGTGCAGCCCTCAAGGCAGGCATGACAGTGTTCCAAGGGGATTCTGTCATCCCAAGAGCCTGCCCAGGCACCCAGAAATCCTCGTGTAAATGCCTGACACCAGCTTAATTTGGGAACCACTCCTAAGAGAGTGGAAATGGGCTTTGCTAGGCTAATAGACCCTGCAGGGAGGTCGACCATCTCTACATTTTCTCGTATCTTGAGTCCCACTGACGTCATCAACAGAATCCCACCTCTGACTCCCAGTGTGCTGTTTGGCAATGCTTCTGGCATTGGCGGAGGTGCAGATAGCAGGAGCACTTTCAGCAGCTTCCTCTGGCCTGACTGTGGCTGTTTAGATTCTGGCTTAGCACCTCTGGAGTGTGATGGTCAGGGCCACAAAAGCACTGGGGTAGGACTTAAGTTCCAAACTCCCTGCTTGTGATCATGCTGCTCAGACTAAAGTACAGTCCATTTCCCTCATTCACCGTAGTGATGTTCTATGAAGTTGCTGTGAACACTGTATTAGCAACCCACTGCTCCTAAAGGAAATAGAGAATTAAGTTCCTGCACGCCTCTGGCCACAACATTTCCTCAATAGATCCATACACAGTCCTGCATTATGAGTGTTTCCACTTACTTCAATGAGAAGACGCTTTATTTCCTGTATAGGATTGCTTCATTTCCCATGACGTCATAGCAAACAGCAGTTTGGAGAAAGCTTGTCTAACACATCTTGTTTTCTCTGTAAGGTGCATCCCAGCTTTCCCAGGCTTAGGGACAATAGCCAGCACTTCGGCACCATGTTCAAGGGTCATATTCAACAGCAAAATCACCATTAAAAGCACAAAATGTAACAAAATCGTGACACTGAATGGACTACAAAAGGATACTCATATATAGTCCAGGAGCTAAAAGGAGAAGGCAGAATGGGCGCTTGTCCCACCTCGCCTGAGAGTGGGTGCTTTGGATGACTCAAATTTTTGCCACACCGTGCATGTCTGTGAATGGGTGCAAAGGGGCATGAATGGTGATGCGGGGTTACAAACAAATTTTAGAGAATAGGCCAAAAATATGGAATTCATAATGAAAATTCATAATGAAAATAGACTTTACTAAAATAATTACAGACTTCAGAGCAGTGAGGAAGAGAGCTCAGAAACAGCTGTCAGAATACACGGTAACAGGTATGATTACCCTCTTGAACAATAAGAAAAATTCTATTAAGAACCTGACTTATATAACCTCACAGCCCATGGTTGTTTTAAAATACGATGGCTAGGTGACAGCAGTGATCACTGGGTATTTTCTGAGCTCAGCAACAACTGTTGAATTCCTTTTTTTTTTTTTTTTTCTTCAGTTAACAGTACGTATTCATTAAGAAATAAAGATTTACAGAATAAAGGCCAACATAGCATAGACAGTGGATGTTTCCCTGATCCCAGCCCCAGAGGTGACCATAACTGAGTGGAGAATTTGCTTTCAGAATGTTTTCCACTGATAGTCCTATGTGATTATTATTTTATAAAATGGGGATGTTTCTCTATGGTTCTTCATTCACTTAAAACATCATGGAGAATTTTCCATTTTAGGCTAAGTGCATGAATCTTGGTACTTTTAGCAGATATCTAGCATATAAAATAGTTTATCTCAACAATCCTCTTTGGAAGGGCATTTGTGGTGTATCAAGAAAGTTTGAAACACTGCTCTCTCATATAAAACTGTAATGACTGGTTGAATAGATCTTTGCAAAATTGCATGTTTTTCAGTAGAAGGAACACACAGAAGTAGAATTGCCAAGTGAAAAGGGTATGGCCATTTGAATATTACTAGTTTTTTTAAAAAAAAGGTTTTATCCACTTTGCTGTATTCAAATTCTGCTAGCCGCTAAATACTCTCTAGCTTGAGTGTATTTCAAGTTTGAGGAATATTTTCAGAAACTTCACGCACCCATCCCAGTGGTCAGAGGGCAATGTGTCCCTGTTAGGGTTGCATCCAGAGTCCTGAGGACAGCCCCCTGGGTTGTTAGAGGACAGACCACCTGGCATATACTTGACCTCTCTGTGCCTCAATTGCCTGCGGTGGAAATGATAACATCCACTTCCAAGATTGTTGGGAGGATTAACATGAACGAGGAAGATTGGAAGTGCTTAGTGCATAGCCCACAGGAAGCATAAGAGATTCAAGTGTCATTCTTTCACTGTTATCTCAAGTAACTAATAAGAATGGGCTTTTACAGAAAAAAAATTCTTCTGTTTGTAACTTGGTTTCATCTGCTAGACCATTAAGAGTTGGTAGGAGGAGCTCAGTCTTGCTCACAGCTTTGCAGGCTGGCCCCAGTGACAACTGTGCAGGAACAGGAATATACCTTCGATTCTCGTTCTCTCTTTGGGTTACTCTCTGCCCTCTTCTCGAAACGCCCTGCCTTCCTGCCTAGTACTCTTCACCCTGTATCCTGATCAATTTCTTCTTAAATACTCCTTCAAGCCTTATTTCAATGCAATGCAGGAGTGGGGATGTATAGATGCCATCTAGATTCAAACATGAAGTTATAATGGAGTTATTAGGGTGGTGAAGATATCACGTGGTGGTCCTACTCAAAGCCCGCTCGATTGCTAGACTCAACTTTCCTCTATGCATCTGAACCCAAGGAGGGTGACTATTAGGATTTGGTCAGCTTCAGGGCCCAGATAGGCTGTCGTCAGCAGTCTTTCCACAAATTACACTGATTTCTGCCTTCTCTTAATAAATCCTGCTGCTTCATAACAAAGACTAGAACCTGGCTTCTGAGTAAATGTTTGAAATATTTGTTTTCTAAAGACAACTTGTAGGCTTAAATGCATCTTCTTCCCATTCCTTCCCCTCACTTGTGCAGCAGCTAAGCCAGCTCCGTCTCCCTTTGTTTGGTATTCAAAGCACAAGAATAGTGGTCATGAATATCAGCTAAAAAAGACTGAAGGGATTTTAGGTGGAATATCTTAACCCCAGGAGTGTGGCCCACGCCAGGGTGGTCACAATGTTTGTTTAGTAGGTTGGGCTGGGGATTGAAAACCAGGGACTCAAATGCTATAACAGCTTGGATTTGAGGGGCTGAAAATATTTCACATTTGGTACAAGCACCAGGAAACTACTTATTTTGCTTGAATATCTTATTATTCATCTGGTCAAGTGGGGTTAGGAATCAGGATATACTGGGGAGATCATTTTTATGCATAGATTTGAAATTACCTCCAACAGCTCATAATACCAGCTGCATGATACCACATCCTGGATCCTACTCCTGCCAGAGGAATAGACAGCTCCCTTAGCACACCTGCCTTTCTTTCCTGGTTTTATTTTATTCACCAAGATAAGTAGGCAAGCAGGCAGGTAGATAGATAGATAGATAATCAGATGGATAAATAAACACATAGATCAATGGACTGATAGATAAAATAGAAACATATTAGAAGATTTTTTAAAAAAAAATTTTATTTATAAGAACAAGACACCCTGAGTTATTTCTGTAAAGTTCAGAATAGGAAGAGAATTTCTCATTCTTACATAAGAGAGGGGAGCTGAGAAACTTCTGTGCAGTAAAATGACTGTTGGTACTAAGAGCTATGGATAATTTTTAAAGCATAGTAAGCTAAAAAAAAAGTTATAAGAAACTGTTTGGAGGGATTTAAAATTTCAGGATTTTAGATACAAGAGAAGTCTAGCCTCCACCCCGAATGCTCTATGGGTGCCTCTCCATCAGGGCTTTCCAAGAGGAGCAGGCCAACCAAAGCTCCCAAGCCAGCATCTGCCTCCAAATTCCGCCTGGAGTTTCAGCCAGCCTCTGCCACCAAAAGGAGCCAGGGTGGCGTGCACAGCTCTCATAAAAAGGTGCCAATCTGGGGCTTGGCCCGAACTAAATCCGACTGAGATAGAAAGCAGTGACCCTGTAACTGGACGACTTCCCCTGTGTCCAGACCACCATAGAGACTGCTGGGCAGCGCAAGCTTCCCGGATCGCAGTTCACCAGGGGTCACCTTCATGCTGTGAGAACAAAGTCCGACTGGGCCCAGGGCCCCAGCTGCGTAGTTCTGCTGTGTAAACACGGCACAGACAACAGGACGACCAAATGTTAGGGTCCCCGTGTGATCCATTGTTGGATTATAGACATGGCCATAGACTCTGTTTCCAACCGCCCCAGCATCTCTCTCTTCCCTCCTCTCTCGTCTTTCTGTCTCCTCTTCTACCTCATTTGTTGGCTTCTAAACATCCTCTAACGGGACAAATCTTTGGCTGTTTTGCACTTTTTGTTTTCCAAGCCACGGTTCCCACTGCACCCCAAACAAGCCCAATACTTTTAACAGGCACGGCCTCAGCAGAGGTGGCCTCACAGAGGCCTGCGTGGTCACATGATGAATATTTTCTCATTTGTCCCCATGAACAAAACTTGCTTAAAATCAGGTGCAGGTGGAGGAGGTTAGGAAAAGGTCTGCCTCTCCTCTTCCTTTTAATCAACCAACTCATCTTTAACTGCCGCCATTCCCCTCCTCTCTGCAAGGGCCCGGTTAATAGAAACTCGGAATGCAGGTTCATACCCCTGCTCTTAGGTGTTCAAGGATGCACTCTGGGAAGCGCCACTGCATCCATCACTGTCGGTGGCTACTTGAGAAACGCCATGATGGACTGGCCCGGCAAAGCCCCTCCCCGCTGCCCGCAGGCTGCAATTCAATTAGTCATGGTCAGAGGGAGACATTATTATTCATACACCGCCGATGGTTCCCAAAGTAAACAGAGCTGGGATGAGGTCTCTGATCCTCCCAGTGCCTTTAGCTGGGACACAAAAGAAAAAAAACTCCGGAGACACTGGGGTGGGACATTTGATCTGAATTCTGATCTCCTTTGCAAGCTTCCCCATCAAATCTTGTTGATTTCTTTCTTCGCTTCTTTCTCTCTTTTTTCACAATCTTTGCAGATAAGTGCCTTGTGTGTGCATATGCAAACTCAGCAGGGCCGTTTTATTCCTTTATTGCCAACAATGCCAGAAAGTCTCTTCCCACCCAGGACACCCCCCCCACCACTTTACAATGGGGACATGGATCCCTTAACTGGAGTGAATGATCCTGTTAGAATATAACAGACCAATATCTTCCTAATTCACAATAAATAATCCCTGCAAAAATCCAGGATGACATTTGTATTTTGGAAAGTGCTAACCAAATTACCCATGGCCTGGCCAGCCCCCATCTGTTTATCAGTTTTGCTGAGTATAAGTGAACCCAAGATAAATGCCAGTTTTCCTCGGATAAATTTTACAGCCAAGCAGAAACTGCCAAAGCACACAGGAGAGGTAAAAGCAGAGCTGTGTTCTCATTGACAGAAAAGTCAATTTTGCAGGATGGACTTAGGCAAGAGCCTGTGACCCCCGCCCCAACTCAAGTTTATATGTTTATAATAGGGCTGTTTTCTCTGGGAGGGAATGAGCCAATTCAGGGAGCTGAAAGTTCAGTGGAGCAGGCTGGCTGGGGCGTCCCAGCTGCAGGGGGAAGAAACGGCCCTGCCTGCTCACTCTGTTTTGCAGGAGCGTCATGCACCCTGGCCCAGACAGGGTGATAAACTTGGGGTGTCTGGATAACCCACATGCTTGTTTTCACTTTCACTGCGTCTGACCCTCTGATGATCACTGTACTGGGATGCTTGACCAGGCCATGCATTTAGACGCAGCACCTCAGCACCTCATTCTGCTCCGGAGAGCCTCAGAGCATCCAGCTGGTATGACAAAAATCCCCTGTGCAGAGTCACCTGGAGCCTTTGAGAAACATGAATTCCCAGGCCTGACCCCAGACCACTGAACCAGAATCTCTAGGGGCCGGGGCCTTGTCATTTGTAATTCACAACAAATCACTATGGGAGGCTGTCCAGACCTCCCTTTAAAGAAAGACTTTAAGGAATAAATCTCAGCTGCTAGGAGTTTCACTGGCAGGCAGTTTTCACTATCAGCCCCTTCAGAAATGGGTCAGCTGTGGAGAGCCACCTGGAGCCCATGCTCAGGCCCCTTTGGGCAGGTCATCCAGTGGCTGATGAATGGATGTGCACATAGGCTCCGTAGCTTGGCCCCACTCAGGACTACTCTGAAGGAACAATCCATTTCAGAATGCCCAGTAGTATCCACTGTGGCTCCCTTCCACAGGTATTAGTCCCAGAGCCTCTCCTGAATAAATATCCTTTAAGTTAAACTCCATCTCAGAGGGAGAACCTTATTGCCAGGTTTGGAGAATGATGCTCTAGAAAACACTGTCCTTTTCCAACAGTCAACCCATCCATAAATTCTCTCCGTAATACCACAAAGAGCTGGGCACCTAGCCTCAGCCTGGCAAGCCAGAGGAAAGAATCCAAAAACTCCTGACCCAGTCCCTCTGGACAACACTGGGAGGAATAAGTTGGGCCCCTGAATTCTCTTGCTTTCCATAGAAAGTTGAAGAGACCTGGAGTTCTACTGCTGGCTCCACTATTAGAGATGAGTTGAATGATTCAAATTACTTGGCCTCAGTTTTTCCTCTGTAGAAATACAGAAATGGTAAGGGATTTTGGAGACAGAATGAAAAAACAATTACCTCTTAGACTTTTTCCTGTTCTACCGCCTATAACCCATGGAAAGAAGAAAGGGAGGGAGGACCGAAAGGAAGCAATGTACTGAAGACCTGCTCCTCTCATCAAGAGGTGGCATCAACTTCCCTCCCATGGAACAGGGCTGGGTTTAGTGACTCACTTCCAATGAGCAGGATGGGGCAGAAGTGGCGCTGCACGACTTCCAAGGCTAGATTGTAAAAGGCAACACAGTTTCCACCTGGTGCTCTCTCTTAGGATACACACTTGAAAAGATTTGAGCCCCCAGGTAAGAGACCATATGGGGAGACCACATAGAGACAGGCAGGCCCAAGGAGGCCGGCTGTTTGAGTCTTCTTGTGAGCTAACACCAGCTCCAGTCACTGTCCAACTGTTACTACATGAGAGACCCTGAGTGAGAACTGCCTGGCTAAACTTAGTCAACTTGCAGAATCATGATCAATAATAATAATAAATGGTTTGTGTGGTTTTGCAGTAAACTTGGGTGGTTATTACATAGCAATAGATGAGCTGGGGCGAATGAGAGATCTTAAAGCAAAGATCCATCTTTATTCATAACTTTGAGAATAGCTTGACAAATACACATACCTACATATGTGTGTGTGTGTGTATGTGTGTATACACACATACACACACACACACACACACACATATATATAAATTTAGAAGAAGGTAAACCTGGTTCTAAAACTACCCAAACAAAACAAACTCAATTTATAGTCATGAGATTTTTCTCACAGGCCTCAGTGAGGACAGGCCAAGCACTGATGAAGCAGAAACTGGGCCTTTGTCCACACACCAATGACTGGCCTATCTCATCTGTCTGAAGATATTTAAGAGCTGTAATAACCAAGCAGATGTTACATCTACATGCTCAGCATATGCACTCATCTCCACAGGGATGCCAGTGATGCTCACTGGAGCCTGTTTTCTCCATTTGACATCATTGTTCTAGGCCAGGCACAGCGGCTCACACCTGTAATCCCAGCACTTTGGGAGGCCGAGACCAGTGGATCACCTGAGGTCTGGAGTTTGAGACCAGTCTGGCCAACATGACAAAACCCTGTCTCTACTAAAAATACAACAAATTAGCTGGGATGGTGGCAGGCACCTGTAATCCCAACTGGTCAGGAAGCTGAGGCAGGAGAATTGCTTGAACTCAGGAGGCAGGTGTTGCAGTGAGCCAAGATCACACTATTGCACTCCAGCCTGGGCAACAAGAGTGAAACTCCATCTCAAAAACAACAACAACAACAACAAAAGACATAGTTGTTCTAATTTAGGTTGCCTTTGAAATGGTAACTTTCAGCATGAGCAGAGGCTACTTCCTGTAAGCACTGAAAAATATTTACTAACACACTGCTCTTGTTAAGCTACTGTATAAAAAACACCATAGACTGAGAGGCCTAAACAATAGAAATTTATTTCTCACAGTTCTAGGGGCTGGGAAATCCAAGAACAAGGTGCTGACCCTTTACTTCCTGGTGAGGGTCCTTACCTTAGCTTGCAGGCAGCCACCTTTTTGCTGTGTCCCCACAAGGTGAAGAGAGATGGAGCTCCAGTATCTCTTCCTCTTCTAATAAGACCATTAATCTCATCATGGGACCCCTCCTCATGACTTCATCTAAACCTAATGACCTCCCAAAGGCCCTGCCTCCTAATACCATTACTTTGGGGGTTAGGGCTTCAACATATGAATTTGGGGGAGCACAAATGTGCCGTCCATAATACACACCAAAAGCATAATTATAAAAAGTTTATTAGAATGGCCCTGAAGCTTTATTTTTAAATAATTCACATTTGAGGTATTGTGTTTAAAATAACAGAATTCTGCGTAAGCCTTTAGAATGATAGCCACCCATAATCATTAAAGATTTTGAAAGTCTCACTGCTTGAAAAGGGGTGACTTTTCAATTGTCTTGACAATAGTGCTCCACGCTGCTATCTCCAGACACTGTAATTGTAAAAGATTTGCCATCATCCTTGCTGCTGAGTTTATTGTCACCCCAATAGACACTTGATTTTTTTTGGTGATGCTGCTCCTAGTCACGAAATGGGAAGAAATCCAAAATTAAGGGCTTGGGAAACATGAGTTTTAGTTCTTTCCTTATGGTACCACCAAGGGAAGGGGTAAGAGGAAGATCAGAGAATAAAACTTTTAAAGTCAATTAGGGATGTTTCAGTCATTTAGTTCACAACAGAGAGGGAAACTGCAACATGTGTGGATTGTGTGACCAGAGCTGCTACAGGCCTAATCCCTCCCAAGGCAGAGCTGGAACAGTGGCGTCCTGACTCCCAGTCCAGGGCTTTTTCTCTTTTGTGAGTCTCACTAAAGCCGCAGTCAGAAATGAATGGATTCTCTGTGTCCTTATGACAGGTCAGGCTAAGGACAAAACTCTGAAATTCTGGGAATAAAGGGAATGCGTTAGATCTTTTCTTATTATTATCTGCCTTATGCTATCTCCCCATTTTCCACCTCAGTAACTCACACGTTCCCCAGTCCACTCTTTCATCCCTGATGATGGACACTGGAAGGTGTGCAAGAGAAGCTGGGCTGCCCTGTTGTGGAGGGAGGGCTCCAGAGGAAACTTACAGAGCCATTGTGAGTATCTCAAGCTCTGTCAGTGATTAACTCATGACTGAGCATTCTAGACTCACAGTCAGCTTAAATACGTTTCCTAAATTCTTCAAACAACTTGACGTTCCTAAATCACGAAGGTGACTTTGCATTTACTTCCAGAGTCCCAGTTTGGTTTTGTTTTGCTTTGCTTTTTACTTAGCATTATTTATTTACTTTAGAAGTTGAAAAATATATTCTAGAAATTGTCTCTCTTGTTGCTGCAGCAAGGTTACTCTGTCCCTCATTAGATTTATGGACAAATTTGTAATGTCAACAAAATGTGGACATCCTTTAACATCATTAGAGTGGGTTAGTAAAACAATCTAGTTGCTTTGTGCTTCTAATTTGCCTTAGTTGAAAACAGTTTGCGGCCTTCAGAAAAGTAACTGGCATTTGATCTATAAAAGCAGAAAAGTTTTTTCTTTAGTTTATTAGAAAACTAGGCCAATTTTTTCTGTAAAACGTAATTTGGGGATGAATATGGGAGTACTTGTAAGTGGAAATATCTGTGTCTGTGTGTGTACTCATGTGCATGTGTATACACATATGTAGATCAAAGTATTTTTATTTCTTGAAGAAGACATTTAAGAAAATATATGTGTGTGTGTATGTGAAATATAAATATATATATACCTTGATTTTTCCAATTATTCTGGAACTTACCTGCAAGTAAACTTCAGATCTATTAAATGTTAGCACTCTCCATTCCTAATGCTCAACCGTCAGCCTAGCATTTTTTATAATGATACACTGATATCAGCTTGCCATAACCCTGGTAGTGGTCCAGACTTACATTCTCACTTAAAGTGTCTTTTACTCCTGCTCTGAAAGCCAGTGTTCTGTTTGACTGGCTCGTCATCATTTTTTCTAGTTATTTCTCACCAAAAAGTGAACCTATGGTCTTTGGCTAGTGTCAGCTACCCAGAGTGCAGGAGAGAGAACGCTGTAAAGGGGAAGGCGCGCAGAAATAGGAAATGGTAGACTGGAGAGACAATGAGTTCCAGGTTGAAACATAACAAAGAAACCCAGTGCCAGCATGCGGTGGCTGTTTGACTCTGGGCAAGCTTTCCAATGGTTTTAAGACTCAATTTACCTATATGACTCATCTGTATCTGAAATAACACCTATCTCCAAGGCTACTGTGATATTTAATTTAATATTTTATGTGAAATAGTTAGCTTAGCATGTAGAGGAAGCTAAGCATTCCATATGCAGCACCTCCTGAGCTTCTTTCACATACGTATGTCTGCATGCCTGCCTGTGGGTAGCGTGGGTGTAAGTGTGCGTGCACGTATAATTTCATATATCGTAAGTACACAGATAGATGCATGTATGTGTGTACCTGAGTATATGTGTCTTCGTGTGTGTGTGTGTGTGTGAATGTGTGCATGTCTGGTTATATGTAGCAATCGCTGCAGCTGAAAAGAATGTGAGCTTGCGGAGAACCTTAGAGATTGAACAGAACAGAACTTTCATCGCTTCTTAATTTTTTTTTGTTATTTAATTTTTATTTCATAATCATAAACTNACATGGAACCCAAAGGGAACTGCAGCGAGAGCACAAAGATTCTAGGATACTGCGAGCAAATGGGGTGGAGGGGTGCTCTCCTGAGCTACAGAAGGAATGGTCTGGTGGTTAAGATAAAACACAAGTCAAACTTATTCGAGTTGTCCACAGTCAGCAATGGTGATCTTCTTGCTGGTCTTGCCATTCCTGGACCCAAAGCGCTCCATGGCCTCCACAATATTCATGCCTTCTTTCACTTTGCCAAAGACCACATGCTTGCCATCCAACCACTCAGTCTTGGCAGTACAGATGAAAAACTGGCAACAATTTGTGTTGGGTCCAGCATTTGCCATGGACAAGATGCCAGGACGTGGATGCTTTAGGATGAAGTTCTCATCTTCAAATTTCTCCCCATAGATGGACTTGCCACCAGTGCCATTATGGCGTGTGAAGTCACCACCCTGACACATAAACCCTGGAATAATTCTGTGAAAGCAGGAACCCTTATAACCAAATCCTTTCTCTCCAGTGTTCAGAGCACGAAAATTTTCTGCTGTCTTTGGAACCTTGTCTGCAAACAGCTCGAAGGAGACGCGGCCCAAGGGCTCGCTGTCGACGGCAATGTCGAAGAACACGATAGGGTTGACCATGGCTAGTAGTACAGGAATTTCCTCGGCGGCAGCGTCTGCAAAGCCCATCGCTTCTTAATTTATCCCTGTTTGGTCCTGTCATCAGGAAATTCATAACTTAATTCATAGAGACGTTAAAAATGCTCAAAGGATAATGCAATAAGATTACTTGGTCTTTTTTATTTTATTTTATTTTTTTTAATAGTGCATGTAAGAGTCATTGAGGAGTTGGTACTTTTTAAAGAAAGAGATGTGGAAATGCATTTACTTATTTATTCATTCAGGATATTTGGGTTGCCCATGATATGCCAGGCACCAGGAAAACAGTTGAATCAGTAGAATAGGTTAAATATCTGATCCCACCTCAGAGAGCACACCTTTCCTGGGGAAACAGAGAGGTGTAAATAAACATCTACCCCATCCTGTAATATGACCTATTATAGCAGCAAAATGTGCAACAGTAGCAGAAAAGAGAGAGTGAGTAGTTTAGCCTGCTATGGTCAGTGAGGGCTTCTGAAGACGTGGTATTTAGGCTGAGACATCAGGGATAAGAAGGCTCTGTCCAAGTGGAGGAAAGTCAAGACAGAAGGTAGAGGAAATGCAAAGACATGGGGACTTGAGAAAGTCAGGCAGTGTTGAGAAATGGCAATGGTTTGGTGCCACTGGTGAATATGGAAGAGGTGATCAGAGGCCCAGCCACGAAGGGCTTCCTCAGGCCCTTGGTAAAGGGTTGTTGCTTTCTTCCTGGAAGAGATCAAAAAAGAGCCAGCGAATGTACCAAGACTGATTAGACTAAGATGAGATCAGCTGCGCATTTTGGAAGGATGAGTAGTGGTGGTGTGAGGATGACATGGAGTAGGAAGTGAGGAGTGGAATCACTCCACAGTGCGGAGAAGGACTGGACCATGATCAGGAAAAGAGAGGGAGGAAGAACCCACCTGAGATGCATTCAAGACATAATTGTTAGGAATTGTTGACAAGAAAGAGAAATCATCAAAGCCACTCCTGTTTCTGACTTGCACGATTTGTCAGTGGTGGTGCAACAAGCAAAAAGAATAGCACATGGACGAGATGGTGTGGACACTGGACAATGAAGTGAAACTCATGAATTTAGTTCAAAATATTTGACTTAGAAACACTTTATACATTCTGGTAGAAACCCCCAAATTTCCTGATATTATCTCTATGAATTGGGTAAGCATTAGAACAATGTAAGAATCATTTGAAATTCTAGGACTGAATTTAACCAACTGTAAACCTGTGGCGTAAGAACAGACTTTCTGAAACTCAAATTCACTTAAAAATGACATTTGTGTATGTGTGTGCACATACACAAATATATTTGTATATATTCGGTCCCTTGCTTTCCCTGACTAACCTTCAAATTTAGCAGTTCTCCCTTCCTATGTTGAACTGTGTGTATTTGTATGTGCACCTATGTGTGTGTGTGTCTGTGTATGTGTGTCTATGTGTGTGTGTGCTTGTATGTAGGGTTTATAATTTAAGGCTCAAGGACTATGGGACACAAGCTTTTCCAAAACTCTGAAATTACAGCCCTATTTTATGAATAGGAATAGATTCATACTGTATCTGAGGAGGAAGATCACAGCTTTCTTAAAGGAACCATTAAAAAAAAAGAGTTTCAGAAACACTGTCTGGAATCACTTTGTTCATGTCACCCTTCAATGTGTGGGAGAAACTGGAATCCCACTGGGGGGTGGAGATACTTGTTCAAGGACAAAAAACAATTATATTAACCAGAAAAATCTCATTCGTTAATCCCAAAAGACTTTTGATCCAGATGGGACCTTTTCTTTCATGGAGTATGTTGAATTGTAACAAACTCAGCTATGACTGATTATTGCTTTTGACAGATTCTACATTGTTTCTCATGGCAAATTGGTGGAAAGAATTCCATAATAAAGCTCAAGCAGATTTTTATTTCAGTAGTTATCTCAACACATTTCTAGAGATAGACTCTTCTTGTACGGTATTTATATTTTAATTTTTTAGTGTTTGAAACATGTTAGAATCTTTAAACATAATAATCTAGAATTTGAGTGACAAAATAAATGACCTTGTACTAAGTGAATTTGGATAACTGAAAAAAATTGTGTTTGGCCTCTGTTTCAGTCTCTCAGGGCCCTGGCAGGCACACTCAACTTGGCACAGGGTCTGGGAAGTGCTGGGAGTGATGGTGCAGTCTCCCAGGGACAGTCGCAGTGGGGAGCTGTTAGGGAACTTGAGCCTGATGGGCCAGGGAAGGAAGGAGCCACCAGAACCCAGAGCAAGTAGCACCCACTGATAGGTGCTGCGGCCTTCAGTAGACACCATGGTGGCTCAGCAGGGAGACAGCAGGAAAGAGCACCTCCCCAGCTTCAGTCTCTCTCACTGTCACATCTTCTGCTGGTGATTTCCATTGGCTGAGCCCAACTGGAAGCCAGAAAGGAAGCCAATAATGCAGTTTAAAAGGCCTAAGTAGGTGGAGAAAGGTGGGTGCTGCATTCAGAGGAAAGTGATCCAGAGTCACTTAGCACAAGGTCATTAATTTTGTCAATCAAATTCTAAATCATTAGATTTAAAGATTTTAACATATCTCAAGTTACTAAAGAAGAAAAATGTAAATACCGTACAAACAGATTTTCCTGTACAAGGAAGGTAGCTGGCATAGATCCTTCTTTTTCTCAAGAGGGCTAACTACATATACTTGAGTGTAAATACAATGTGAAAATATGAGCCTGGTGGATTTTTTACCTACTCTTTCATAAGCTATGTTCACATTCAGCCATATTCCATCGTGGCTCTGCTGACCAGGAACTGAGTTGTTCATGTCTTCCAGGAAGCAGATGCCAAGAAGAAGGTAAAAGAGCAAGAGATTTATTGTGAGCAACTGCAAATGGCAAAGTGGAAAAAAGCAAGAGTTGACAGGGAGAGCCTTCAGACCATGCTGTGGGGCTGAGACTAGCAGGACAAGAAGGGGAGAAGGGAGGATTAAAAGGGAGGACTCTTAGAGCACAGCATTGCTCTGAGAAAGCCCCCCAAGACCAACCAGGAGCTCTGCCACAAAGACCGCCCATAGAGCGGTCCCATGTTGGGAGGAGATGGCCTTGCCTTGTACCAGTATTTCGCTCATTGTTCGAGGGCCACCCAAGAAGAGTACCATGGCTCAAAAGCAGTGCCAGACCTAGGGGACGTTCCTCCTCGCCGCTGGGTAACCAATCTTTTCTTGGAGATCTGAGGTTGTGTCTCCATGTCTGCCACAGATACCATGACTTTCACCCCAGAAGGAGCACACCATGAGACAGAGGAAATCCTGGGCAGGCATGAAAGGGAAACTGTCTCATGTCTCCGGAGAAAAGCCCCTGTGGAGGGAAAAGAGTAAGGCAAGTGGAAGCAGGGGTTCAGGGACCTGTGACTTGACCTCCTTCATCAGGATGGAAATCTTGAGCAAGGTGAGGTGTTGAGAAAACCAGAAACTAGAACCGCTGGTTGGAGAGCACTCAGAGGGTGGCCCTGAGTTTACAAGGGATGCTGCAGTTGATTGACAATGGTATGATGGCCTGATTAGGCTGAAATAAGGCCTCCATCAGCCTCCAGAGCTACCTTGGCTGTTGGATGGAGTGGAAGGGCTGCAGGAGGGCCTGCCTGCACACAGCAAACACAAGAGGCAGCTGTGGGTGCTGGCTGCTGGGCCACATCAACTATGGTCAGGTTAAACACCCTGTAGCCAAGGTTAATATCTAAGCCGCAGGCCAAACTGGCGGTTAAAGCCAGTACTCAGGACATTCTGTTGGTCTAGTGAGGGAGAACCACTCAGCTGGCTTAATGAGAGAACAGACACAGATCTGGGACTTTGTCAGCAGATGCAAACCTGGAGCCACCTCACAGCAGAGAGGAGCAGGAACCCAGAGTATGGAAGCCCCTTTCTCTCCTGCACAGCACCTGCAGCCCAAGGCACTCACAGCACCATTGTGGGCAGCAGTAGGTGGATTAGAAACCACATGGCCCTGAGAGGAGTTGAACTTTGCTTCAATTGACTCTTAATCTGACATGAGATTGTGTTAATTGGAAGATACCAAGATACTATTAAAAAAGAAGATGAAGTTCTCTTGTTTCAACCCCTATTACTATTGACTGTCAACTTCCCAAAAGACCTCAGAAAAACCTGTTAATGGAACAAAACCAAATTTATTAGATTTACTGTAGTATAAGAGAATACCACCTTGGTAGAGTCTTGACAGTGTCTCAGATTGACAAAGTCAGGGTCTGCACTGGGGGACTTCTAAGGTAGCTTCTGCAAGGTGGGGAGTGGCTTGGGACTGGGCAGGGTTTCTACCCTAACAGTTCTCAATTGGTAAGCCCCACAAGGCCAAGGGTCTTGAAGCAACCCTTGATAAGAAATGTACTGGATTTGATAAGCTAGCTATTTTAGTGAATTTACTGCCTTATTTTTGACAAGTAAGTCTTCCTGAAGCAAGCAGGTACGTGATTTTTGCTTGGTTCCAACATTGTTTAATACAAGCACAAAAAAATGACTGCTCCCAGTGTGGTTTTAAGACACTGACTGGGAGTTATGCTGACTTCAGTTCTCAGGGGGTGAAGAATAGTGAGAGGAATGGTATAAATTTGTTTTAAAAAGTGGTATTTTCGGGGTCTTTCTTAGCACATATTTTAACATGTTTCCTTTTAACACAGTTTTAAATTTCAGAAAACCTTCAAAGGTAGTACAGAGAGTTCCCATATATCCCCCACATCCATTTTCCCCTATCATTAACATCATAATGTGGTACACTTATCACAATTAATGAACCAAGATTAATACATTATTACTAACTGAAGCTCATATTTCATTCAGATTTTTTTAGTTTTCACCTTAACGTCATTTTCCTGTCCCAGGATCCCACCTGGCTACCACCCGTGTTCAGTTCTCCAGTCTCCCCATCCCAGGATCCCACCTGGCTACCACGCGTGTTCAGTTCTCCAGTCTCCCCGTCCCAGGATCCCACCTGGCTACCACGCGTGTTCAGTTCTCCAGTCTCCCCGTCCCAGGATCCCACCTGGCTACCACGCGTGTTCGGTTCTCCAGTCTCCCTGTCCCCGGATCCCACCTGGCTACCACGCGTGTTTAGTTCTCAAGTCTCCCTGGGTTCCTCATGGCTGTGACAGTTTCTGACTTTTTCCTTTTTCTGATGACGTTGACAGTCTGAGGAGCGCTGATGGAGCATTTTGCAGAATGTCCCCCACTTGGCATTTGTCTAATGTTTTACTCATAATTATCCTGGACTGATGGTTTTTGAAAGGAAGACCACAGAGGAAAAGAGCCATTCTTAGCACATCGTATCAAAGGCACATTCTACAGGTTGAGTCTCCCTTATCTGAAATGCTGAAGACCAGAAGTATTTCAAATTTTGAATTTGTTCAGATTTTGAAATACTTGCATATACATAATGAGATATCTTGGGGATGAGACCGACGTCTTAACAGGAAATTTATTTTTGTTTCATATACACCATACACCCATAGCTTAAAGGTAATTTTATAAAATTTTTAAATAACTTTGGGCATGAAACAAAATTTTGAATGTGTTTTGACTTCAATCTGTCACATGAGATCAAGTGTAGAATTTTCTGCTTGTGGCACCATGTTGGCACTCAAAATGTTTCAGATGTTGGAGCGTTTGGATTAGAGAATGTTCAACTTGTATCAGCATGACTCATGACTGTTGACATTGACCTTGATCACCTGGCTGAGGTGGTGTTTGTCTGGCTTCTCCACCGTAAGTTTCCTTTTCCCCTCTTTTCATACTGTGCTCTTTGGAAGAAAGTCACTACATGCAGTCTAGTCTTCAGGAGCAGGGAGTTATGCTTTACCTCCTGGAGGGCAAAATTTCTGCATAAATGATTTGGGAATTTCTGCAGAGACCGTTGTCTCCTATCCCATTTATTCATATATTTTATTATTTTTATATCAATATGAAATCATGAATATGTATTTTATACTCTGGGTTATAGTCCCATATTGTTTTATTTATTTTGTTGGTCTAATTGTTCCAGCTTTGGCCATCGGGAGCTCTGTCCATTGTTTCCTTTGTCCCTTTGACATCTCTCCACCATTGTGTCCTTTTTTTTCCCCCCAATCACTTCCTTGCTTCCTGGAACTGCAAGCTGTGCCATGTTCATTGTATATATTTTGTGACGCAGCCATGTCTCCAAAGAACCCTGGTTCCTTTTATTGGAGAATGGTAGAGAAATGAAGATCTGGGTGCTAGGTTTACTCATTGCTACTGGGGTGTCATTGTTTCCAGTGGCATTTCTTTTTTCCATGTGTGTACTACATTTGTGACCCCTTCATTTGTGAATCTACTTTTATTCTTTCAATAACAAGGTCACTTGAGAAGCCATAGAAGTCAGCCACAGAGTGACCTGAAAACTTGGTCTCTCACAGTAAAGATATCTAACTGTACAAAAAAGGTTTAAACTGCAGAAGGGTCTTCCATGCACTGCAGCTCCAAAAAGTTAAACATGATCTCTCAGATGGTTTAGAACTTTGTTCCCACCCAAATCTCATATCTAATTGTAATCCCCAGGGGGGGCCTGGTAGGAGGTGATTTGATCATGGGTGTAGTTTCTCATGGTTTAACACCATCCCCCTTGGAGCTGTAGTCACGATAATGAGTTCTCAGGAGATCTGGGGATTTTTTGGTTGGTTTGTTTGTTTGTTTGAGATGGAGTTTTGCTCTTGTTGCCCAGGTTGGAGTGCAGAGGTGCAATCTCAGCCCTCTGCAACCTCTGCCTCCCAGGTTCAAGCAATTCTCCTGCCTCAGTCTCCCAAGTAGCCGGGATTGTAGGTGCCTGCCACCATGCCTAGCTAATTTTTTGTATTTTACGTATATAGGGATTTCACCATGTTGACCAGACTGGTCTCGAATCCCTGACCTCAGGTGATCCACCCACCTCGGCCTTCCAAAGTTCTGAGATTGCAGGCATGCGCCACCGAGCCCAGCTGATCTGGTTGTTTAAAAATGTGTAGCACCTCCCCTCTCTCTGTCTTCCTCCTGCTCCACCCAGGTGAAGTGCTGGCTTCCCCTTTGCCTTCCACCATGACTATAAGTTTCCTGAGGCCTCCCAAAATGCCAGCATCATTCTTCCGGTATAGCCTGTGGAACCATGAGCCAATTAAACCTCTTTTCTTTACAAAGTACCCAGTCTCAGGTATTTCTTTATAGCAGTGCAAGAACGGACTGCTACAGTCTCCATTTGTTACATACCGAAAACAACAGAGAAGTTTTCATTTTTTCAATGCAAATTCAAAGTTTTGAACAAGGCAAATTAGAAGTCTGGCAGGCAAAGTCCCCATCTTGGTGTGACTGATGACTGCTCACAGTGCTGTGATGAATGGGTCCCTAAACCAAACACATCAATATCTACTGGGCGTGGGAAGGACAACGTTTGCTACCTTCAGCGAGGTTAAACCCTTTTCTCTCAGACATCGTGTTAAAACAGGCTCCATAGCTACAGTTTGATCCCAAGACAAAGAAAGAAAGGTCAATGATTAAAGGCAATTCTTTACCATCAAATTAAGATGTGACAAATTTGTCTCTTCTTCACTGACAATATTTTGCTTCTTCTGCAAAACCAAGATTAAAGACAAAAAAAAAAAAAAAATAGAAAAGTAAAAGAAAGACTAAGATTTAAAAAATTTTCCATTTCAGTTCCCTGGTTGTTTCTGTTTGTTCATTTAGCTATTTTCCCTAATTGTTTTGAATACAGTAAAATCTCATACCATAAAACTTTTTTTAAAAAAGAAATAAAATAATTTTGGTACGGAGAGTTGCATTTGATTCTAGTGAAGATTTGGGCTTCAGTAAAGGAAGTAAGGCTTAATGAGACAATTTCTAAAAAGAAAAACTTCATGTAATTGAAATGTTAAAATATTTTATAATTCTATCGCCTAGCATATATTCACCCTGGGCAGTTTATGTGTCTTTGGGGGTCCATCTTTCCCAAGTGGCTTTCAGAGCAAGATGCCCGAGGTCTTTCTCATACACATTGTCATGGGAACTGTTTCATGAACCATAGCTGAGTGTGGCAGGACTGAGCGATACATCCAATGACACACAACTGAATCCTGGCACTGATCCAGGGACAGCATTGTCTGTGAGCTGCTCGATGAGTTGGCCTGGTATGAAAACCTGGGTAGGTTGTGGTACACCGTACCGGATCGTGATTAATCAGCCAGTCAACTCCTCTCTCTCTGGAAAGGAGATGGACCCCCCCAGAGTGGTTTTAGGATCACCAGAGCTTCTATAATCACCCGAATTGTGGTCAAAAATGTTTCTGGTCTCCATAAGGCCTGGCTTTGGCTGCTGAGATAGTTTTTTGTGCTTTTTAACATCCAGGAAAGCACTTTTAATAAAAATTATCTCCTGTGGTTACCCAAGCACATCTTGGCTCCTTGAAACTTAAGAATCGAACATAATGGTAACACATTAAATGACCAAGAGTATATATGGTAGGTTTCTTGAGGGCAGTTATCAAGTCTTATCTTTATATCCTAAGTGGGCACATTTAGCAAGTACAGATACTCTCAGACTTATAATGGGGTTACTTTCCCATAAACCCATCATAAGTTGAAAATGCATTTAATATACCTAATCTCGTGAGCATCATAGCTTAGCCTAGCCTGCCTTAAATTTGTTCATAACACATCAGCCCACAGTTGGGCAAAATCATCTGGCAGCACAGTATACTGTAGAGTCCCAATTCTTACCCTTGTGATCGTGGCTGACTGGGAGCTGTGGCTCACTGCCACTGTCCAGCTTCATGAGAGAGTATTGTATGGTATATTACTAGCCTGGGAAAAGATCAGAATTCACTGATATTCTGATCAGTTCAGAATTCACTGAACTATGGTTTCTACTGAATGTGCATTGCTTTCTCACCGTTAAGTAAAAAATTTTAAGTCAAGCCATGGTAATTCAAGAATCATCTGTACTCAATAGTGAATATGATTAGTGAATGAATGAGTGAGCTAACAAGAGCCGGAGAGAGTAAATGAATTACCTGAGGCTACTGAGAAAAGAGGTATGTTTTGCCTCTTTTCATAATGTCTTGCCCCTGTGTTAAACAGTACTGAAACTAGTCATTCTTTCCTAAGTAGCTAGTTAAATAATACTAAGACCAAGCAAAAGTAGCTCAGTTGCATGTTCCAGGGATACCTGTTTCTGAAAATTAGACCATAAATGAGCTAAATAATTCATGTATTAAGGCAAACCATTTCCTTAGAAAGACTGACTTCTTAGCTTGGCCTTGCTGTGCCCAGCTAATTGAAAGCTATAATAATATAAACTCCATGCAGTTCAAACCGGCTGCCTACATGGAAAAGAACATCTTAAAAATTCCTCAGCCTAAGTCCTAGGGCGCTATTGATACCCTACCCTAATTTCCATTTCCAGCCACTATTAAGACCCATCAAGGTGGTGTTCTATCTTACTATGGTGTGACTTACAGTTTTGCGTGATAGAAAGGTTTTTCTGGTGGTCTTCAGGGGAATCGATGGTCAATACAACACAATCAGTTTTCAGTTCCCTTTTTCTTCTTTTCAAAACATGATTTCACATTTCTCTGAATGTGCAAAAATCTACTAAGCACAGGGAAGTACGGGTGTCATTGCTTTCCTACAAGGTCTTGGAGCATGAAACTAATAAGCCATTTTCTTTTTTGTTATTTTGCCTAAGGAATAAAATTATTGGACTAGAAGTTATTTCAAAAATCTTTCCAATTCTAAAATTTGGGTTTCAGTAAATCTAGGGAAGTGCTCACTAAATTCAATTTTGAATAAACATCAAAATTGTTCTCTACCATGTTGAATACAGAAGAAATCCAACATTGTCTTGATTCTGAGATAGAAAGTGGTTTATGGAACATGGCAAACTGTGTTAAGGCCCTCTGGCCCCTTGAACACTGAATTTAATTTCTCAAATATACACAAAAATACACAGCTTCGGACTTGCAGTAAAGTGTCTGTCGTGAGAGTTGTTTTAGCCCAAATGGCTCTAAAACATGGCTGTCAATTCCAGACGTTTCCAACTGGATGAGACAACAGCCACCACATGTCACACAATGCACCACACACAATGTAAACATACCATTCACGTTCACACTCAGATATTTATGGCATTTTCCATGGTTGCCATGTCAACCCATGGAGCAACCAGGCCATTAAATCATGCTGTCAGCAGGCCAAGACAGTAACACTACAAAAAAATTCCAGTTGCTGACATGAAACATTACATTTATCATTTCAAGACCTGTTTTTTTTCCAGCTGCCTCTTGCTTTATGCTCTTCACTGCTTTCGAGCTGGTCTTTTAGGGTACAAGGAGAATACAAATGAGCTGTTTAAAATGCAATGGAAATCCCAGTCAACTCTTGAGTATTTTTACTTTCATAGAACTTATTTTTTTAAGGTGATAATCTTGAGGTCACATGTCAAGAGAAGGGACGGGCTGAGAACTGACATATTATTGATATAACTGGCCAGTTTCTAACTTTCCAGCCTGGATTCAGTCTTTTATTTCTCTCCTCTGCATGAAATTGTTCTCAGCAAATGTCTACATTTCAAGCACATTCACTCTAATTTCTTCTGAACCCTGATGTCTTCTGAAACTCTGATTTCTCCTTAGGAGTTCTCATTAAAAACATTTTCAGGGTCGTGTAGAAAGAAGGCATGCAGAAAGACTCATCAACAGATCGAGAGGTCGGCTCTACAATCAGTAACAGAGACAAAGAACAGACTTTTTAGGGCAGTCCTGATTTTTCATGATTATATTAATTTCAGAAAAGGTGAATCATTGAATGTATAACTGGATGTAATTTAAATGTTCTACCACTAGAAGGCTTTTCATATAAATTCACAATCAGAAGAAGTTTTTCCTGTCATACTATGCATTAAGAATTTTAGAAAATAAGGACATTGTGACCTTTTGGTGTATGTGATGATGCAATTGTTATACCATGACGACTGTACATGAATAGAAGGACGATGCAAAGCCAGCCTGCCTTGCCTCGCGCTGTCTCTCCTCTCCGGCAGCTGTGCTTCCTCCTCTTCCCTTTGGCCATGTCTGAGCACATTAACCTTGCAGGATTGTGATGGGAATTAAAGGCATTTCAGCTGCTCATGTGCACAGCGCTCTTCTCCTCATTCTACCTGGAGAACAACACTAAGAAGGTACAATCAGTGAGAGCTTTCAGAGGAGAACAAGCCTGGATGAGAATCTTCTTGAACTGGGCATCAGAACAGCTCTCTCCTCCTCACCCATCTGCACACAGCCATCGAAAGGCATGCCATCCCACAGACATTTTTCTTGAAAAAAGAGACAGAACGAATTCAGGGAATGTGAAAATAAAAGAAGAAATGATGGGTTAGAGAACATCCAGGCTATTCTCATGGAGCAGACACCTGGGGGCAGAGGTGAGAGAGGCTGGGAACAAACCCAAGGTCCTCAGACACCTGCTAGCTCACGGGCAAGTGGAAGGGGCAGAGCCTTACAGAGCTGACTTTGAAACAGGCAAACTGGGGACCAGAGCTGAGACTGGATAATATGAACTGGATCTTCAAAGATGGGTTAGCAATTTCTGACACTTGTATATGGGGGATAAGAAACTTCTAGACTGAAGAAACCCTTGAACATATGCCCAGGGCTGGAGAAATAATGATGCAGTCCCAGAAAGAAAAAGTAGATCCTGTGCTTTCAAAGCAGATTAGGCAAGATATAGGAAAGGGCCAAGCCAGGGAGTCCGAGGAGTGCCTGGGTGAAGAGACTGCAGCAGGAGAAGTTACAGTGGAAAGGGATGTGGTCAGATCCGTGTTCTTGGGTGATGTTTGTAAATGAATCTGATGAGAAGGGAGATGAAGTCATGAAATCATTAGAAGTTCATTAGAATAATTGGATTTAGGAGACAGCAAAGATAATAATAATGATAAAAGAGAATTTAAAATTATCATTCAAAGTCTGAATGTATTGGGGTGTGGCGAAAACTCCTCTCCCAGAAATTTGAGTGTAAAAACAATACCTTTAGAATGAATAAATAATAGTATAGTCACACAAAGTAATAGTACACCGCAATGAGAAAAGAGTGAGCTATAAGCACAAAAATATGGTTGAATCTCGCAAAGATAAAAGTTGAGAAAAAGAAGCCAGTCACAGAAGAGTCAATATGATGTGACTCCAATTATTTAGAGTCCCAAAACGAATCGTGCTGCTGGCTGGATGGCTGGGATCCTGGGGAGGGTAAAGTCATTGACTGGAAGGGAAATAGCCCGTGGTTTCCAAGGGGCTGGTAGTGTTCCATCTCTTGATTTGGGTGCTGGTTGCAGGATGTGCTTGGGTTGTGAAAAATCACCGGGTGGTACATTTATGATATGTTCACTTTTCTTTTCTGCCTGTTAAACTTTGATAAAAGTTTTTACAAAAACGCTTTGGGGATTTTAGTTTAAGGAGGTGGATTGACTGACAGGTGATCTTTAAATGTCCAGCCCTTGAATCTAAATACAAATAGGGGTAAACAAGGCCATGTTTCTTGGATTCCAGGAAATTAGGAACTATGATTCAGCAAGTTAGAGCATTGCATCATGTAGTGAAACCCCACATCTCTCGGTCGTAGTCCTCCCACCTCTCAGCCAGACTTGGACGCTAGCTTAGCAGCCACAGGCCTGGAAACAGTCCGCACAACCAACTCATTGTCTCATTAATTTCAAGGATGTAGAAAAATAAAAAGTGATAAGGGCAAGGGTGGGAGGCTATCTCTTAGCAGCTTCAGAATAAAACCAGTGGAGCTCAGTTCCTGCCAAGAACTCAGGAGAAATCCATCATTCCTCTTGCCTGGCCTGTGGTCAGCGCCACTGTGGTGATAAGCAGAGAAGCCTGTAATGATTAACTGGGCATGTACGTACAATGGTCACCCACACACACAGACTTCTTATCATCCAGGAGCCCGGCACTTTAATACTGAATCATACCCATGTTCGGAGAAGGAAGTTTGCAGCCACTAACACACTTCAAAATTTGGATTCAGCTTTAATTCCTGTAGTTCACTATAACCCTTCCCAACTGCTTCCTACCTAGATGAAAAAGAAGTAATTGAATTTAAAAAAAAAAAGTCCCAAGTTGTTCCGTTGGTGGATTACTAAGAAGCATTTCTTAATAAGAAGTTTCCATGAATGCATTTAATAGATTGTTTGCAGATTATTAACCCCTTGAAAAGGAAGAAGGAACAAAGAATGAACATAGTGTTAGAATAAGGCAAGTACTCAGAAAAATAATGTGATCTATATTCAGAAAAATCTCCTTACATTATCCACATTACTTCAATAGTACATATAAAATTCCTATAAAGTTGTGGCTTATAAGCAATTCTTTCAACTTCCCATCAGAGCTAGTTTAAGCAGCAACATAGTTTTTAAAAATATTTTTGGAAACTCTGATATAGAATGCATTACATTTATTTTATAGAACTCAGTACTATTCAGAGCTGTTTTCCTGATATGAACGTACTTGAGATTTCTCCCCCTTCCTCCCTGCTTTACATTTCTGTCATTCATTCCTTCAGCAAATGTCGCTGAGCACCTTCTGTGTGCCAGGCCCTGTTTAGATTATTGGGGACATGGAGGGCAGTAAGTTAGGCCTCATCCAAGCCCACTGGACCTGACATTCTTGTTGCTGTGGCCTGGTGCAGTCTCATTCCCTCTGGTGCTGACTTTTGTAAATTCCTCCCAACTTTCCCCACCCCTAGTCTGTCAGCTTCCATCCCTTCCACAACTCTGGTTATTAGAGTGCTATCCTTACAGATCAAATCTGTTCATTTCACACCATCCTTCTTGCTTCCTTTCTGTCCTCCATTCCACAAAAAAACAATGCAGACATGCAAATTATTCCCCACCAAACAAAAGCAAAAGGAAACAAAACCTTTAATGGGATAAAAGGAAAGTTCACAGGATAAGAAAGGCATTCAGGGTCCTTTGAAATCTCATTCTAGATTTTTTCCCCAAGGTCCTGCATGTCTTTCTTGGTGTCCTCTGTAGGCCTTTTGATGCCTCTCTATGTCAAAACAGTTTCCCTATTTTGCCTTTATTTAAATGTATCTTTTGCCAAGAATGTTCTCTCCCTCCATTTCTGTCTATACAAAGTTCCCCATGTTTTACAAGCCAAATTCAAATGCTTCCTCCTTCATGAGACCTGTAGATAGTGGTTTCCTGCTGGCACCTCTTCCCAAATCCATGTTGATGTTGGTAGTTTGAATTCATCTGTAATGAGAATATTCACACCATGGAAACTGGCAAACGCTGCAAATCAGAGCTGGATTTATTGTTTCATTGATTGTCTAGACTTAAGAAAGTGGTAGAGAAAATGTTGATATAGCAGGTTAAACTTAAAAATGGGCTGAGTTTATAGCCATTATATTATGAAAACACATAAAGTACACTTCAGGAAATATTTTTTGAGTATTTGAAAACTGTTCTCCAATTCAACAAAGAAGCCGTTCATTCCACTGATGAACAAATGAAGTCCCAACATATGTCCTCATTGTTTCACTTTCATTTTACTACTTAACATCAACAAAAACATCAACTAACATTCATGTTGGAGTTGCATTTGCTCATCATTGAGGTGAGCAGCTTCTTTGCGGAATCTGAGAGTGATCAAGAATTGATTTGTAGCCTGGGCATGATGGCTCATGCCTGTAATCCCAGCACTTTGGGAGGCCAAGGTGGGCAGATGACTTGAGGTCAGGAATTTGAGACCAGCCTGGCCAACACAGTAAAACCCCATCTCTACTAAAAATACAAAAATCAGCCGGGTGTGGTGGTGCCCACCTGTAGTCTAAGCTACTGGGGAGGCTGAGGTGGGAGGATCACTTGAGGTTGCAGGGATGTGGAGATGGAAGTTACAGTGAGCTGAGATTGCAGCACTGCACTCCATCCTGGGCAACAGAGTGAGACTCTATCTCAAAAAAAAAAAAAAAAAAAAGAATTGATTTGTAGTTGGCTATAAGTGCAGAAGTTCAGCAAAATCAACAAAATAACTCTGTTAAAATCAATTAGCTATATGGAATTTATAATTAATGTTTAAAAAATATTTAATTGATAAAATATATATTCAAGGTATACTATGAGATGATATGATATACATATACATTGCATAATGATTACCACAGTCAAATTAACTAGCATGTCCACTACTACTCCAGTTACTATTTGTGTGTGTATGTATGTGTGTGTGTTAATCCTTAAAATCTGTTCTCATAGAATTCCAAGTTATCAATACATTCCCCTATTATGCATTAGATCTATAGAACTTCTTCATCTTATGACTGAAACCTTGTGTCCTTTGACCTGTGAGTGTCTCCCTATTTCTCTCACCTCCCAGCCTTTGATCACCACTATTCTACTGTCTGCTTCTATGAATCAGACTTTTTAGATGCCATGTATTAGTGAGATTATGCAGTATTTACCTTTCTGTGTCTGGCTTATTTCACTTGGCATAATGTCCTCCAGGTTCATCCATTTTGTCACAAATGACAAGATTTCCGTCTTTTTAAGGGCTAAATAGTATTCCATTATATTCTACGTTTTGTTTATTCATTGATCTCTTATCAGTGGACACTTAGATTGTTTCCATGTCTTGCTTATTGTGAATGATGCTGGAATGAACATGAGGATGAAGATAATTCTTCAAGATTCTGGTTTTGCTTCCCTTGGATATATTACCAGGAGAGGAATTGCTGGATCATATGATAATTCTAGTTTTAAATTTTTGAGGAATCTCCATACAGTTTTTCATACTGCGGCACCAGTCTATATTCCAAGCAACCACAAAGGTTCTCTTTTCTTCACACTCTCACCAACACTTGTTATTTCTTGTCTTTTTGATAGTAGCCATCCTAAGAGGTGTGAAGTGATAACTCATTATGGTTTTGACTGTCACTTCCCTGATGATTAATGATGTTGCTCACCTTTTCATGTACTTGGCCATTTATATGTCTTCTTCGGAAAAATACCTACTCATTTTTAATTGAGTTATTTGTTTTTTTGTTATTGAGTTGTGTATTATATATTTTGGATATTGATCCCTTATCAGATTTATGGTTTGCAAATATTTCCTTCCATTTCATAGGCGGCCTTTTTGTTTTGTTGATTGTTTCCTTTGCTGTGTAGAAGCTTTTTAGTCTGATGTCGTCCTGCTTGCTTATTTTTGCTTTCGTAGCTTGTGCTTTTGGTGTCATACCAAAAACAAACAAACAAACAAACAAACAAACAAACAAAAAAACCATGGCCAAGACCAATTTCAAGGAGCTTTTCTCCCATATTTTCTCCTAGATATCCGTAATAAACACACACACACACACACACACACACTTTTTGCCAGAGAGCCATTTGTTAGTCGTTTGGCAGGATATAGTAGTCCCTCCTTATTCATGATTTTACTTTCTACCATTTCCATTACCTGTGGTCAACCACAGTCTAAAAATATTAAATGGAAGATTCTAGAAATAAACACTTCATAAATGCTAACTTGTGTGCCATTCTGAGTAGCATGATGAAATTCCTCACTGCCCCACTTTGTCTTGTGCGGGACATAAATCATCCCTTTGTCCAGCATCTCCACGCTGTAGACACCACCATCCCTCAGTCACTTAGTGGTCGACTTGGTTATGGTATGTAGGATTTGGTGCTATCTAGAGTAGCAGGCAACCAGTGAGGTCTTGGAATGTATTCTTAAAGCATAAGAGGGCACTACCGTACCACTGTCAAGCTGTAGGCAAGTATCCTCTGGGATTGCTTAACACAGGAGGTAGAGGGAGGACTGGCCAGCTTACCTGCTCACCTGCCCCTCATGTGGCTCCTCGGAGGCCCCGGCACTACCATGTACATGTGATGCCCCAGCAGCTGCTCCTTGCTCCAGTCTCCTCCTGCGGTTATTGTGGCTGAGCCTTCCCTCAGACCTTGTTCCTCCATCCCCGTAATCCTAGACGTGTTCTAATTCTAGGCAAGTCCTCACATATTTGTCCTGTGTTGGTTAAGCTCTCTAAGCCTTAGTTTCTCCATCTGTAAAGTGGGAACAATATTAATATCTACCTCAGAGCATTGCTGTAAGTAAAAAGAGGGTAATGAATGAGAAACTCTTGGCCCACCACCCTGGCACACAGTAAGAATAATATTAATAAGCATCTCAATAGCAAATGTGACAAATATCTGCTGAGTGCTTGTGAGACTTCCTTTGGAATCTCTATTCGTTTACTTTTCATGGCAATCCAGTGAGATGGATTCCATGTCATTCCCATTTTACAGATGAAGAAACTGAGGCACACACAGATTAAGAAATGTGTCCGGAGCCCCACAGTTGGGGATGTTCGGTAAGCTACTATTCAAGAGTTAGATAACATCAAAACATGGTTTTCAGATATACTCCCCTTTTCTCTTTTTTTTCTCCACCCATTTTTCTTTATTGTTACGTACTCTCTTATTTCCCCCTCTTGCAGCATTTCTGATTCCTCACTTCAGCTTTAGCCACTTGAAAGGAAAGGGAGAATATGTCAAAGAAGATTCTTTATTTTTCTGTGAGTGCTTCGCTTTCTTTGGTGCTTCCTTTGGAGTTTTATGGACTTTTAAAAAAATTATTTTGATGTAACTTCAAACTTGTAGAAGAGTTGCAATATCTGTGCAAAGAAGTAGCATATACACCTCATTCAGATGACACATTTATTTCGATTTTCTGTCATGTGCTTTATCCTTCTTTCTCTTTGTCTTCTCTCCACCTGTTGTTTGCCAAACATCAAACTGATGCTGTCCACTGTCCTGGCTTTACAGACCATTGTACCAACAACTTGTTTCTCCAATTCCTGTCCTCTATTCTCTCCCGCATGGTCAAAGTTATAGTTGCCTTTTCTAATTACAATTTTCTTCCTGTCTGTTCACAGCAGAGTCCTTTCAGCCACAAGTCTTAATAGTTTGCATGAGTGTTAATCTGCTTCTCACAGAGTCACCATGAAACACACCTTAGACAGGTATGCACTATGCTGTCCAAAACCCTTGGGTCCAAATGTGTTTCAGAATCCAGCAACTTAAAGATTTTTAAAGATAAGATGAACAGTACTCCATGTGTTTAATAATATACCCAGTGGGGTCTAGGGGAGCAATCCCATAATCAAACACAAATATTTCTGCAGCAAATGCATGCAGAATAAACAGAGATTTTACATATTCTCAGTTCAGTTCATGTCATGTTAAAATTTAAAATTTCAGTATTCAGAGTTTCTTGCTTTTTGGAATTGCACACAAAGGGTGCTGTACTTTTTTATATGGTAGGGGATAGGTTCAGATAAATACTTTAGTGACTGATCAACTATATAGCATCTAAATTGCCTAAAATTTAGTAGGTAGATCAATTTTATTTTAATTCACGTATTAAAATTATTATAATTTCAATAGAACATAAAAAACAGGATATTGACAGCTAAATATCCCTACATACACCAGAGTAGGATTAAAGTTTTAAAGATAAAAAGCAAAGACTAATGCTTTGTTTTACAACAGGAAGATCTTCTTTGAAGTCATAGGGAAACAAGGTCTCAGCTGTAGCAAACGGCATGGCCTTCCAAGAGAGCAGGACACATTGTAACTATGGGGACTCCAGACTGCTAATAACATTCTATATTAAAGAACAGATAGTCTGTAGTCCCAGCACTTTGGAAGGCCAAGGCTGGCAGATCACCTGAGCTCAGGAGTTCGAGACCAGCCTTGCCAACAAGATGAAACCCCGTCTCTACTAAAACACAAAAATTAGCCAGGTGTGGTGATGGGTACCTGTAATCCCAGGTACTCAGGAGGCTGAGGCAGGAGAATCTCCTGAACCCAGGAGGCAGAGGTTGCAGTGAGCTGAGATCGTGTCACTGCACTCCAGCCTGGGTAACAGAGGGAGAGTGTCTAAAAAAAAA